>NC_139221.1:168988993-169388993 GCF_055691185.1 Crinia signifera
GTTTTCTTACGTACGCTACCGTAGCAAAATCGCATTGCATCTCATGGGCCATTATAGTGCCATGCAATGCGACCTTTTCATATCGCCACTATCCACGTAGGCGTGGAGTTGATTTTATATAGTGTGGCGAGCCATGGAGCTCGAAGCGTGGTGAGCAGACGCAGATTACTTTACGCGTCCGCTCGCCACACTATATAAAATCAACTCCGACGTGGATAGTGGGGGTATGAAAAGGTCAGGAGGACGCATTCCGCCGCCGCTTCGGGTGGCGTGGATAGTGGGGGAGTCAGTGAAACCTCATTGTAGGTCATACAAGTGTATAGCTAATGGCATGGCATCGCACCCTATAAAATCTCATTCAATTTTTCGGGAGGTGCAATGCAATGAATAAATTACATTAAAAAATGTAATCGCATCGCATGGCACTATAATGGCCCATGAGATGCAATGCAATGCGATTTTGCTATGGAGAATAGCCCTGTATGCTTTCAGCGTACTGGCGCCCTGCTAGGAAACAAGTACCAATGATTGTCATGCTTAACATTAATAGAGTTTCAGGTTGGTAACTATTATTTTTCAGTAGAAATATAATTAATTCTGTTAAAAATTCAGTTTGAGGTGGAGATATAACATCCAAGATGAAATCGCAAAAATGCATTTATTGACACGGACCAAAACAGATAGAGACAGGTGGAGGATAGGTAGATTTGAGTATCATTCAAACACTCAGATTCAGATTATACTGAAATCCAAAAAGAGCAGATAAATTTGCCAAGAGATGTGGTAAAAATTGAAAAAAGCAGTGGACCCAAGACAGAACCCTAAGGTACTCCAACTGACAGAGGTAGACAAGAGGTGAAATTAGAGAAACAAACATTGAAAGATCGTTTCGATAAGTAGGATGAGAACCAAGAAATGGCTGTGTCTTTGATACACCGTCCTTTGGGAGAGGCAGAGAGAGGAGGCTAGAGAGTAGTTTGGAGGCATGAGAATTGGATTTTGGGATATCAATAGCGATGCTGGTCACCCAGAATGATGGTGGGGAACTCATAAGATTGGAAGCGAGGGAGACAGGCAGAGAAATCTTCCATAAATGTATGGTTTTTCAATGGGGGTGATACTGTAGATGACTGCGACACACAGCAGGAAAGGAGTGTACAGTAAGTCCTGATAGATAGTACTTCAAATGATGTGAATGCGAGTGATGGAACCGGTGATAAAATGGTGTATGGCAGTGGTTCCCAAACTTTTTGAATCATGGCACCATAAAGTATCAGAATATTTTCCCGGCATTCCTAGGCCAAAAGTTAGTTACTAATTTCAGGAAAAAATATTAAATTAGTTGTGATTTAAATGTTTTCCTTAGGTCCACTTATGTGTTGAGAAACAGGATTCACTTCTGTTTACTTACATATTCTTAATTGGAAACCACAAGCACTGAATTTGCCTATTTCATTGGCCATAAATAACTTGAATTGGTTCTGGACTACCAACATTAGGCACCCCTGCAAGTGCTCCAAGGCACCCCAGGGAGCCTAGGCGCACAGTTTGGGAACCACTGGTGTATGGGAAGGACTGGGATAGTAATAGTCATGAATGGATATTAATTTGTTGCCAATATAGTGTGCATTCCAGAATGCACATTTTAGTGATTTGGTGGGTAAAGGGAGACATTTAACGTTTAGGTTCGCTGTATTAATAGGTTACTGTGAGTTAGGTGTCTACGAGCAGGACAAGCATTTGGGGCCTGGATTTGGTGAAATGTCACCAGTTAAAAGAAGCAGTAGAGAGAGGGATAAGTGTAGCTCTAGCTCTGTGAATGTTTTATGGTGACAGTTTTTGAATGTTTTTGTCAATATAGAGCAAAAAGTAAAAATCTCATGAGTGCTAATAAGAGGGAATTGGACAAGTGAGGCAGAAAGGTGTATGGAGGGGTGAGTTTCATAGGGTGCGAGGGAAGTGACTGATCTTCAGAGAATTCCATGGAAAGCGATGCAGAGGAGCAATTTGTGGTTAGACCTGCAATTTTTAATACCGGCTTACTGCTTTTGGTCATTATCAAACATTCTGTGTATGTGACTGGCACAGCTGATCCTAGATTGCATGCAATGCTTTGGCTAGTAATGAGGCTAAAATTTAGCTGATGAGAAGGTAGAGTTATAGGGCCTTCACATATGCCGATGTTTGAAGGCTTTCTACCTATGATAGGTTGGCTGAGTACCCAGCACTGACAGCCCACACAGTGCGAGCTGTCAGCGCTGTGTGCTGAGTAAGCTGACAGCACCAGTGTTTTCAGGTGAGAGAACAATGGCGATGCCGATATTGATGGACACACTGTTCATTCTTCAGTGATAGCGATGCTGGCCCCTACACACACAGTGATGTAGGGTCATTTTCTAAGCAATCTAGTCAGATTGCTTAGAAAATGGCTAAAAATTGCTATGTGTGTAGCCTCGATTACCCTGTACAGGTTGAGTATCCCTTATCCAAAATGCTCGGAATCAGGAGAATTTTGAATAATGGATTATTCAGTATTTGGAATATTTTTAATACTTCAATTATGTATTTTGAAGTATCTTGCATTTATGCTGTTTAAACATATTAACCACATGAAATACACACATCTATTTTATTTGTTCAAAAACAAGGTTTCAAAACATGAAACAAAATTTGTGTACTACCCGAGATACTGAATTTGAATGCCAAGCAATCATCATTTTCGTGCACATATACAGTGCCAGTGACATATCATGTCCTCAGTAGCGCTGTTACAGATGTTCCCAGTAAGTTTTTAGCAAAGTTTTTTTACTTTCTGGAATGTATGGTTTTCGGGAATAATTTGGGTAATGGATATTTGGATAAGGATACTCAACCTGTATTTGGCTAAGCAAACACGAGTCTAGCACAGCTATAATTAACAAGGCGTCACTAACTGAATATTTAAGATATTTACAGTACATACTTGTCTGTCTCAGCCACATACTGTATTATTCGATTAGATCTATTAAAAAAAAAAAAAAAAAAAAAAAAAAGCATAACATTCAAAATCTTAGAATCTCACCTTATTCAGATCTTTCAGTGAGAAAATGTCAGCGACAAATCCACGGTTATCTGCCTGTTGGCCTATTTCCTCGGCAATAGCTTTTGCCTGCCCATGCTGTGTGCCATAAAGTATTAAGAATCTCCGTTTTAACGATCCACACATAGTATAGCTCCAACTGCTCTGCACAAAAGAAGATAGAAGATAACTGCACTGGCCTGGCTGACTTCAATAAATTATATTTCAAACATACAGATTTGAAGAGACATGAGGTGTTGGTGTAACAAACAATATACTAGCTAAAGTCCTGTACACACGGGGGCAACCCGGCTTTTTCTGCTGATCGACGTGCTGCAGCATGAAGCTCAGCACATAGGGCCTTATTCTAGTTTACTCTCACTGACAAAATCCTTCTTATATGGACAAAACCATGTGCACTGCAGGTGGGGCAGATGTAACTTGTGCAGAGAGAATTAGATATGGTGGGGTTTTACTTCAAAATGAGATCTATATTGCAGTGTAAAAATAAAGCAGCCAGTATTTACCCTGCACAGAAACAAAATAACTCACCCAAATCTAATTCTCCCTGCACATGTTACATCTGCCCCCCTGCAGTGCACATGGTTTTGTCCATCTAAGAAGGAATTTGCCAGAAAGAGTGAACTAGAATAAGGCCCATAGCGAGACACCCGCTCAGCACACTGCAATGCTTGTGCTGAGCTTGGCTTTGACTGTTTTTTTTTTTTTTTTTAAATTGAGTAATTTTTATTGTTTTTACATAACAAACAAAGCAACCAACCCCCCCCCACCCCCACCCCCCCACCACATATACAGCATACATAAAATGAAATGAGTAACAGATGGAGTCGCACATCCAATTATACAATATACAAAGTGGTGGTGATCGGAAAGGTATATCCGAAACAGGATGTTCTATAGGGTTACATAGCTTCGTATTAACACAGGAGATATATATATATATATACCCGAGGGCGCCTACTCGGGTAAAAATTGAGGTGCCAACTTCTACGAAGCAGTCATGTTCACACTTAAATTGTACATTTAAAAAGAATCAGTACCACCCAGCACTGAAGTGGTTTGTAGTATAAAGTAGTTTACCAGCTATAACTATAGTTATCAAGCAAATCCGTCCATCACTGTTGTTGGAAATCTAAAATGAAACACCACCCCCAAAGCAACCACCCTTATAACCCCCCACCCTGTACTACCCAGCCCCAACTAGGGTGCACTTGGATCCCTAAACTAAATCTCCCAACTACAGCCTACCAATCTTAAACTATCTATCTAATCCCTTCCCCCATCCCAACATTCTAACCCCCCCCCCCTGCTGATTCAGGATGTTATGTTAGATAAACGTGGTGGCTTGGGGGCAGTTCCCCCAGACTCCGAAGACATCGATTCAAAATTTAATTTCCCCACTAAATATAACAGCCAATTTGTATCCGTTTTCCATTCCAACAAGTATGTATAATAACAAGCATTTTGTACTAAGGGAAAATGGGAACAATTAAAGCAGGCATCTGAGAAAAGTTTACATACGTATATATAGGTGTAAATCAGAAATAGCATAGTATTAAGAAACATAGGAAATTAGCCTCCAGACACCATGCGGATCTAATCGGGCCAGTTCTTCAGTCCCAAAAAGGATCTATATATAGCATACACGAGCTCCAGAAATGACAAGCAGGAATAAGTAGTCTCAGCTCGTATTATACAGAGGCAGCCAGGATAGCGTCCAGGATGTCCCCTCCAATAAAGTGGCAAACATAAGTCCTGCATGTGAAGCACATTAGGGGTAGATGAGGGAAGGATTTTGCCGCTGTAGCAGTCAGGTGAAGCAGTAAAAGGGTCCATAGGTGTAGGCACAATCATAGGACAACATATGTCCACAATCTTAGCTGACATAGGAGCCACAGGTATTGCACAACCATCGGGCATGGGCATGACCCCCTCAGTTCCAACATCACATTGCCCTGGTGCACTCGGAGAAAAAAGGATTTTCCTCTGGGAGACATCATTAGTATTAAAGATCCCGTCTGCAGGGGCAACATCAGAATGTGTAAGGAGAGGCACGGTAACGGCTGATATATTATCGATTCTGTGGAGAAGCCTCTGTGTAGAGGCCTGGATGGCTTGAAGCATCTGTGTTACATCCATGCTCCGGGGAGATGTGTAGAATAATAGAAGAAACAAGCTGGCAGCTAAAGGGCACAAAACTGGCGATGGCTAGCACACCCCTGTCCCAGCATGCAGGTAAATACGTGCCCAGTTAAAAACAATGGTGGAAGGCCACAGATATACACCTCCGTCTGCCACGTGTAAGCTCCAAATCGCAGGTCCACAAAATAACTGCTGTCACACCCGTGCACATAAGCTCACCATTATAGGATGAAGAAATGGCCAGAGAGGGTCTGAGCACCTCAGGATGTAACAGGGTCCAGGAACAGATCCCGCAGGCTTCAATTATGTCAGGGACGCCCGTGTAAACCAGCAGATACAGGGTACCGCGGCACAGGTACCCCAGTCCAGAAGTCAGGCCAGCAAGACGGCGCCGGCGCCTCCGGCCGGCTAAGCAGCGCACCCCGACAGGGATGACTCCCGCTCACTACCGACAATTCACCGGAGGGTCACCAACCACCCCCTCCCGCAGACACACCGGACAGGGGAACAGCACAGCGAGTCCACAGGGCCGCACTCCAGGAACCTCGTTAGAACTGCCGGAGGATCCAAAATTTCGCTCGGACTCAGAGGAGAGGACACGCAGACCACAGCAGGGCCAGGCAGCCGTCCAGCTCTTCGCACACCGCACAGGGGAGACACAGATGCAGCAGGGGACACAGCATCAGCTCCGGAGCCTGTGGGGGTAAGGGTACAGCGTCCAGGGGTCCCGGGGAAGGATATTTAGAAAGGATTTTGTCGGAGCTCTCACTCCCCGCACCTGCTCACGTTGCCAGCCAAGCCACGCCCCCGGCTTTGCCTGTTTTTAGAAGAAGCAAAACCCCACAATGCAAGCACTGGCTTTCCCAGACGGCGATGTCGATACGCGGGACCGCACATTGGCATCACTGCAGGGCATACATCCGAAGCATTATTTGGCTTACAAAAAGGGGCTGAAATCACCCCTTAAAACTCAGAAACAAACACAGAATTCCAGGTCAGGGCTCTATAACATTGTGTGTTGTCCATGCCCCTTAAACCTATGACGACATTATGCTAGCTCAAAATCGTGCACTACCCAAAGATCCAAAGGCTGCACCAGGAATTCCTGAAAAAGTGACTCTGTAGCAGGGTCATTGGCTGCAGGGTGTCATTTCAGGCCAACAGCAGGTGCTATGGGGCAACATCAGGTCCTCAGTATTGGCAGCACTCACACACTGATAGTTAACATGATAGTTAACAGATGATTAAATCAAAATAAGCCATACTATTGCTCTAGCCGAGTGTGCCTTAATTCCTTCTGGAACTTGCCGGCCTACTTTCTTGTGTGTAAAGCTAATTACTAATTACTTCCTTGAGATGGTTTGTGTGGAAGGAGCAAATCCTCTCTTTGCCTCCTGTGGAATAACAAATAATCACTTTGTTTTCCTGAAGCTGGCTGTCCGATACAAATACATTTTAATTGCTCTAACCATATCCAACGTATGGAGATCTTCTTCTTGACTGGGTTAGGGAAAAAAACATGGCAAAACAATATCTTGATCCATGTGAAATGAAGAAACCACCTTCAGCAAAAATGAAGGTCTGGTTCTGAGGACTACTTTGTCTGGAAATAACTTCAAATAAGGTTCTAGAAATAATAAAGCATGTAGCTCTCCCACTCGCCTTGCTGATGTGATGGCTACGGGAAACACCACTTTCCATGTGAGAAACTTTAGTTTAGACCTATCACATGGCTCAAATGGTGCTGACATAAGTCCGTTTAAAACTAAATTGAGATCACACTGAGGGACCACCGACCTGATCCTTGGTCGAATCCTCTTTATCGCTTGATAGAATCTCTTTATCAGACTGTGGCCCTTATTTTGATTCGTGCGGTACGGCCCGCGTGCGGCCGTACCGCCGATGTTTTTCTTCTGCACATGCGCAGAGGTCAATCTGCGCATGTGCAGCCCCCTTCGCCGCAGACGGATTTCGTCCGCCGCAAAGGGGGCGTATAGGGGCGTGAGGGGCTTCATCCCCTCATTTCCCTATGTGTACGCCCCGCGTTTCATGGGCGTTCCCATGCAAACGCGGGGCGTACGCATGGTAATGAGGGCATGACGCCACTCATGGGGGCGGAAAGCTGACGTCGGCGGATGTCAGCTTTCAGCCCCCATACAAGCTACCACACGGACGATTGTCCGTGTGGTCTCAGCTTGCGGGAGCTGCCGCGGCGTGCGGCCCTGCCTTCGATGGTCGTCGACCATCGAATGCAGGGGGCAGCTCCCACCATGGTGGAGGCGTACGCCTCCACCATTTTCGTGCGGATCGCCAGCCGTCCGTGTACGGACGGCCGTGGCGATCCGTAGTGTGGGCGGGGATACGTCTGGTGCGGTCGGAGCCGCATATGCGGCTCGACCGCACCAACCAGAATAAGGGCCTGTGTTTGGCCAATCTTCTATCCAACAATGCGCTAAGTGCTGAAATGTGAACTTTCAAAGTTGCTACTGCCAATCCTTTGTTGAATCATTCACAGAGGAACTGCAGAATATGTGAAATGCTTGCATAAGGAAATTGAAATTCATCTTTTAACCATCCGGCAAAGATTCTCCAAATCCTACAATATATGTTTGAATATACTTTCTTACTCGCCTGTAGGAGTATGTCGATCAATACCAGAGATAGACCCCTATCCTTCAGCTGCTTCCTTTCAATTTCCACGCTGCTAAATGTAGCCTCTTTGGATCCTGACACCAACTGGATAGGGAAAGAATTGCGCTATGGATGCATACCAAAAGAGAGAAAAGAGTATTATTGAGGGAATAATCCCAAAATGTTAGAATTTTACTTTTATTAGTATTTGAACTAAAAAGAAGAGAGAAAAATGTCCTGTGTCGATTTTTTAATATATATAGAATCTCACAGGGTGATCTCCTTCTGGTACTTGTGAAAATTTCAAGAGTTTAAAAAGACTTTAGACATACATACACATAACAAATGTTGGCGACGTGCAGAAGCAGGAAAGAAAGAAAAGTGATGTTTATAGGGATAAAAGGTTCCCCTTAAGCCGGCTACAAGTGATACTGTGAATTTATTTTGTAGTACTTCTTATGGGTTCAATTCCCAGTCAGAAAAGGTGTTATTCTAGGGTTTTAATTCCCACTCTTCAAAGATCTAATTTATATATATATATATATATATATATATATATATATATATATATATACACACATACACATACACACACACACACGTCAGCATTTTGAATTATCTTTTATAAGTGGTGAATGTATATTACAGAGTCACATGCATCTCATTCGCCAAGGTGGCTATTATTTTATATGGTCACTTCCCTGTGAGATTTCACCTGTGCAGTTACTATTTCTGCATGTCACAGGTGAGCCATTTATTTGGTATTAAGTCTCTCTCTCACAGAGCTGCTAATACTGCTAAAGACGTATTATTGCAGTATTGGTCCCAAAATTCACTTCTGCAATTATAGTTTCTGCGTATTATCAGTGAGCCACCTTGCCTTAAGGTACATGTCAAAAACTTAATCTGTTCATCAGGTGAGTTAATACTCCGCTGTCTCAGAAGGACCTATTATAACTCTATCTGGTCTGATATATGGTGCTTATATCCATTCATTTGGATACCTGGAGTTTGGTGTGAGATAGTGTGTTGGTTGCCCTTTAATACACAGAAAATATTGGTATTAGAGTTTTGGCATGATGATAAACAATTTAATATTTTGCCTATATTAGGTCGGCTAAGATAGGATTGGTAAATTATGGTACACTGTCAGACTCTGTAAATTCCTGATAATGACAGGTTTAAGATGATAGCTGACTTCCCTATGTAGGGATAAATATCTGCAGACACTTTTACTGTATCTTCCTATCTGTGGCTAATACTGACAAGTTTGAGATGATAGCTGACTTCCCTGTGTAGGGTTAAATATCTACAAATACCTTTACTGTATCTCCCTGTCTGGGACTTCACTATCTACAAACATTTTTCACAGTAACATTGTTTCATTATTTATACATTTCAATATGGTTAGAAACATTTGTAGCCAGCTAAAGGCTGACACGTGTTTCACAAGTTAGCTTCCTCAGAGCCGCCTCCTGACACCACACTGGCCTTTGCTTCAATAGGTTGGGAGATATTGGGAGAAACTATGGCTCTGCCACCGCCATACTTTCTACCATCGGGAACCAGGACCTCCTGGGCCAATACCGAAGAATAGCTATTGCTTGAACTTGCTCTGACCTGATCTTCCATAAAACTTTGTGGATGAGTGGAAACGGTGGAAATATGTACACCAGAGCAAACTTCCACCTATGGGACAAGGCATCCACTCCTTCAGACCCCCGGGCCGGGAAAAGAAAAGAGGTTCCTTTGCATTCTTTGGTGTTGCCATGAGGTCTATCTGTGGCTGTCCAAATCGACGCACTATTTGCTGGAAGACAGAGTCCTTCAGCTCCCACTCTCCTGGAAACACCAGATTGTCCTGGACGCCAGATAGTCGCTTTGCCACCACTGTAGGGACTTGCTTACGGACCGAGTCTAATGATACTCGGCTTTTGGTATACCGAAGGAGATGCCACTGTAGTGTCCTCATTTGCCATCTGGCCCAGGGGACAACATCTACCGTTGATGCCATCATACCTAGAAGACTCACCACTAGCCTTAATGGGACTCTTTGATTTTCTTGTATAACACAAATGAGATCTTAAATATTGCCGCACCTTTTGACTGGTCAATGCGATTTGAACTTTGCTGTATCTATGATGCCCAAAAACTGAATAGTACGAGCAGGAGTCAGGTGACTTTTGTCCCAGTTGACCAACCATCCGTGCTCCAGAAGAAACTGGATGATGGTTTCTGAGGCTAAAACGGCTTCACTTTCTGATCTTGCTGAGATGAGTAGATCGTCCAGATAGGCCCACGATATTTCTCTTCCTGAGACACTCTATAAGGACCACTAGAACCTTTGTAAATACCCTGGGTGAGGATGTGAGGCCAAACGGGAGGCAGGTAAACTGAAAATAGTTTCCTCCCACGTATAACCTGAGAAATTTTCTGTCTTGTGTACAGATATGGACATGAAAATAGGAGTCTTTTAGATCTATTGAGACGAGGTAGCCATTTTTTCTCAGCCCCATTAGAATGGATCTGGCTGTCTCCATGTGAAACTTCCGTTTCCAAATTCTGCTGTGTAGGTCTCTTAAATCTAAAATAGTCCTGAGACCTCCAGAACTTTTTGTTACCACAAATAGACGAGAGTAAAAGCCTAGGCCTTCCTCTGCCTCTGGGACCGCTTCGACTGCTCCCGAATCTATCAGGTCCTTTATACTTGAGACCAACACTTCCCGTTCCGCCCCTGGGCTTGGAAGCTGTGAAATTAAAAATCTTTCCCGTCTGGGTTTTGAAAGGAATTCTAACCGATAATCCATGGAGACCACTTCTAACACCCAAGTGTCCCGGACAGTCTGCTTCCAAAGGGTAAAATCAGTAATTTTATTATGTGAAGGGGGCTATTGCTTTCATCTCCCTGCCTTCCGCTGTCCCCCCCGGGGAGGGGGGGGGGGGGGTAAGGTTTAAATTCGCTGTCAGGGGTAGCGAGCCTCTGACACGTTGAATAGGGGGAGAGGGAGGGCTGCACATAGAGAAAAATTACATTGAATACTGGCCATTGGCTTGACAAAATGTCAAAGGGCAGGATCATCCCTAGGGGATTAATGGATTTTAAACCCTGTTCCTTTTAAGGATGACCCTGACCTAACTACAGGGTCTTGATGACTGTTCTTGGCATTAACAGAACTCTTGATTTTTTGCTGTGAGAATAAAATATCAGTAGTAGCCACAAGTTTTCTTAAAAGTGAAACCATTTAGAGTCAGGGTGGATTATAGAGACTATAGTTATGGAACCTCATAAAAATTGAATGAGAACAGTCCTTAATTACCTTTAAAAACAATAAATTGTCTAGAGACAATAGGGGGTACCCCATTCAACAATTTCCCCGATATAATCTCCTGTTGCTTTAAAGAAGCAGAATTGCATAGGTGGATAACACTTACTGTTAGCCACTAACATACCTTCATCAGACCAGCACATAAAGCGGTCATGTGACAAGCCAAACCAGAAGTATAAGGAGGATAGGAAGAGAATTGCTTCACTTCACACAAAAGAGATCACAGACAGATGAGGCGAAGGTGAGTCTGGGATGAGGAACAGGGAACCAAAGCAAAGTACACTGGGGGCTCCTACCTAAGTAAAAAAAAAAATCATAACTTCATGCGAAGCAATCTCTACTAGCCTCACAAGAAACTCCAGAAGCACCAGCAAATCCCTCTTCAATGCCACCTAGAATTGTGGAGCCCTAGCTGTCCAGTAAGCCCATGCGTTAATATGGCCCTGCCTCCTAGAGAGGTTCATGTTGGGAGGTATGCATGGCTTGTGATTGCATCATCCCATCAAGCCACACCACTTTTCAGACTCAGAGTCACTAATAGGAAATTCATAATAGTTATGTCTTTATCCTAGTAGAGGAAAGGAACACTGACATCACAATTGTGTGAAACGGCACAACAGGGGGAGGAGCAAGGTCCAAATATGGGAGGCTAAATGTACTTTTGCCACGCTTGGGTTACTAAAGAATGTATGAAAGAAGAAAGGGTATCAGCGCATGTTATGTGCACCAATACCGCTTCTCCCCCACGTAAGAATGAGCCGGTGTGCACTAACTGACAGGGGCGCCCCTGTCCATGTTGGAACTGCTATCTAAATTATAGCAGACCGATATGCAGGGCAAATGTATGAACGGTTCCACCCCTGCCGCTATCGGCTTCTACAGCTGCAGGGTGGCGGAGCCCTAACCCCACAACAGGGCTGACCTGCACTGGAGATCTCACGTGAGTAGAGAGACCTCACGCATGCCCAGTACAGCTGGTCTGGAAGGGGTGGAGGAAACGTCACGTCACTGGCTGGAGGGAGTTTGCGCTCCACCGCTTCGGCGGACAAGTGTTTGTGGGGTAGATTTATTAAGCTCGGTGAAGTGATAAACTGTCTGGTTTTTATCACCGGCCAATCAGCTCCTACCTGTGAAGTTACATGATTGGTTTAAAAATGACAGGTAGGAGCTGATTGGCCGGTGATAAAAAACAGACCGTTTATCACTTCACAGAGCTTAATAAATCTACGCCAATATATCTTGTCAGTGTTCCTTCATGCTTTGCCTCATTAATGAAGGTAAGCAGGAAGTGTTATAATTCATCTAGCCCAGTGACGGTATAATTCATTCAACCGTGTTCCTCCTCCTGGAGTCACATGGTTTGTCGACAGAGGTCCTTTCTCCCACTAGGATTTGGCAACTACACATTCTGGGTACTAGGATGCTGCCGGGCTACAGTCTCCTCAGGGCTGACTCACGGACAAGGAGCTCACCGGAAAAACCAAGGGAGGAGGTATCTGCTTCTTCATAAATGAAGGGTAGTGCACCGACGTAAAAACTGTGAGTAAAATCAAGCAGCCCTCAACTGGAGACACTCATCATTAAATGCAACCCATTTTTCTCCCCCTGGGAATTTGCCTCAATAGTCCTGGTGGGGGTGTATATACCTCCCCAAGGAAATGCAAAAGAAGCCCAACTACAACTGGCCACCAGGATAACAGACACAAAACTCAAATATCCGGAAGCACTGCTTATAGTGATGGGCGACTTCAACAGTGCCAACCTGTCCCAAGAGCTACCGAAGTACAGACAGCAAGTCAGATGCCACACCAGGGAAGGACGCACCTTAGACCACTGCTACACCACTATCAAGTCTACTTACCGGGCTATCACCCGGGCAGCTCTGGGCCTCTCTGACCATTGCATAATCCACCTTCTACCAAATTACACCCAGAAGCTAAGGTCAGCTAAACCAGTGGTCAGATCAGTCAAAAGCTGGACAAACGAGGCAAAAATGAAGCTTCAGGCCTGTCTCGAATGCACAGACTGGGGAGTCTTTGAATCCTCCGCTACAAACCTAGACGATCTGACCGACACAGTGACAGCCTACATCAGGTTCTGCGAGGCCCTGTGCATGCCAATCAAAACAGCACGCACCTTTAACAACAAGCCATGGTTCAGCGGTCAACTCAGAAAGCTCCGTTGGGCAAAGGAAGAAGCCTATCGCAGTGGTGATATTGTCCTGTACAAACAGGCCAGGAACTCCTTAACACGGGAAATCAAGCTGGCAAAAAAAAGATTCTCAGACAAGCTCGGAACAACCTGTCAACCAACGACCCCGCATCAGCTTGGAGAGGCATGCAAGCTATAACCAAGACAAGATTTCTCAAACCCCCTCCACCATGCACCAGAAACTAGTGAACGAGCTCAATGATTTCTACTGCAGGTTCGAGAAGGAAGCTACCTGCATCAGTCCTACCCCTGACCGGGGAAAAACGGCTTGCCCACCCTCCTTCCAAAACTGCCACCCCCAAACAGGAGGTAGAAGGAATGTTCAAGAGAGTCAACCCTAGGAAAGCTGGAGGCCCAGACGGAGTGTCTCCATCTGTCCTCAAGACCTGTGCAACACAGCTCGCCCCTATCTTTACCAAGATTTTCAACACTTCACTAGAAATGTGCAAGGTCCCCACCTGCTTCAAAGGCTCAATTATCGTCCCGATTCCCAAGAGCTCAACTGCGAAAGACCTCAATGACTACAGGCCGATTGCACTAACATTGGTGGTCATGAAAGTGCTTGAACGTATAGTGCTGAACCATCTGAGAGCTGTGACAAATGCTCACCTCGACCCCCTGCAGTTTGCCTACCGAGCAAACAGAAGTGTTGAGGATGCAGTCAACCTAGGGCTGCACCACATTCTACAGCACCTGGACAGTCCAGGCACCTATGCAAGGATACTATTTGTTGATTTCAGCTCGGCATTCAACACTATCATCCCTCACATACTGGAGTCAAAACTCAAATTCACTAGGAGTCCCAGAACCTACATGCTCCTGGATCACTGACTTCCGACTGAAAGGAAACAGGTGGTGAAAGCAGGCGCATTCATGTCAAACACATGCACAATTAGCACCGGTGCCCCTCAAGGATGTGTCCTCTCCCCCCTGCTCTTCTCCCTCTACACAAACGACTGCACCTCAGCAGAACAGTCAGTAAAAATTATAAAATTTGCAGACAACGTTTCGGCCTAATCATGGATGGAAACGAGTCGGCATACAGACGGGAGGTGGATCGGCTAACTAAATGGTGTAGCGGAAACAACCTTGACCTCAACCCCCTCAAAACAGTGGAGATGGTGGTGGACTTCAGAAGGAAACCAAATGCCATGCACCCACTCATAATATCTGACAGAGTAGTGTCGAGGGTCGACTCCTTCAAATTCCTAGGAACAAAGATTTCCTGCAACCTCAAATGGGGTCCCAACATCATTACAACTGTCAAGAAGGCTCAGCAGCGGTTGTTCTTCCTGAGGCAACTCAAGAAATTCAACATCCCGCAGGAGCTGCTGCTCATCTTCTACACTGCCATAGTAGAGTCTGTCCTTTGCTCCTCGATCACAATCTGGTTCGGAGGAGCAAACGAGAATGACAGACGAAGGTTGCAAAGAGTGGTGAGGATGGCAGAAAAGATCATTGGGGCGGAGCTCCCCACTGTCCAAGAACTATACCTAGCCATGGTCAATAAGCGTGCAGGAAAGATTTTGGCGGACAAGCTACACCCTGGCCACAACCTGTTTGAACCCCTTCCATCAGGCAGACGTTTTAGGTCCATCCCAGCAAAGACGCCAAGAACTACAAAAGGCTTCTTCCCAATAGCTGTCCACCAACTAGACAATATTGAACGTACCAATACTAACTCTAACTGTTCTAGATATATGTGAAATGTATGTTTATGCCTTTCTTCCCACCCCCCTTGTGTTCCCTGCTTGATGCTGAACTACCACAAAAAATTCCAAGCATACGCAAGTATACCTGGCCAATAAAGATGATTCTGATAATCCTCCTTGGTGGTATGCTGCACATAACGCTTCTTGCTATGTAACACAGGGATTGCTCTGCCTTCAAGCAATAACAGCACAAGACTAGACAACTATGGTGGCAGTAAGTGTCCCAGATATTATTACTATTGTAAGAAGACCTATCACTTACCCTCGTCAGCTGTCTTCTCCAGCAATAGTTTGCTTCCTTACCATGTGAAAACTATTGAGAAGCAGGAAGTAATCTCTGTCACATTTATTTGGTTGTCAATAAAGATTTAAAAAAAAAAAAATTCACTGTTACTGCAACGCGCGTGGGGAGAGCTTAACGTTAACTCACATTGCAACTTTGTTTTATTCGAACAGGATAATAGTATTTCTGAAAGCTGCAAACACAATTCAGCAATATTGTATATAAAATACATATATCAGAAACCACTAAACGTCACAAAGGGAAAACAAATTGCAGAGACGGAACTCTCAATGCAGATTAGACAGATGCTATTTTAAGAGCGGATAGGTGTGTAAATTTGCCCATGCATGGAGATGCCAGCTGTAATTGATATGCTTCGCTCTTCCTGACAACCTCTTTTTTGAACAATTCAATAGTACAGCATTTTATCAACATTGGTCATGTTAACAGTTAATCATTTAATGCTCGCTGCTTACCAGTCTCTGCCTCAGTCAATGCACAACGCTGAAGACAACCACAGACACCTAACCGTGATGGTTGCTACATGTGACTGCGCACACTGAAGCAACCCGGCCAGCCATGGCACTATCAAGTGCTCTTTACTATTTTACAGCCTCCTCCTATCAGACTTACAGCAAGAAAGCCCCGTTGAATGCCAGTATGCCACGCTCTTCTGTACCGTTTAATTGTAGATCGTTCCCAGCCGGTCACCAACGAACATCGACGGCCGGTGTTTCACAATCATCGATTATTTATGACCAATGATGAATGATTTTGCCATCGATGGAGAAGAACCATATTGGTACCACCAACGATGGTCTTCCATTGTATAGCTGATTGCCATCGATGCTCTTCACAGTTTCACAATCGATGGAAACCCTCGATGGTGAACACGCCGATGGTCATCCGAGTCATTTTAGTGACTGGTTTGTTATAACCGATGTTATGGACGCGAGTTCTAAAATACTAGTGAATGTCTTTGACAAAAATGTGATATGCAAATTAGGGGTGTGGTTAACCAGATTGACCAGAAAACTGCTGTTTAATTGTGGATCACAGCAGTAGGTTTCACTTTCACTACATGAAAAAATAGACTGTTTTTAGGTACCGTTGCATGCGCAACTGCCCAAAAACTACTATATGGTAACATACCCTAATGGTATTAAACAATGATTCCAGCAGCTCCCCTTAGAAACCTATGGGGACTGCAGATGCTGTCAGAAAAAGGGGACCACAGTGTAGATCTTCTGAAATCCCCCCACAAAACATTAAGAGGGATTCGTAGTTTCAGAGAATATCCTGCAAATATTCTTTAATAAACCATACCTCCAAATTGAGGTTACGGCCCTTACCCTGCTTATTCTGAAAATAATTGGGTTAAATCAAATATCGTTATGTAGAATAAGAGAAACAACGCTATATGATGACGTCAGGATCAACGTTACTGATTGAAGGAACTCGCCTCTATCCGCCCCGGAACTTGTTGACAGGAAGAATATACAGTAGGAGCTTAGTTGGTCGGTCGTACTGTTGTTGCCAGACGCTGAGAGGAGAAACATGGCTGCTCCCGGCAAGAAACAGGAAGAGCTCAGGCAGATGATGAAAGCCAAGCAGCGTGAGACTGCAGTCAGGAAAAGGATCGTGTCCCCTCTTGCTAAATATCCTTCGTTATATTGAGTAGCGCACAGCACTGGTCAGAGTGTGGGTGGTAGGGTATGCACGGGGATCGTAAAACACACACACAAACGCTGGCAGAGTGCTCCCAGGAATGGCAGAACAACACATGATAACATTACACCCGAGGATGGCACTGGATACCCAGGGTAGCTGCTTGCCCACCAAATAAATTGGGTTCCACTAGTCTTCTGCTTGGAATTTATTTCTTATTTTGCAATAAGGGACATGCAACTTAGGGGCCCTTTTATTAAGGATTGCATATACAATGCGATCTGGGCAGAATATTACTGCCCAGGAGCGCATTGTAATGTGTGATCCTATGGCAGGGATGTATATCCAGCAGGAACAATGGCCTACTGCCATTCTGAAATGCAGTGCGTAAATGGGACTCAATGCGATGCAAACCGATGATGATGATACATCGGGTAGTGTCGGATACTCCTTGGAAACCTATGGGGATGCGGCCGGCAGTATTGCAGCAGGGATCGCAACAGTAATTGGAGATTCCTGCTGTTCATCCTGATACATTCATGTGATACTTAATATTTGTCGCTAACCCCCAAAAGCAGTTTTTGGAGGATTTAGCAGCAAATATTAAAGGATAAATGGGCCGCTTAATATTTTCAATAACTGCTGTTTATTTGCTGCATATTACACATATATTTTGCTGATGGGACTGAACTATGTCGGTATCCATTTCCAATATGTTGTGCAGCCAGTACACACTGCATGCTGCAGTGGATGATAGCGTAATTGCAGAACCCCCCCCCCCCCCCCCATACACTATGTGTCTTCCCGAGGGGAGAAGTCGCATGCAATGACCCTTGCGGTCCTTTTGCATACAATATATCTTATGCGTTCCCATTCCCCATTGCACTAGTTGGTTGTGTAGTATGTCCGTTCTCTTACTCCTATCCGATGTACTCGGGACCGTGCATTGAATTGGATGTCTAACATGCTTTTTGGCTACTTTTCACCTGGTTTCTGGGCCCGATCCTTCGGAATCTGGCGAAAAGTGTCCAAATTGCACTAGTGTATGGACAGCTTTACATTTCCCACTGCATTTAAAGAACATTTAGGCTGCCCAACAAGATGATCCAGGGAACTGAGTGATGTTGATGATATATCAGAACGGTATGAATCAGAATGTTAAATCCACTTTTTGATTGCCTAGTGCAGAGGTTCTCAATTGCGTTCCTCAAAGGACCCCCAACAGTCCAGGTTTTAAGTAGATCCATGGCTAAGCACAGATTGTTTAATGAAATTGACTGAGATCCTTATTAAGTGGTATCTGGACTCATGATAGATTGACAAAATTTAGAGCTGACGTTGTACCGACAGGCGGTATTTCATACCCTACCATCCACTACAGCATGTAGGGAGTATATAATAGTGTGCCGAGCCATGCTAGGGGACGTGGTATACTTAGACGGTGTCCATGTCGATATTTCCATAAAAAATATGAAAAACACATGTTGACCTTTTGACTGTCAAACTTTTTGACCCTGTCGACCATATTACTGTAGACCTAGACAGTGTAGATCTAAAATACCATAACCTTATTAAGTCACCTGTGACCAAGCTTGATTATACTTAAAATCTGGACTGTTGGGGTGCCTTTAGGAAACCTCTGGCCTAGTGTGGTATCCGGTCTAGGTCAGCATTGACATGTCAATTGTAGACACAGGATCAGGTCAACAGAAGGTTTTGTATAAACAGTCTTGTTCTTATTTCATGATACAAATGGGCATAGTGGGAAATATAATAGTGTGCCAAGTGCAATGATACACGAATACAGTGTCCATGTTGACAAATGTCGACATAGACACCAAATAACGTGAAAAACTTTAGACCTTATTCCTGTGATGACCTTTTGACTTATCCTATTAACCCACACCCCCTAGTGTGTACCTGGCTGTGTTTTTATTTGTAAATTTTAAGGGTGAAATTTAATAGGATGAGAAATCTCCAGGGTTTTTTAAAGCGGCAATCATTTACACTGCAAAACCAGTTTGATTTTGAAGTGTAAACGATTGCCGTTTTAAAAAAAAACTGGAGCTTTCTTACCAAATCTCTAATTTTCTGAATCTCTCATCCTATAAAATTTTACTCAAGGGGCCTTATTCAGGGGGGCAGATGTAACATGTATAGAGAGTTAGATTTGTGAGTTATTTTATTTCTGTGCAGGGTAAATACTGTCTGCTTTACTTTTACACTGCAATTTAGATTTCAGTTTCAACACACCCCACCCAAATTGAACTCTCTTTATATATGTTACATCTGCCCCACCTGCAGTGCACATGGTTTTGCCCATTTCCCAAACACATTTGTACTGAGCTCAGATTTGAATAAGGCCCAAGGTATCTACACACGTTGTGAAGTTGCAAAGTGACGCTAGATCACACAGCGCTGCACAGCGCTGTGTGCTGAGCGATCTGTCAGCGCCAGTGTTCTCCGGTGAGAACACTGGCAATATGACTAGATTTATTATGCATGCATGATCTAGATCGCCCGGCGATAGCGACGTGCGGAGCTGCGCAATGCTATGGCTATGGCCCCTACACATGGAGATGTAGGTTCATTTTCTAAGCGATCTATTCAAATTAAGTTAGATTGCTTAGAAAATGAAACTAAAACTCTGTGTAGGCCCTATTGTATGTGACCATACACAATATTAAAGTCTATTGTCTACACCAGGGGTAGCCAACTCCAGTCCTCGAGAGCTACCAACAGTTAACGTTTTCCAGGTCTCCACACAGAATCGCAAGTGAAATAACTAGCTCCACCTGTGGATCTTCTAAAATGTGTCAGTCAGTAATGAGTGCACCTGTGCACCTGTGAGGTGAGATAGAAACTGTGAACTGTTGGTAGATCTCGAGGACTAGAGTTGGCTACCCCTGGTCTGCACCGTCTTCTAATTACTGGTTGTCACCAACTATACAAAGTATATTGGCATTATGTAAAATATAAATGTTGTTAAAACTTTAGGAAATAGGAATATTGAAAGGTCTACAGTGTCTCTAGTTAGACAGTGAATAGGTTGACATTGACAAAAGGTCAACATGCGCTATGCTATGAGTTTTTCATGTTTTTGCCTGTTAATGCTGACACCTGTTGACATGGACCCACAATTAGTGTAATTTGTTCGCTCGCATGCTTTGGGCCTGGTGCCTCACTCTGTCTTCACTTTGTAGTTCACATGGATGATGAAGTATGAAAAAGAAAAAAAAAATGAAAATCTCATATCGACCTTTGGTCTGTCTACCTAGACACTGTAGCTTCCTGGACAAAGTTTTGTATATTTTTCTTAAAACTAGTGAAAGGTATTTTGGAATATGGAAATTCATAGCTTAAATTGCAGTATATTCTTTGCAAAATTTAAATGTTCTAAAATGAAGCCCATGGTGTTTCATTGTAAAGCTGTGTACACATGATTTGGTCGCTGAGCGATTTTGTCTTAAAATCTCTCAGCAATATATTGCTCAGTGTACTTGAAATATCTCTCAGCAATATATTGCTCAGTGTACTTGAAATATCTCTCAGCAATATATTGCTCAGTGTACTGTTTACATCAGCGACCAGCGATTTTGGCTGAAAATTGCAAGCTATTCTGTCTCTACCTCATTTTGACAAGAAATCGCTGGTGCCCAGTGCATTGTGCACCAGCGACCAGCAATTATTAGCCATAATCGGAGGAGCATGCTTCTGCCACCAGCGACCACAAAGAGCTGGCAGCGGGTGTGCGCTCCCGACAATTTATCTCCCATAGCACATGAAATCACTGGCAATATGGTCACTCAGCGACCATATTGCCAGCGATATGTGATGAAACCGCCCCGTGTGTACACAGCTTTAACATGGCATATCTCAAGACACAGTTTTGCAAACTGTATTTATTGAAGAATGTTTTCTTCTGCATAAACCTTAACTGCCATTTATGTACGTACAATAGTCTTGGATATTTATCTTGCATTGTGTGCAGTGTACAGATTAAAAGTGAATTGTTGTGGCAAGCACATATCCTTGGAAAACAGCATAAAGAGGTGAGGCTAACTCCAGAATTTTCACTTGTGCTTTCATTTTTGTACAAAAGTGTTGTCCCAAACTATGTCCCGGGGTGCCTCAGATCACTTTCAGGGGTACCCTTGGTTGGTGGTCCAGGACCAAATGAAATTATTTTCGGCAAATGTATTAGGCAAAACCAGTGCTTGTGGCTTCCAATCATAAACTATGTGGACAAACAGAAGGGAATACTGTCCCTCACCACATAACTGAACCTAAGGATGACCTACTGTATGTACACAATTTACTTCATTTTATATTTTTTTCTACATATTATAAAAAGAAACCTTTGGCCTAAGGGTGGCATGAATTAATTACTGAAACTCTAGGGCAGGCATTGTACTGATGCTATAATTTCCCTTTAAAGAAATGGAGTGGGATCATATGGTCAACCTAAAGATGGTCAACACCACTAGATCGACATACTGCAAGGTCTACAGGTGATAAGGTCGACACAAGCATTAGGTCGACAGGGTCTAGGTTGACATGGGGTTTTTCACTGTTTTTTTAACCGAATGTCGACATGAACTCGCTGCGCTCGCCATGCTTTGGACACGGTGCCTCACTGTGCTTGGCACACTATTTTATTCTCCCACCACACCCTAGTGGATGGTAGGGCATGAAATACCGCCTGTCTGCACATGTCGGCTCATGTCGACCTTTTAACTGTTAACCTAGACCCTGTTGACCTAATGCTTTTGTCAACCTTATCACCTGTCGACCATGTCCCATGTGGACCTTGCAGTATGTCGACCTATTGGTGTCGACCTAATGACTGTAGACCATCTTTAGGTCGATCAACCAACCGTATCCCAAATAAATAATGTGGTCAACAGCTGCCGGAGACTGTCAGTCCTATTCAGCAGCAGCCGCCGGAGCGTGGAATGACTGCAGCAGGGGAATTTGTAAAATACATTTTTACATATGGCCCTCGAAGGATTTTTTCCCCATACAAACGGCCCTTGGCACAAAAAACGTTCCTCAACCCTGTTTTAGGGGAACTTTGGATAATTGCTTTGCTGAGGTGCTATTCAATTATCACTGTTAAACCAGCATGAACCGTGGCTTATCTGTTATTATATTTATCCTGTAACAGCCCTGTGTTTGGAAGACAATGGGTCTCGCTCTCTCTCGCGTCTTTTTTTTCTCGCTAATTCGCTCTCGCTGGCCCGCTCTCTCTCACCTGCTCACCCACTCTAATGATTATATAATTATATGTATAGAATGATTCTGTGTACATATAAATGTTGATAAACAAATTATACATAATGTATGGTCACTGGGGGGAGTGGATGATTTTTTTAGGATCATGTTTACAGAAATTGGATGCTATTCAAGTGTTTGCTCGTCCAGTCCTGTACAACAGCCTAATTGACTTACTTAATACAAAATGTATGGGATTAGATACGTAAAGCAGCATTTCCGTTATACTGTAAGTGGTGGGCATACTGCATTTGAGCCGCATAGCCCTACTTAATGCAGATTTTTATTTGCAGCTCAGGAGGGTTCGAGCAAAGTTCTGCGATAAGTTCAGCTCAAAGCAATCGATTAGTCAGTTTAGATGCGAGCTACAAGTACCCAAAATATAAAATCGCCCCCTATAAATGTATGTATTTTATTGCTGCCTAGATAAAGGAAGTCATACTTTTTACAATATGTAATATTAATTTTTTTTGTTTTTAAAGAAAGTTGCAAATCTCAAAGGAACAAAATCGAACACGATTATTCCCTCCATTCCTGCACCACTCTCTCAGGCTACTAAAAGAAAAATTGCAAATTCAGAGAGTAAGGATTGTAAAAGGACTAAAGGTAAATAACCATTATGGACCTTTTTTTTCTTACAATTTTTTTTTCTTGTGGAGTAAAATTTGTTTTAACACTTTGAAGGGTATTGCAATCCATGCAAGATTATTGTAAATTCTTTTAGTTTAATTGAATAAAAACAATGATTTTAAAACCATTGAGATCAGGATTGATGTCTCAATTGAAAATGAATGAATAAAAGTGCATCATCTGTGTTGCATGAGGCACTGTATTCAACTTGCAATAGACCCCCTCATTAAAAATGAAATTTGTTCAGGTTGCATTTGCAGTGCATTGTAAGGCCACGGCTAAAACTATATGCAGCCTGTCTCGTCATAGTGTTCCCGTGTTGTCTGCATCTTTGTTATAACTGGATACATCATATGCTCACAATTTCTGAATGAATTGCGTTTTGTATATATGTACCTAATTTCAGATATAGTGTCACTAGCCCACACTATAAACTAGGGTTGGTAGCGGCTGAATTATATTTAACGCATTAGCAAGGTCTGTGTCTTGATCCGGGGTTTAGCACACACTGTAGATAAGTGACTTTATAGATGTATCTGTTTGGGATTCCACCTCTAACTGTAATAAAATTTTTATGGAACATCAATTCTTTTTACTTTTCAAAGAATGTATGTTAGTTTGCACAATTATTTTTACACATTTTATAATAGGCAGTACAGATTTGCATGGTTGTTTTTTTTTGCGCTTAATAACTTGTGAGAGGGAAGTGACGGGAAATGGGTTTTCCACCTGGTATATAAGTTTTCCCGTCTAGAATCTGCTGTAACATCAGTCAGGAGTGTGTATAGGAATATAAAACGATATGATTGCTTTGTGCAGGAAATAAATTTATGTAATGCAGTCGGCGGAGGTGTTGTCTGTGCAGTATTCGTATCATTAAGAGTAATGGCGAAGCTGAAGATACATAAATAAATATTTGTAGCCCATATTCATCTTGTAGTTTACCAAAAGTGAGAATCGAGCCACCTGGATCAAATACCTTCGAGGAGGCGGTGATACCTTTAACATGCCAGAGACGAAAGTTAGAGTTAGTAAGTGATGGTGGGAATGCTGGGTTTCCCCAAATAGGTATAAATTTAGAGGCTAAGGGGTTGCTGCGCAATATTTTATTAACGGAGATCCAAGAAAAGTATTTATCATGAAATAGTGGTTTGTTCAATATCTTAGGGGGTATATCTTAAGATTTTGAGTAGAGGAGGGCACCTGGAGCCAGTCAGCAATATATCTAAAGAGAACGGAATAATTATATAGCGAAAAGTCGGGAAGGCCAATTCCACCTGACTTTCTAGGGGCAGATAGTTTTTTTTTTTAAAAGCTAGTTTTGGTCTTTTACCCCACCAGAGGAAGTTGGAAATCAGTTTATTCAGTTTATTTGTGTCTAGTTTAGTTAAATCTGCATTAAGAAGATTATGGGGGGAATTATACTACCGGCACTCTACCAAGCAATGATAACGGGAGTAATTTCCAGCCTTCCAGCAAAGTAGATTTCTCTTTCAATGGTCCTGGTGACACAGCTCAACACTGGGATGTAGGAGGGTCCGAAGGAGCCAGGCACCTATCCTAAAGTTTTAGAGGGTAGGCTCCTCCCCTACTGCATCCCTGGACTCTTCAGTTCGTGTTAGGTGCCCACTGGAGTGGGTGCTATTCTAAAGGGCTGCAGGAGCAGCCGAAGAATTAGAGTAGTTAGGGGATTTTTATTATTTTATTAACTTTTACCCTAGCTAGGTAGGCACAGTGTGAGGATTCTCATAGTGAATCCTCACACTGCTTGCGCAGCAGGAGCTGACAGAAGCGCGTCCTGTCAGCTCACTGTGCACAGGGGAGACGCTGTCTGGTCTCCCTGTGCAGCGCTTATAGCCTTTTCTAAAAGGCTGCCTGGGCTCCGGAGTACCCTGAAACCGGCTCCACGCTTAGGTGGGGATCATGGGGGACAGGCGCTCCGTGATGGCGGCGGCCATTTTATGCGGAGCTTACACGCTGAGCTCCTAGATGAGAGGACAGCAGCGTTGTGACAGGCATGTTCCAAGTGATCCCCATTTGAGGGGGAGACACTGGAACTAGGAAATCCTACCTAAGGAGCGGCTTGCTGGGGGTGGTTGGCGCCAAAAGGTCACGGACCCCGCAGCAGCAGGGACCTGTGGTCTCTTCCTTCACTCTGACTTTGGCGCCTTTCAGAACGCTTGCAGCGGAGCTGAGCTGGCTTACTGATCCTGGCAGAGTGACTTGGATTTCCTGGGCATCGCTTCCCCGCAGTTGAAACCAACAGACAGATAAGTGATTGGGTGCATTGCCTCTGTATAAACGCTTGTACATTGTTTGCACTGTGTATACTGATAGATATACTTTTATCACTTGCGTCATGTCTGAGCATCAGGCTGTGGTTTTGGGGGAGGGAGCCCTTAATGCACTGAGCGCGTGCAATGTTTGCACACAAAAATTTGTCCCTGAGCAGATGGCCAAGGGGGGCTTATGTATTACTTGCGCTGATGTGAGACCCATGGGCAGTGATCCCCATAGGGCAGAGCATATGGAACCTGCGTGGGCCAGGGCCCTAGGCAGGTCAGTAAACGCTTTGGTGCAGCTTTTGGACAGGCAGAGTGATGGGCTGGTAGAATCACAGAGACCTATGCCATCATCTCAGCAGTCGTCTGGCTCCTTGCCTCTTACCCAGGCAGATCCTGCACTTATCCAGGTGATGCAGGATACTGCAAAAGGGATTAACAGGTTCAGTGAAATGCTGGACAAAATGGATGATGTGGCAGGGACCCCTAGAAGGTCTTATGCCTTAACTACTGTGGTAGATGAAGAGGAAGGAGAGTATACTGACATCCCCTGGGATCAGGGTGATGATTTGGAAGAGAACTCTGCTGCTGGTATAGAGGATCTCATTATAGCTGTGAAGCAGGCTTTAAAGCTGACTGTGGAGGATAAGACTCCTGTTAAAGGTGTTTTTAAGCGACAGCGGAAGGAGGCTGTTACTTTTCCTTCAGATGAGGGGTTACAGGAATTGTTAGAAGGGGCTTGGAAAACTCCTGATAAGAGGCTTCAGATGCCTAAGCGATTCCTTAGTCTGTACCCCATGCCAGAGTCTCATGCGGAGCTCTGGGAAAAGGTCCCAGTTGTGGACGCTTCAGTGGCACGTTTGTCCAAGGCTACTGTATTACCAGTACAGGGCGGTGCAGCTTTTAAAGATTCTGTGGATAAAAAGCTGGAGGGAAACCTCAAGGCTATCTTTGAAGGGGTGGGGTTTACCTTACGACCCCTTATTGCTTCAGCCTGGGTTTCTAAGGCCATGATAGAGTGGGCTGGTGAATTATGCACCATGCTGCAGGCTGACCCGGGTGCATTACTGCTGGCAGAAAAGATTAAGGCAGCAGCAGAATATGCAGTTGAAGCAGAGGAGGAAGCTATTAAAATGGCAACCAGAGTGTCCACAGTCTCCATTAATGCCAGGAGAGTGCTTTGGCTAAAAGCCTGGGAAGCAGACAATGAGTCCAAGAAGGCTCTGGAAACATTAGCCTTCAAAGGAAAGGTACTCTTTGGTACCGAATTAGAGGAGATTATAAAACAGGCCACAGGCGGCAAAAGTACATTCCTGCCGGCCTCCTCAGCAAAGCAGACGTCCAGATTTTCTGCTTTTAAGCCGTCCTTTCGGCCCTCCCCTAGAGGTGGTGCGTCCTTTCGAGGACAGTCTTTCAGGGGAAGGTTTCAGCCCTCTAGAGGCAAGACACAAAAGTCAAAATTTGGCTCTTTTCACAAGAAGCCTGCCAATAAAGGAGAGGATAAACCCTCTGCATGACTGTCAGGGGCTTTGCCCGACAGTGACAAAAGTGGGCGGGCGTCTCACGCTCTTCAGGGACGCTTGGGCTTCTCTAGACCAGGATGCCTGGGTGCTAGACATCATAACACAGGGTTACAAAATCCCTTTCAGAGGGCCACCTCCGAAGAGGTTCATTCCCACATCCTTACCAAAGGAGGCACGGCTGCGTACAGCCCTTGTGAGAGCAGCGCACTCCCTTTTGAAAAAAGGGGTGGTGACGCTAGTCCCCAAGACAGAGTGGAAGAAAGGCTTTTACTCCACGCTGTTCCTGGTGCCCAAACCAGACGGGTCTTTCAGACCAATACTAAATTTGAAGTCTCTAAATGTTCATTTATGGGTAGACCATTTCAAAATGGAGTCTCTACGGTCAGTACTCCTGAGTCTGGACCAGGGAGAATTTTTGGCGTCCATGGATGTCCAGGACGCATATTTGCACGTTCCTATACACCCGGAACATCAGACCTTGTTGAGGTTTGCCATAGGAGACCTGCATTTACAATTCCGGGCGTTACCCTTTGGGCTAGCAACCGCGCCAAGGGTATTCACAAAGATAATGTCAGTAATGGCGGCGGTGCTGAGGCTCAGGGGAATCACAGTAATACCCTATTTGGACGATCTCCTGTTCAAAGCAGAGTCAGCAGCCATGCTGCAGAGTCACTTGGCAGAGGCCATCAGTTTTTTGCAGGCTCACGGCTGGATTTTAAATTTGCAAAAATCTCAGTTGGTACCGTCACAAAGGCTCCAATTCTTGGGAGTCATACTGGACACTCATCTTCATCGGGTATTCCTCCCGGAGGTAAAGGCCAGGGATCTGGTCACCCTAGTCCAGGAGATTCTCAGGGCTCAGAGCATTTCAGTATGGAGGTGCCTCAAGCTCCTGGGGAAGATGGTGGCGTCATTCGAGACGCTTCAATTTGCCAGGTTCCACTCTCGGAGGTTCCAATGGAACATTTTGTCAGCTTGGTCAGGAAACACTTTGACCATGAAATCCGAGATGATAGTGCTGTCTTCGGACACCCGAGAATCTTTGAAATGGTGGACAGAAGTAGATTCCCTTCAGTGGGGTCGGTCATTACAGACCTGGGACTGGTTGATAGTAACTACCGACGCCAGTCTCAGGGGCTGGGGGGCAATAGTCCTGGATCTCAGGCTTCAGGGCCTGTGGACGGCAGAGGAATCAGCGTTACCAATCAACATCTTGGAGCTGAGAGCTGTCTGGAAAGTCATTTCCTTGGCGGGAGACAGGTTACAGAACCTCCCTTTGAGGATTCAGACCGACAATGCCACAGCTGTGGCGTATCTGAATCACCAGGGAGGTACACGCAGCAGATTGGCCATGTGGGAGGTATCCAGAATCTTCCTATGGGCGGAACAGAATGTTCCAGCTGTATCGGCTATATTCATCCCAGGAATAGAGAATATAGAAGCCGACTTCCTGAGCAGGGAGGAGCTCAAGGAAGGGGAATGGAGCTTACACCCTCAGGTGTTTCACCAAATCACTTCGATGTGGGGAACTCCGGATGTGGACCTGATGGCATCCAGGATCAACCGTCAAGTGCCCAGGTTCTATGCCAGAACAAGGGATCCACTAGCGGAGGCAGTGGATGCCATGACTATTCACTGGCAGGGAGATCTCCTTTATGCATTCCCACCAGTACCAATGTTACCGAGACTTCTGAAGAAAATACAGGGGCAGAAGGTTCCAGTGATCTTAGTGGCCCCAGATTGGCCAAGGAGATCCTGGTACTCGAGGCTTCAGAGGTTGTCTGTGGACTCATGGCGTCTACCTCTGAGACCAGACCTTCTAAGACAAGGCCCTTTCAATCACCTGGATTCAGATCGATTGATTTTGACGGCCTGGCTATTGAAACCACCATTTTGAAAAGAAAAGGGTTTTCTGAGGCAGTAGTACAGACTATGATAAAAGCCAGAAAAGCTGTATCTTCGGCAAATTATTATAGAGTCTGGAAGACTTACATTCGATGGTGTGAGAGAAGAAAGGCTCATACATCTCATTTTAAGCTATCAAGAATGATGGAATTCTTACAAGATGGTTTTTCATCGGGCCTAAGCCTTCAGTCACTGAAGGTGCAGATTTCGGCCTTGTCCATCTATTTCCAGAAAAAGATAGCCATTTTGCCGGAAATTCAAACCTTTTTACAAGGAGTATCCAGGTTGAAACCTCCATACAAGCAACCAGTAGCACCTTGGGATCTATCACTGGTTTTGGAATGCCTTCAAAAGGCACCTTTTGAACCTTTAAGGTCGGCTGACTTTAAGTTTCTTACGTGGAAGCTAGTGTTTTTGTTAGCAGTAGCATCTGCTAAAAGAGTTTCAGAATTGGGAGCTTTGTCATGTAAATCTCCTTTCTTAATTTTTCATGATGACAGGGCTGTTTTAAGAACAGTGCCTCAGTTTTTAACGAAGGTGGTATCTACCTTCCATTTAAATCAGGAGATAGTTCTACCTGTGTTTCAACCCCCAGAGGGTTCTAAGAAAAGGGACAAGTTGAGAACTTTGGATGTTGTGCGTGCCTTACGCATATATGTGGACAGAGTGAAGAGTGTCAGGAAGACTGACACATTGTTGGTATTGTATGACGTACACAAGATTGGTTGGCCTGCATCTAAGCAGACTATTGCTAGGTGGTTGCGGTCTGTGATAGCCTTTGCATACACCAAAGTGGGTAGACCAGTACCGGCCAAAATAAATGCGCATACCACCAGGTCAGTTGCCACCTCTTGGGCGGTTCGACATGGGGCCACAGCTGAGCAGGTTTGCAGAGCTGCCACTTGGTCATCTGTTCACACATTTGCCAAATTCTATAGATTCCATGAGTTCGCGTCGGAGGACGCATCATTCGGGCGAGCAGTGCTGAGAGCTGCAGACCTGAGCGTACCCTCCCAAAGGACCGGCTCTGGAACGTCCCAGTGTTGAGCTGTGTCACCAGGACCATTGAAAGAGAAAAAGGGATTTTTGTAAGAACTTACCGTTCGAATCCCTTTCTCTGATATGGTCCTGGTGACACAGCGATCCCTCCCTTACGCTCAGTAAGTATGCCAGAAGTTTCATGATGTTCATGTTAAAATGGTTAAAAGTTAACAGTTTTCTGTTATAAAATGTGCATATAATATGTGCAGGCGTTTGTACTGAGTTAATGTATTCCAGTGGCTTTGAAAGATGAACTGAAGAGTCCAGGGATGCAGTAGGGGAGGAGCCTACCCTCTAAAACTTTAGGATAGGTGCCTGGCTCCTTCGGACCCTCCTACATCCCAGTGTTGAGCTGTGTCACCAGGACCATATCAGAGAAAGGGATTCGAACGGTAAGTTCTTACAAAAATCCCTTTATTTTTGTTATGTCTGGTGTATAATTTTTTGCATAAAGGTTCCCAAAGTCTGCAGTGATTTTGACTCCCATATGTTTTATATCACTATATGTATTAGCAAAGGGGATAGAGGACATATACTGTATAATTTGGTATCTGCATCTGTGGTGGAAAGCAAAGCATTTCTGATTTTGTTAAATTAACGTTATCCAGCAATTGCCCAAAGAAGGAAATAAGACGTAAGATCTCTAGGACAGTGGAAGAGGGGTTTGAAATAAAAGTAACATGTCATCGGCGAACAATTAAATCTGCAACTCCCTATTCCTTACTGTCTGAGGCTCGAATCGCTATAGCTAGTGGCTCGAGGGCTATGGCAAACAGGAGGGGAGATAGGGGGCAGCCCTGTTGCATTCCCTTTTTGATTTCAAATGGATTAGATAAAATACTATTGCTTGCTATTGTGGTGAGAGGGGAGTGGTATAGACATCTGAGGATCTTGGTAAATTTATCAGGGAAAACAAATTTTCGGTGAGCAGAGTAAAGGTGGGACCATTCAATCAGATCAAAGGCCTTCTCCGAGTCCAAGGAGAGAATCAAATTGGACGAGGGGAAGGGAAGGCTAGAGACAGATGTGTAGACTGCAGAGAGAACCTGTCGTACATTGATTTCCGAGTGTCTGCCTATGTTGAACCCAGTTTGATCCAAGTGAATTATCTGGGGGAGGAGGGGTTTTAAACGGTCGGCTAGGATTTTGGTCAATAACTTGTAGTCCAAGTTGAGAAGGGATATAGGTCTGTATGAGCCAGGTAATGAGAGATCTTTACCTGGTTTAGGGAGCACTTTTAAAATAGCTATGTTAAAGTGTTACGGAGAGAGATCTTTTTCTAGTAGGGAATTAAAGACTGAAACCGACTGGTCCAACTTGGGGAAGAAGTAACTTGTAGTCACCACTGAGGCTGTCAGGGCCAGATGCTTTATCTCTTTTAAAATTACGTTTCACAGTTTCTACCTCAGTTAGTTGAATAGGATCGGTCAGTACTGCTGCTGCTGCTGCTGCTTTGGAATGGGAAATTTGGGGGCACGGCATTGTATCCCAGTAATCGGAGGGGAGCTCAGGAAAAGTGGGGGAGGGACAGATTATAGGTCAGAATAAAAGTCTTGTTCAACTTCTGCAATTTCAGTATTAGAAGAAATCGTTGTGCCTGTAGGGGTCTGAAGTGGGTTTACCACTGCAGGAGGACGAGTGCCATTAAGGAGGTTAGTTAAGTTTCCCCACTTTATTACCGAATTTATGGAATTTGAAGCTAACTGAGAAAAGGTGTCTATCCCCTAATGTTTGCATGTAATTATCAAAGTTAGTTTTAGCTAGAAGATAAATTAGTTTGAGATATGATTTCAATTGCTGAAAGGTTGTCACCAGTGTATCTTGCAGAGCCAAGTAAGTGGAGGTGTATTCACTTCTCGTTTTGGATACATAAGAGATGACAGCACCTCTGAGAACCGACTTATCTGCCATCCAAAAAAGGGTTGGGTCAGATTCAAGGTGTAAAGCATTATTTGTAGTATAATCTCTCCAGATGTTCGCCAGGTGTTTAAATTTTGTGGAGTGGTCAGATATATGGCAAATATCCACTGTTTTTTTTTAGGGGGGATGAGGGGGGATTCCATAGAAAAGGTAAGTACTGCGTGGTCAGAAAAAACTATAGGGGCAATATTAGAAGCTGTGATAGAGGCAAAAACTTGATGGGAGGGTAGGACATAGTCAATCCTACACATAGTTGCATGAGCGGCAGACAGGCATGAAAATTCTATATCAAGTGGGTGGAGCTCCCTCCATGCGTTTATTAATTGTAGTCTTGCCGCAAATGGAGGGACACCCAATTTGGGGAGAGAATGAGAGGAGGGGGGAGGGTTGGATTTGTCTAGAGGAAGTGATGAAACTAAGTTAAAGTCTCCACACACATTAGAGTCCATCATTTTTGGGGAAAGTTTTGCTATAAGGTTTTGGAGATTTTTTGGGAATATGTGTTTGAAGCCTATATATGGCCTGAAGTAAACCTGCTAGTGCCTAATTTTAGTGTCAAGATAAGGTAGAGTCCCCTTGGGTCTGTGATTATGTCTGTAACTTCATGTGGTATATTCTTTTGAATTAGGAGCACTACCCCGCGGGCCTTGGATGAATATGGACTAGAGCCAAGTACTTGCCACCCCAAAGTATTAAGTTTTAACACCTCCGCTGAGACTTAGTGAGTTTCCTGCATAAAAGCAACATTTATACCTTTTTTTTTTAGATACATGAGGATTTTTCATCTTTTAGCCAGAGAATTTTTGGCATAACACATTGATCTAGAACATTTCAACAGATTCACAGAGAATTATATACAAATATATTTGGAGCAATAGAATAATGTGAATCTTAACTTCCGATACTATAAGATACGGATACTAGAAACCAATTAAGAAGAATGAAACTTCCAGTAAAACATCAGCGAGAGGGCAAGAGTCCGAGCCCCCCAACTCCACCCAACCTTGGCTTGTAGGTATACTTCTTGGTCACCTGACCATTATTATTATATTGGCAACAGCAAAATAAAGTGTTGTAGACACGGTATATCTGTTACTGTCTATGGTAGCTTAGAACAGTACACCAGACAGTGAGTAGCAATCGGATGCAAACTCAAGGCAGATAGAATATTCCTGTTCCTTCTAGGAACAGGGGCGGGCAGGGTGCCGCTATATGGGGGCAGCGTCAAGGGGGCGGACCGGGCCCGCCGACGCCACTGTTCTGGGCGGTCCCGGGCTGCTAACGTCACAAAAGGGGCTTGCCCGGGTCGTGATGAAAAGGGGCGGGCCCGGCCGCCGTCGTCAAGAAAAGGGGAAGCGCCGGGCATCACTATCTACTGCGGCGCCGGGCTTCCCCGGTACCACCAGAGGAGAAGGAGGCAGGCTGTTTTAGCAGGGCACTGCCAGAGGGGCAGGGTGCATTTTGCCCTTTAAAAATCGGGCAGGGTGCAGCGCCCCGCTAAGACCGCCTAGCGGGAACACTAAATATGATGTTGAACCTATGAGTCTGAAGTACAATTCATGGTATATGAATTTCACTAGAATGAATGATCGCAGAAATCGGGCGGATCCTACATACAGAACGAGCAATAGGAAAGGTCAATGTAGCATTGAGTGGAATCGTTCTCATGGGGACTGAGCAGATGGAGCACGATAGCTAATATCCTGAGATGCTTGGGTGGCCATTTCCCTGAGGTATGCCTGGGCATCATGTGGGTTTAGGAAGTCCTTGTGGGAAGAACCATATACTGTAAATATGTAGGCGGGCAGGATAGAGCAAGCCAAATTTTCTTCCCTCTTCGACTAACTTGGAGCAAATGGGGTAAAAGGATTTGCGGGCCCTAGTAAACTCCACAGAATAGTCCTGAAATATAAATAGCTTCTGGTCCTTGATTCTACGGGATGCTGACCACAATGTCTGCTTGTGTAAGAAATTGAGGCATTTAAAAAGCATGACTTTGGGTTTGGTGGGGGAAATGACCGGGCCCACCCTATGAACTCGTTCAATAACTAAGTCCCTGCAGTCCTACTCAACCCCCAGCAACGAGAGTAATGTGTTTCTTACGAATGTGCGAGTGCAGGTCCTTTGATAGATTCAGGAATACCAACTATGTGAAGGTTATTCCTTCTAGATCTGTTCTCTATATCTTCTAATGTATTCCACACCTTATAGTTGTCAAATGTGAGACTTTTTACAGTCTGCTTGAGCTCCTCAATATCATGGATTGCTGCCCCTAGTACATTTTCAGCTTGTGTAACTCTCTTGGTTAAAGAGCTGACCTGGGATGTTATGTCAGCAACCGCCTGTTGGAGGAGGGGGGCCATGGTGGTTCTAATGGCATCCACCACTTCCCCATATCTTACAGGGGCTTCAAAGGCCCTGCATACCTTGCTGCTGGTGGCTGGATCAACGTCTGATGCCGCTTTCTTAAGGGCCAGAGAAGCAGTCTCTGCATACGTAAATTGTGTATGTTCGTAATTGCTGAAAAATGCCAAATGTTATTTACTTTTTAAATACTAGTTTGACTTTAACGGAACCTTTATAACACAGTACATATGATGAGTCATATGTATTGCAGTTTCCTGACACTTACATACATCTCTGAATCTCGCCCTCACAGGTAGATGTATGGATTGTGCCACTATAGCTCTTTCTGCTTTGCCTCTTTAGTGAGGCAAAGCAGTATCGCTGAGATATCTGAACACCTTGTCTGCCAAAGCGGGGTGGTAAAAAATCCTTGCACTGTTTAGCGTGTACACTAAACTGGTCATATAGCTGTGCCACAAACTACAGTATATGATGTAATGGGCTCTTGGCAGTATTGCCAAAAAAAAAAACTTATTTCCTAAATAAAGTAACAGGTCATTATGATTAATAACAATGTTTGCTTGACAATTTCTGCACCAATTTTGACAAATTCGCTTGGCACTCAAAGGGTTCAGGAGAAATACTAGGCTGGTCATGGTGTAATGTAATATTGTAAAATGCAGCACTTATTCAGGAAGAAAACAGATGGAAACCTACACCCTAACATATTTGAAGCCATAAAACGACCAAAAAAACAACCTGCCTTTCACCCTCATGAATATTCACCTATGTATTTAAATGTATGTTCATAGCTTTCATTCTACAAACCTCACACTGCCTCTGAACATTATGCAGGCAATTATATGATAAAATGATTTGCTTGCACTTGTAAATACCGGTGTTTTAAATTTTACTTAGTGGTTCATAGTTAATTGAAGCCATGTTAGGCTGGTGTTTGCTTAGGGTAATATATCACCTGTCTTCAGCTAAACATTGGCCTCACTGGTAGCTTATATGAATTGTTAAAGTATACCTTTTTAGATGGAATCTTGGGTCAGCTGTGCTGATCAATGTGCCTTCAATATACACATTGTTCATAACACTAAATATTTGAAAACAACCGGCTGAACAACTTCATTAAACAAGTATATGAATGCTTACCTATAGTAATTGCATCTCCTTGTGCTCGAAGTTTAAAGTACTTTAAATTAGTAATCCCTCCAAAGCAATTACATCACTCAATCTCCCTGCAACTCACAACTTTAGACACATTGCTGCTTCAATTAACCCAGACATGTCCAAACTGTGGCCCTCTAGCTGTTGTGAAACTACACATCCCAGCATGCTTTGCCATAGTTTTAGCATTCCCTAATAGCAAAATGGTGGCAAGGCATGATGGGACTTGTAGTTTCACAACAGCTGGAGGGGTATAGTTTGGACATGTCTGAATTAACTGCTCCCCTCTTATTAGCAATCATGAGATTTTTGCTTTCTACATTGATGCTAACCTCCACAATCTGACACCATAAACATCATTCACGCTGCGCGTTCCCATATGGTAATGAGGCTGCCCGCACCCACACCCCTCTCCACCCCCGCCCACAGTGTAGGGTGAGTAAACACGGCGAACATTCTGTTCGCCGTGGGTGCTCGCACCCTGCATATGCACATGTGCAGAAATGCGAAAGAATAGGTTCCATGGTGCACTTAGGGTTAGGTTTCTATTCAATTTTGAATATATAGTCAAAATCAAATCTAAATCAAATAGACATTGAATGGTTTTCAGCTGCATTTGATGCAGAGTTGATCTCGATGTGCGAGCCCACTTCATTGAAATCGAATAGAAAAATAGACTGTGCAGGCGAGACTATATAATACATAAATACTATATAATCCAAATCGAATGTGTACATTGCACAATGCAATTTGATCCCGATTGTATTGGGATTGAATAGAAAATATATCGCACTGTGTGTTGTCAAAGTCGAGTTGCATACACACCTCAATAGAATGGTATGGCCGCCATCTTGGTTCGCAGAGTTACGCAAATGAAGTATAGGAACCAGGTTTTATAATAAGGCGAATCCCATTCGCAGCCATACTGATACACATAAATTCATGTCCCACACTCACAAATAATAAAATATAGATAATCTTGTTTTAATTTGCCACAAATAGATTAAACTGGTAAAACACGATCTTTCCCGTACATATTTAGCATCTGTATGTTCCATCTCTCATGAGCAGCGCTCCGGTCCTTGTCAAAAGTACGCAACTCCTAACAGCCGAAAGTTATGGATCAATTACATATTTAATGGTCACTTTTTCCACGAGGACAGTGTAACTGGGAGATCCGGATGAAGCTGGTTTACAGTGTTGATTTATGACCCCTATGATGATGCCTGGAGACAAAGACACAGAGGTGCACTCCCCTGCACCAATACACGAGAAGCGTGGATCACTTGATCTCCTGACCAATGGAGACCCTCACTGCCCCTTTACCTGGACACTATAAGAGGTTAAACCCAACCAGGGAGCACTCTCATTGTGCTTCTTCTTCCTGGACTATATTCTGGATAGAATATAGGGAGCATGGACCGGGTTTGCGCCAGCACTATTGATGAGACGGTAACTGTTGCATTCCTGTATGTGAATTATGTACTGTGGCTGATTTGTATTTATATTTGTTGTTTTTCCCCTGTTAGTTTAGAACCTATTTTGTATTGTATAGCAGTCTGTATATCTTGATATCTGCTCCTATATGTCTGTAACCCCCTGTTGTCCGCTAGGGACATAAATATATGGTACAGGGAATTTATCCCCTTGTTCCAGAATAATAGTCTTGGCTTTTATTCACAATAAGCGGAAAGGTTTATAAGGAAACAGTGAAAAAAGAGTAAACAGCGCTGTGGTTTGACTGATACAAATACTAACACAATTGGCAAAAATAATACATTTATTATACACCAATAAATTTACAATAAAATTTGTCTATAGAGAATTCTCTGGTACAGGGATTGTTAAAAACAGTCTAAAAGGTATTGCTCCAGGGAAATTGGTATGGGGCACAGTTCAATTATACCAGTATTGATAGCACCAAATGATCAATAGTTACCAAGTGTGGAATATAATGGTATAACTCCTGTATACCTGTATCAGTACTGGTATAATTGAACTCTGCCCCATACCAATTTCCCTGGAGCAATACCTTTTTAACAATCCCCGTACCAGAGAATTCTCTATAGACAAATTTTATTGTATATTTATTGGTGTATAATAAATGTATTATTTTTGCCAATTGTGTTCGTATTTGTATCAGTCAAACCACAGCACTGTATACTCTTTTTTTTTTCTTGGTTTATTATATAGGGAGCCTTACACACTCCCATATACAGCTGCTATAAACTGTACTTGTGGTTCTACTTTCTATATTTTATAAGGAAACAGTACCTGATTTTGTGCTTACATTTGAGTACTAAGTACTGCGAAAAGATACCGCTTTAATGGTATAGGTATAGCGTGTTTTATACACGGACAAGGTTCACTACGCTTTGTTTGCCCTTAGCTAGGAATAAAAGGTTATAGGTTTACGGACACAGTACGTAAACTGCGCACTTCACTTATTATCCATCGGTTTAATCTTATATAGACATTGATAGTGTGTACGGGGCTTTAGTTTGCTGCCTCGTGTGCTTTTGATTTCTGGCACTGCTGATTTTTAGGCACGGGAGAGAAACACAGTACCTCTCCATGCAACGGTGGAGAGATGCCCGTGTCTCTCCTAAGGACTACCAGCCAGGCAGGCCCACGGAGCTCTGTTAAACTGCAATTGCTAGCATTGGTTCCTTAACACAACATCCTGGTTCTTATGCCTCTCCAACATCCTTATTTCATAATTTGGACCTTCATTTCTTAACATGAACAGTAAGACTCTGTTGCTATTGGCCATCTCATCTGCCAGGATGTCATTTGAATACTGACTGTCCACCACAGTAGTGCAGTATTATAGACTGCTCTTTCTTTTCAACGTATCTTGAACTATATCAACCAAAATTTAGTTTTTTTATTCTTACTGGTTGTGAATTTTGTCCTAGTGGTATGTTCTTTGGATATGATACTGTCTTTCAGGATCTACTAGGTCAGGATTATGGATGCGCATCACACATGCCTTGTTTGTGCTTTAATGATGTCAATAAGCAAGGCCTCCAAGAAGATTATTGCTTAATCATTATTCAACACCCCCCCCCCCCCCCCCCTTGTTTTGAGCGAGGAGTGTAGTGCACAGCATAGGAATGTTCTCTCCTTATAGTCCTATAGCTATGGGATGTCTCCAGTGTACCCAATGATAAATTATTTTTTCTGATACTATGGGAGACAATTGATAATCCTCCCTGATGCTCCTGTCTCTCCCTGACTGTGTGGTACATATTGTATATCTTTCTATATTATTAGACCAGTAGAGGAGTAGTAATCCCGCTGTTCCTCTCTTAACCTTTTTATGCACTATTTATACCTTGGACCTCCACTGTATCTTAGTAGATTTATTGATAATCAATTTATTTGTTTTTTTTTTTACTTCCATTCTGCTTTACAGAGGTTCTGATGTCCAGTCCCAACATTGTGGTGCACTTGTTGTTTTTTTTCAGCTTGCAGTATTGGGTGAATAAAATGTTGTTTGTAGCTGAAACCAAGTGGAAAATAAGTGAAAAAATAAGAATGCCCCTATGAAAATATTAGAACTCCCCTATGAGGCTCAGCAAAATCAAAACAATCAAATCCCCAGGTCCGGATTGGATTCATCCAAGGGTTCTAATGGAATTAAGGGAGAAATTAGCAAGCTCTCTGTATTACATTTTCGGGAAATCATTTTCATCGAGTAAGGTGTCAGAGCTCTGGAGAACAGCAGTTTATAGAGCTGTGAGCTTAACATCAATAGTTGGGAAATAATTTGAGGGAATTTTAAGGGATGTGTCCAAAAACATTTAGAATGGCACAAGCTTTTATGAGGAAGTTAGCAACAATTTAGACAGTGGAAATGCTGTAGACGTGGTCTTCCTGGATTTTGCTAAGGCTTTTGATAGTGTGTCACACAAGAGGTTGATAAAGAAAAAGGAGGAACTGGGCCTTTGGGTAAAACTTTGTAGATGGGTAGATAACTGGCTGCAGAATAGAGAACAGAGTGTAAATGGTGCATTTCAAATATGATACCTGTACTAAGTGGAGTGCCACAGAGTTCATTGCTATGGCCTCTTTTATTTAACATATTCATTAATGATATTGGGGTGGGTATATCTCAGTAATGTCTTCATTTTCGTTGATGACACAAAACTGAGCAGGGTAATTAGAACAGACATGGATGTATTGACGCTTCAGAGTGATCTAAATAAACTATATGAGTGGGCAAAAAAATGGAAAATGAGGTTTAGGGGGTATTGAATGTCAGGGGCACGGCTGTCGAGCTAGCTCGACAGCCATGCCCCTGTCCCGTTCTCGTTTGCTTGGTGGTCGGGATTCAATGTCCGGAGCGGTGAGAAGGGGGCGTGGCCGGGATCTGAGGCCGGAAATAGTCGAGCTCCGGCCGGGAGCTCGACTATTTCCGGGTTTTCTCGGCAGAACAAGCCTGACAGCTTCTAAGTCGGGCTCGTTCTGCCGAGAACCCCTGTTCAATGCTGTCGGGGGAAGACAGCAGCAGCCATCTCCCCCATCGGAAGATGGCTGCGGGAGCACGACAGACATTGAATATCCCCCTAAATGTTTATAAATGCAAGGTTATAAATCTTGAGAGACGAAACCAGTGTGCGTTATAACCTAAACGGGGTGACATTAGGTAAATCCGAATTGGAAAAGGAACTAGGAGTTCAAATAGACAACAAACTGGGGTGCAGTGCTGTGTCATGTAGCAACTAAATAGGCAAATAGGATAATAGCCTGTATACGGAGAGGTATGCAGACTAGGGATGCAAAAGTAATTATGCCTCTTTTTATAAAGCATTGGTCAGACCACACCTTGAATATGGGGTACAATTCTGGACCCCGCACTACAAAAAAGATATTGTAGAACTGGAAAAAGTCCAAAGAACAGCAGCAAAGATAATACAAGGGTTGGGGAAATTAAATTATGAAGTCAGATTGGACAAATTGGGATTGTTTACGCTAGAAAAGAGACGTTTAAGGGGAGATATGCTTAGCATGTACAAATATATAAGGAGCGAATATAACGAACTGTCATGTACCCTTTTTTGCTTTAAGGAAGGATTTTAGGACATGTGGACATGAGTTTTGTCAAGAGGAGAGAAGATTTCGTACCTTTTTAAAAGAAAAAACTTTATTACAGTCAGGGCAGTAACATTGTGGAACTCTCTTCCCAGAGAGGTGGTGTCGGCTGAGACTATAAATTCATTCAAAATAAGGTTCGACGTCTATAAATTCATTCAAAATAAGGTTCGACATCTATTGGGCACAAATAACAATCATAATCTGTATTTAATTAAATCAAATTTCAGTTTATATTGAACTTGATGGATGCACGTCTTTATTGAGCCCTAACTACTATGTAACTATGTTTTTATGTTCTTTTTTTTTTTCCTTCCCTCTTCTCTGAAATTTCTATAGATTTAGAAGAACAGTGTTCAGCTTCATCAACATCATCCACGTGAGTGTTGTCAATATCTCTGTGGCCTCTCGCTCTCTCTATCTATCTATATATAGGAAGTTATGTAAACCCACAAACAACCATTTTTCTTTATCAATCTACTGTCACACAGTATACATGATTCATGACTGGTGTATTTATAATAATAATAATTTTATTTATATAGTGCTCTGTCTCCAATAGGACTCAAGGCACTTAACAGGTAGCCTTAATATGATAGATATATTTTGGATATTTTGCGAACTCATTACATCTTGCCTGGGATGCAGGCATGCTGGCTTGCAAATCATTTCCACTGTGTGGAAAAGTTGAGCAGGCCTATTGTTTGCTGCAATGATAGTTGAACTTTTTTTTTATGTGTTATTGTCAATTGATATTACTCAATCTGCTTTGTTAGTTTTGTGTTGTCGGCTAAAACGTCAGTGTTCCTCCATTGTCTTTCAATTGTACGCCCCCTTTTCTTGAGCTCATTAAGACTGGTGTCAAAGCAGGGAGCTTGATGATGGGGTTTGAGACGTTGTGTACCCGCTGGGGCTATAATATCAATTGCAGCCATCGTATCCCTATTATAGTTATGGAATAGGGAACAGGGTTCTTCACAACTTCCCAGTAATGCAGAGAGATCCAGATTCCCTGCAAGAGCTTGTGGAGTCATACCTCTTTTTTTACATCAGCTTTAGAGGTTGTTACATTTTAAGATGGGTGAACAGGTCATGCTGCTGCTCTGATCTTCTAAACCGCTATCCGGACTCATGATAGATTGACTCTAGGTCGACAGTCATAAGGTCGACCACTATTGGTCGACAGGGTAAAAAAATATTGACATTAAGTTTTTTTTACATTTTGAGCCGACATGTGCCGACAGGCAGTATTTCATGGCCTACCATCCACTAAGGCATGGATAGAGAATATAATAGTGTGCTGAGCGCAGCAAGCCATGCAAGGGGATGCGGTATACTTAGACGGTGTCCATACCGACCTATGTTGACATAGACACAAAAAAACCCCATAAAAACTCATGTCGACCTTTTGACCCCGTCGACCTATAGTGGTCCACCTTATGATTGTAGACCTAGACATTGTAGATCTAAAATACCATAACCCCTAATCCAGTCATTTTCAACCTTTTCCAACTCGAGGCACAGCGACACGACTTCAAAATTGCCATGACACACCATCAGGGCCCCATAGGGATATAACACACACTACTGCCCCACATTATTTACTAGCGAAGCTGATGAAATGCTTTTTTAAGTTGCTGGTTTTGCAGTGATGCAGCTAATACAGATCTATGGACTGTGGACGCCAATGGCTGAGAAGCAACAGTGATTGAGTCAGCAGGATACACCTACAGATATGTGCTTTTTATGAGCTGCATCAATAGAAATAATGAGCAGGGTCAGTTGGGATTTTGCCCGCAGAGCTTTATTGAATTTAATTTAGATTTCAATTTATCTCAATATTCGTTAATCTGGAAAACATGGCCAGGACTTAAGATATCCAACACCTCACCCAATTTAGTTGCAGCAACGTCTCTGTAAAGGACATACCTGCTTGTGGTGCACACAGGTTGTCCAGAGCAGTGTCGGATGGAGGAGCAGCAGCGGGTGAAGGAGCAGGGGCTGACAGAGGAGCAGCGGCGGTGCATAGGCAGGCACTCCTATGGGAAGGAGACATGGCGTGCGTGACCTATGCATCACCACAGGCAGTGATCGCGAAAACTCCCCAAAATGATGGGTCCCTGGGACCCCTCACTTACAAAAAAAGGGGTCCTACTTGACCTTTTCTGGGTCCCAACAGAATAAAGCCTCCTCTCCCCATCCCCAGCATGGCACATACAGAAGCCTCCTCCTCTCTTCCATATGGCATATACCCTGAGCCAAGGGCCAGCCTGAGCCTATTTTTTTTGGTAAGCAAACATGGATTTGGGCACCCCAAAATTGTGGCTATTGTGGGTTGGGGGGTAATCAATTGGCAATTTGCCCACTCACATAAAGCAAGATACACATATACTAGAAAAAGGCATAATGTCGGAATAGGGACACCTGTGCTGCAGCAATCAGGATTCTGCCCCCTGTCTATTGTTTCTAGTGCAAAATTAAAAGTAATGGCAGCAGGAACAGGAGGGATAGGGTGAGTGAAATCCCAGCAGAGTCTATAGGCTCCTCTCCTACAGGCAGCTCTGCCTGTTAAGAGGTAATTGGTGAGCTGCAGCCTCTCTGCCAGCCGTGCAGTGAGGGGAGGAGGGGACAAGCGGGCCAATAACAGCCAGCACTCAGAGCCTGGAGGAGGTGACAGTGACACACAAGAGAGCAGCACAGCCAGGTAGGAGAGGAGGAGGGAAGTCTGCAGCCCGAGTCCTGCTAGCAATAAATCCCCTTTACATGACACAGCCAAGCAGCCTGCTAAATGGACCACGCACCCCTCTTACCTCTACTTCCTGCCCGGGTCTGCTCCATCCTCACTGCCACACCTCCTTGGTTCTGGCCCCCAATGCTGGTTTCAGTTCCTCGTGCTCCATCCTCACACCAGCTGCAGCTCTGTTCCCCTGTTCCCCTGCTGAGCAGCTGCTTCTGGTGTTGGCTCCAGCCGTCTGTTGTTGAGGCGCAGTGCAGGAGCCAGCTTATGACTCTGCGGTGACAGGGACCCTTTCATTTTTGCGCCCAGCAGATGTGTGAAGCGGCTGTCACGCTGTGTCTTCTCCACAGTCGTATCACAACTGAGGGGGAAACGGATCCCTCCACCCCCGTCACACACATTAACACGGCGTGCACGCCGAAATGGGCGGAGCGAGTCCCAGGGGACCCAGCCATTCATAAAAAATGAGTCCCTGGTGCTCAAAAGTGGGTAAAATACTCGCTATAGCGAGTATTTGCGAACCCTGACAGGTCACACACCATCCACTGAAAGCACCCAGCACATGTACCCAGCAGTCATGTATAAATGCAGGCAATTTATCAGGCATGCAGCTAAAACAGTTTATTATGTTTCGTTTATAATAATGGTTATAATCTGTAAGAAAAATAGTACCTCGTGGACAATTTGACCTAAAATGATGATAAAAATATTTTATAAAGAATTTTAAGTTTTTCTTGTATTGTATCCCAAGCTAAATTGCATGTGAATAAGGGATTTAACGGCGAGACCAACCATTTTATAGACATTTTTAAAAGGCTTTTACACATTTTTAAGCTTTTATCATTTTTACTACTCAATGAATAAAAACTTTTAAGCTTCATAGGGACCATAAAATGAATGTATATATGAATGTACATGGAAAGTATATTTGGCCTGATTCAGTATGAGTTTTGCGAGTAAAAAACACCCCAGCACGGGGCAAAGCCATCCTGCATGCCGGGACTCTCCTCTCGATTCTATTGCAAAATTTTGTAATCACATGGCAAATTTTCGAGCGCTTCACTAAATAAAAAGCACTGGTATATTTAGAGGTAGCCCCCTATCTTTGCAGCCTAGCTGTGTAGGCATGTGTTGGGCCGCCATGGTTTGGGTTGAAACAGTTGCCTGTGCAGTCACGCAGCCTCTGTGACACACATCCACAAACAGTCCTGACTATACAGACCTCCGCAATGCTGTGTCGATGCTCCCCACCCACACTTACACTGCAGTGACTTTTTCCAGAAGGTGATTGCTGTCAAGGGGTCACACGTGCACAGTTTTCACTATTCCGTGGGGGCTATTGAATCATGCCTTAAGTGCGATTTCTTATTCCCCCAGTCTATTTTTCTTATCTCTCAACTGTGTTAGCAGATTTCTTTAAGGTCCCCATGGACAAGTCGGACCTTATTTCCACGGCAGCTCCCTGGGAGGGCTCTTACATGATTTGGAACTTGATGTGCCAAGTTTTGCATGTGATAAATTGCATGCAAGTCCTGGGGAGCCGGACCTCGGAGGGGAGCCAGCAGTGGGGGTGAGAAGTGGTGGGCAGGGGATTCACAGAAGCGGTGAGTGGACGCTGGCGGATGTGAGCCGGGCGGCGGTGTTCTCAGAGGAGCCGGACGATGAGCTGCAGAAAAAAAACCCTTACAAATGAATGGGAGGTCGCTGATTGGCTGATATCAAACATGATCGGGTCAAATCAGACCAAATCTCACTAGTGTATTTTAGGCATACTTACCTGTCCCCTGGTGGTGCCCCAATGGTCCCCTGGCGTCCACGGCAGGCCTTGAGCACCGTCTCCAGTGGTCCCAAGAGTGCTTTGCGCGATTTTCCAGGCACGCCGGTGATGTCATTTGCGCGCCCGCACACTTGTGCAATGCACTCCTGGGACCGCTGGAGACGCCAGAGAGGATGCTAAAGGCTTGCTGTGGACGCTGGGGGACTTGATAAGTATAAAAAAAGGGCTGGGGGGGATTCGAATTGTTCCAAAAAAACATGGTTTTTGGAATGATTCGGATACGGGATATTATACCTAAAGGTGCCCATACACGGTGCAATGAACTCCTGTGCTTTTAGTACTAGATTGCATATCATCTAGTACAAAAAATATATAATGTGCTTTTTGTACTAGATACAATGCAATCTAGTACTTAAAGCCCGGGCTGCACAGACTTGCTGTGATGCGCATGGGAGCACGCATTGCACCCAAAAAATGCACCGTGTATGTGCACCTTTTAGTTTTTGTCTATCCAATACTGTTGACAACCACTTTTGTACAGGAACCGTTACATATTTGATGTCCTACCATTTGGACTATGCTTACTGTGTATACAAACTTATATTTGTTTTATTGACCTATTGTGCAACATTGTCCCCACTGGTCACCATATTCATATATATTATAATTGTATATACTCAGATATTGTAGATTGTATGTATCTCACGCACTACAGTGTTAAATGTATCTGTATTTTTACGCACTAAGATTAGAGATTACAGATGATGTGTACTGTTTAGCTCAAGACCTACCTTGATACTCTCTGGCCTACCACCTATTTTTCCCATCTTTTGGGTCCCCCCCCCCCCCCTTTTGTATTTCCTCCTGTTTTAATCTGTGTTTTGAATGCTTTCCAGTAAAGATTTATTTTAATCATATTGGTTTGCCTTAAGCTTTTCCCAGCAAAAAGCCTTCTTTCTCTTCATGTTTAATTACCATCATTCTTATGGTTAAATTCGAAATGTATGGGACCTCTGCCAATCTAGCTGAATCTAAGTTATTATTCAAATATGCCATTTCCAAATTAATCCTATTGGTTTCCAGCTCTACAGCTTTCTTCCAATGTGATTTTTAAAAGCGATTTTCTTAATAAAATGGCCTTGCAGATACGCTTTAACTGCATCCCATGTAAAAATATTTTGAGTCTAACCTTTATATCCTTAAAAAAACTTCAACTTCACCCCGTAACTTATCCTGCTCACCCATCTGTGTCAGCAAAAAAGGCTGAAGCTTCCAATATCGTATACTTTCACATAACTCTAAATCAATCTGCATAACCAACGGGGAGTGGTTCCATATCCCCTGGGCTTTATATTCAACCTGACAACATTTTGTCTGAGACAAATATCATATCAATTTTAGAAAAGGCTTTATGCGTTGAAGAATGACATGAGAATTGTTGAAGGCCGGGATATCTCATTCTCCAAGGATCCTTCCACCTGTCCAACTGAGGTGTAAATACCTTGTTAAAATTCTCTAAACAGATCACCTGATTGTCTGGGAAGGAGGCAGAGAAGTCAGCGGATGCATTTAGAACCTCAAATGAGAAAGTCGGAATAAAGACTGTTAATAAACATATATGAGTGTGGTTTTTGCTGCAGTCTAAAAACAGAAATCTACCCCCGGGGTCCATCTTGACTGTACCGCTTTCAAATACTATAGATTTCTTGACCAAACTTGATACACCTCTGAATATGAAGGAGAAAGGTGCATTAAATGCCCAGCCTATCCGGAGCATCTCAGTGATAATAATCGTTCCCCGTACAAGTGTCACTCCTGGAGACAAATAATATCGGCCTCTGGGGTTTTACACTGATTCAAAACCAGGGGAGGGGAGAGTATATTTTTTGTAAGTCTAGGTGTGATAGTAGTACGTGCAATTTACAACTTAAGTAAAATTCTGTTGTCCTGATTTTTAAAGGCATGCTTAATGTAATTGATGCCCCAATTGAGGGAATACTTAAAGGTATCCTATGCGAGTGAGTGGCCATTGACTTGGGGATCTATCTGCTATCGGATTTTAGAGTTAAGGTGCGTACACAAGTACAGATTTTTCTGTCTGATCAATCTGGTGGTAACAAAAACCTGGAAATGTATGGGAGCAAATGACATTCAAAAATTTCCACCCAAATGCATGAAAGCAAAAAAAATATATGCTTTGATAAATTTTCTTGTATTAGAATGATTTTAACAATTTGTCTGACTGATCACTGTCTGTTTTCAATGCCTTGATGGTTAAACACCAGATACTATGACCGCTGAATATTCATAGCGGATTGCTGCTCAAGACAAATGGCTAGCACCAAAAGGATATGTCCAGGGAGTCTTCACAAAAAGCAGTGTCTCTAAGAGGGTATTCCAAAGCGACAGTCTTTGTGTATATTACACTAGATCCATCCACGTACACGTATAGATATGATCACAATATCTGAGGCTAGTTTATATTCCACTCTTCTACTCGCTCGCAAGTAATTTCAGTGATAGAATGGAATAGGGAATCTCCGAATAGCACCAATCAAACAGCCCAAACCAGCTGGGATTATCCTGCAGCAGCACTTTCAAGCTCACAATATATAAAGTATATTAATTGTCTTTCAGAAGACTGCTTAGGTGTGCAACCACTATCTCCAGACTGTATATCCAACCAAGGGAAGAATACAAGTGCGGGAAGGACACTACCAACAGTCCGATTTACTGGAGCTTACTCACAGACCCAGCAACTTCTGTTCCAGTGTATAAGCTGCTGCTCAAACACTCTCCTCCTGCTTGTTTGTATGCCTTACTCACAGCTTTTCAATGTCCCCCGGCTGTGAGAGCAGTGGTGGCAGGTATTTCAAGGAGGTTAGCTGGACACATCTCCAAAAGGCTCCTCTTTTAGTGGCAAAGCGGGCAGGGAGGTCTGCGGAAGACTGCCGGGAAGCGGCGTTTACCCAGCGGGCCAGCTATCTCATAGTTACCCGTCCGCTTGTAGCTGCACATGGAAGAAGGAGCGGGAAGCTGCAGCAGGTGCCGGGGAGCCCGGATGTCCTCCCTCACTTGCGCGCTGCCGTGACCACGCCCCCCCCCCACCCCCACTGATTTAGAAACTGACTTCAATATCTTTGCATCTTAATAAAAATTGTTGCGTTTTCACTGACTGTAAATTGCTGTTATATTGGAACATAATTTAGTGTTTTTATTATCACTGAATAAATATGTCTGGAAGATGCCTATTAAGAGATAATTAAGGTTTTCTTAACAAAGTAATATAAAATATATTTACAAAAATTAGTTTAATTATGAAATTATTAAGTATGAAGAAAAATGCATAAATATAATTTTTTTCTACAAGCAGATTTGTGTATAAAAATGTTTGACATTTTTCTTATGGTGCAAAAATGATTGATATGTCTAATGGATTTATACAAATATGTGTTTGGCTACTATGAGGTACTGCAATTTTAATAATTGTAAAGATTTATTCTGCCAGTTCACTCAAATGTTATTTTCAATTCAGGCTTCCTGCCGGTTTTTTTGAAGACTCTATCCAGCCATCCCTTAAACAGAGTATGGTGAATTCTCAGTGCCTTAACTTGTTGTCAGGATTGTATGATGATGATGATGATGACGACGAAGATGGTGGTGATAAAAATGGTGAAAAGGTGTCAACAGAAACTTTTACTTCAACACTGAAATCGACAGAAAAACCACTGCCTCCACCTACAGCATGTGACAGGAGAGTTACAGCAGGTATCATATATTCATGCTAAATTAATATATAGAAATTGCATCGTAACCTTTTCATTTAATTTCAACATGTTTATTTTTTGTCCAGATTCAGATGCAACATGTCACTGCATTTGTTCCTAACCAAAAATCATGCCCATAGTCTAGTGGTCCCCAAACTTTCTATATAACATCAGCATTTTTTTCAAGGCACCCCCAGTGTAGAAGTTTTTATTCTTGATAAATGAAAAGTAAATTGTGCTTTCCTATCAGGATGTGGCCATTAGATCGAAAGGCAAAAGGTCAACAGTTGAAAGGTTGACAAACAAAGTTGACATGCATTAATTGACCTTTTTCCTTGTTGACCGTGTGTCCACCTGTTTTTTTTTTTTTTTTTGCATGCATGCAGGACAAATAGTGCGATTTGATCCATTCCTCAAATTTAAATATTGACACGCTTTAAATCTGCCCAACCTGCAGTGTAATTTTATAAAAAGAAAATTGTACTCCAGCTTCAGCATCTATCCCAGGCATTCCCAACCGCGGTCCTCAAGGCACACCAACAGTGCAGGTTTTAGTGATATCCAGGCTTCAGCACAGATGGTTTAATCAGAATCCTCAGATAGTAATTAAGTAACCTGTGCTCAAGCCTGGATATCTACAAAACCTGCACTGTTGGTGTGCCTTGAGGACCGTGGTTGGGAATGCCTGATCTATCCCATAAAATGTAAAACGTTCAGAACTTGTAATGAACTTGTAACTTGAAATGTAGTCCTGGAAATAATGGTGCTTCTACAGTATTTGGTTGATTACTATATCAGTTTCCATTACGTGTCTTGGATGAATTTGCGGTTTGCATGATCAGATATATATTGGATGAATTTGAATTTATATATTATAAATTTGCGGTTTGCATGATAGATATATATTGGATGAATTTGCGGTTTGCATGATCAGATATATATACAGATGCGCATATTTGCGGCACCTTCCCCATTAGCACTGGTGGGTGGCGGCACCTGGTGCTGCAGGTCAGCCGCCATCTTACCTGGACCCTCTCCTTCTCTACTTGGTCTCTAGGAGAATTTGTGCTCCTGAGACGGCACATTTACCTTACAATAGTGGCATAGTGGTTATTATCCCTAACTTACTTCCTGGAGTTCACTATCTGCTGGACCAGTGCTACATGTTGCTCCTGTGCCACCTGGTTATTCAAGGCTTGTGTCAAACAGTTATTTATATAGTGCACACATATTCCCCAGAGCTTTACAGAGAATATTTGAAATCAGTCCCTGCCCCAGTGGAGCTTACAATCTATATTCTGTACCACAAATAAATGCACACATTTATTGTAGGGGTAATTTTGTTCGGAGCCAATTATCCTTATAGTATATTTTTGGATTGTGGGGTGAAACCGGAGGAAACCCACACAAGCACGTGAGAATATTCAAACTCTGCACAGTTAGGGCCATTTTGGGAATGGAACCCATGACCTCAGTGCTGTGAGGCAGTAATGCTAACCGTTACACCATCTGTTCTGCCCATATAGGTATGTTAGTAAACTTTGGTCCGTGGGTCTTATCTTAGTTGGACTCTAAAGGCCCATACACACTTGTCGACTTTGAGCTGAAAGCTGCTCAAACTGCAAGTTCTGCTCAAAGCCACCCAGTGTGTATGGCCCAGCGGTGAGTGCTGCTGCGCGCTCCCGCATTATCGCCGGGAAAATTGCTCATCTGTTGGTATTACCAGCAGATGAGCGGCTTTGAGGATGGCTTCGCATAGTGCTGCGCTATGCAAAGCCATCCTCCCCCCACGTTGACGGTGCCGGGAGGGGGAAAGCCGCTCAGTGTGTATGGGCTTCCCCCATCGCTGTACATACATGCTGGGCATAATCGCCCAGTGTGTATGGACCTTTAATCCTCATTTGAGTCATCACAAATTCTCTTCTGTTGCTTGATGCACCTGAAGTTACTACTAGCTAATCACATATTTTAAATGGAAAGTGACAGATCATGACAGATTATTTCTGTATATTTGTGTGCAAATCCTACATATTTTTTTTTTATCTTCAGAAATTATACAGATCTTATTGGAATTTAATTATATATTCTATTGTGGCTATTGTGTATTGTATTTATTGTTACCTCTTACACATGTGACAATGTTCCCCAAAAAAGCAGAAAGTTGGTGTGTCTAATAGTGTAAATATGACACTTAGGACTCTGCTCCTGTACACACTGAGGAAGGCTTTTAGGTAGCCCAGGAGAGTGTGTGACCATGTGGGAACCTGGACTTTGACCTAATCTGGATGGTGCTACCGGGTTTAACATCCACCACCTGACAAGCGAATACAAACGCCTTATGTTTAAGGCCCCATACGGTACTTAGAATTTTTATTGGTTATTTTTTATATATTATTTGAATAAAATTATCTTGTTACACTTACTACTATGAGGAGTGCACCTCTCATTATGTCTTTGAGGGACTTGGGAAGTGTGGATGAAGAATTGCCTACATTTGCAACATTTAAATAAATCTGGCCTGGGAAAGGCCTATATCTGGTACAGTTTCACCTTTGCTTCTAAACAGCGATTAATACCTATTTATCTTTCATCCATCCTATTTCTCCTTTGTCCATCTACGGCGGCGCTGGGATTCCTCGTGCGGTGTGTCATGCAAACACCAGGCTGTTTTAGCGGGGAGCTGCTAGAGCTAAAACAGCCTAGCGGGAACACTATGTTTTATTTTATTTTATTAATATTCATTAGTTAGTGCAGGCTTCCAGTGTGTTACTTCCACAGGAAGTTTATACACACTGAGAGCGCAGCAGAGCCTGACAGAAGCGCGTCCTGTCAGCTCTCTCTGTGCAGATGGCGCCTGCCATTTTCAGGGGCTTATAGGCTGGTGGGGCCAGGGGCTTATAGGCTTCCCTGGTGATCGCTGAGGATCCATTGCAGCAGAGCAGACAGATAAGTACTCTGTACATTATTCTTAGCTAATGCCTGATATTGTGCACTGTTTATTCATGACTGAAAGGTGTTATGCTGCTGCTCATGTGGAGGGGACGCCTACCATGTTAATTAGCTGCAGATTTTGTAGTGTTAATTAACAGTTGAACAGATGGATCAGGGGATTTGTGCCCCTCATGTGAGTCTGTGTACAGTGGTGCTCAAGCCCAGAGGTCTGATCAGCCTGTACCTGCATGGGCAGCTGCCCTGGGGAAGGTCTATGATTGCCTTAGCACAGGCTTTGAATAGGCAGAGAGATAACTTAGGACTTTTTCCTCCTCTCAACCTTCTGTGAGCCCTATTACTCCATCCCAGGGGGTCCCTGCTTTACTGCTGGGTATGCAGGACACTACTCGCAGTGTCCATAAAATGACAGCGTTCATGAGGGCATGATAGCTTTACTTGAGGAAGCGTGGAAGACGGCTTATATCAGGCTTCTCCGGCCCTAAAGATTTGCAAACCTGTATCCCGTGCTAAAGGAGCACATATAATTGGGGGAAAAGACCCCTCTGGGGGAGGCGCCTGTAGCCAGGTTGTCTATTCACTGCTTTACCCATGCAAGAGGGTGCTGCTTTAAAGACCCAGTAGACAAAAAGATTGAAGGCTGTGTTGAGGGGAAGGTTTAACCTTACGCCCTATTAAGGCATCTGCTTGGTTTTCTAAGGCCATGATAAAGTGGGCCTATGCCTGGTGTACTCGGCTTCAATCTGACACAGTAGCTTTTGCTTTGATTGAAATGTTAAAGTGAGCTGCGGAGTACGTTTGTGTAGCTGGGGAAAAGGCACCAAGATGGCATCAAAGGGTGCTAGCTACCTCCGTGACAGCCAGGAGAGCTCTCGGGTATAAAGCTTGGGAAGCTGTCAGTGAATCCAAGAAGTCTCTAGAGGCTCTGGCTTTTTAGGGAGAAATAATTTTTGGAGTGGAACTCTATTCCACTTTTATACAGGCAACAGGGGGAAAGATCTCTTTTCTTCCCGCCACGTCTAAGCATCCAGTGTCTAGTTTGGAGCTTTTAGGCAGTCCTTTCGTTCCTCCTTTAGAGGGGGTGCATCCAATAGTGGACAAACAGGTACAGGAAAGTTTTTCTCTAGCATAGGCTCCCAGATCACATTTTGGGACCTTTATTAAGAAACACCCTTTCAAATGTGAGGATAAGTCCTTAGCATGATGGAGCGGAGACTCCCCGTTTTGGAGTCAGAGTGGGGGGGTCGCCTCCAGCAGTTTTCAGGATAGGTGGAATCAGCTGTGGTGTTCCCGCAAAGGTTTTTTTTCCTACATCCCTACGGCAGAAAGCCCTCCTGGAGGCGGTTTGTCGCTTCTCAAGAGGGGTGTGGTGAACTCAGTGTCTCAGGAGGAAAGAAAGAAGGGATTCTTTTCTTAGTCCACCAGATGGTTCCTACAGACCCATACTAAATCTGAAGTCTTTAAACCGACATCTGTGGGTGGACCACTTCAGGATCTGGCGATGGCAAAACAGTTTCTCAGAGATCAGGGGTGGAGGTTGAATCTTCCGAAGTCTCATCTAACACTCGCTCAGAAACTTCAGTTGTTGGGTGTGATCTTGGACACTTGTGTGTTCCTTACAGGGTCCAAGGCAATAGACATTCACCGGTTGGTGTGGTCGATTCTCGAATCGCCGAATCCAGCAATTTGGCAAAGTTTAAAACTGTTGGGAAAGATGGTAGCAACTTTCAAAACTCTCCAGTAGGCGAGGTTTCACTCAAGGCCCTTTCCGTGGAACATTCTGGCCTGGTGGTCAGGGAACCCGAAAACCGTGAAACAGGAAACGCTGTTGCTGTCTCAGGAGAGAAGGCGCTCATTGGGGGCTCACAGAGATAAACTTGATGGCGTCCAGACACATTTGTCAGGTCCCCAGGTTCTGCTCTCAGACCAGGGATCTGACTGCGTGGGCAGTAGTTGCAATGTTCCATGGTGTTTCACCCTCAAACTAGTTCCATGGTGTTTCACCCTCAAACTAGTTCCATGGTGTTTCACCCTCGCCTATGTGTTCCTCCCGTTTTCTATGATTGCTCAGATCCTCAAGTAGAGTGAGGACACAGGTGGTGCAAGTCATACTGTTTGCTCTGGATTGGCCCAGGAGGTTATGGTATTCAGATTTACTGAGGTTGTCGATGGACTATTGTCTTCTTCCTCTTTGCCCAGACTTACACAATCAAGGACCGTTTCTACACCTGGACCTAGCTCATCTCAATCTGACGGCCTGGCTCTTGAAACCTCCTTTTTAAGGAAGAAAGGTTTCTCAGATGCTGTTATCCAAACCATGCTTTGGGCTCTCAAGCCGTATCGGCAGTTTATTACCATTGTGGTTGGAAGATTTATATCAGGTGGTGTGAACGTCAGAAGGTACACACCTCTAGGTCACTAGAGTTTTCTCCAAGATGGGTTTGCAGCAGGGTTTAGCCTGCAGTCCTTAGAGGTACAACTGCCTGCCTTACCCATATTCTTTCAGAATAAAGTAGCTCTTTGGCCAGAAGTACAGACTTTTTTACATGGAGTTATAAGACTCAAGACCCATATAGGCAGCCGGCGGCGCCTTGGGACCTGTTTCTGGTATTGTCGGTTTTACTCAAACCTCCGTTTGAGCCTTTAAGGTCGGCTGATCTTTATTATCTTTCAATAAAAATTACTTTTTTGTTAGCCATGGCTTCGGCTAGTCGAGTTTCAGAATTGGGGGACTTGCCTTGCAAGTCTCCATTTCTGGTTTATCATAATGATAGGGCTGTTCTCAGAACAGTAACGAAGTTTTCTACCAAAGGTAGTATAAAATTTCCATTTAAACCAGGAGATTGTGCTCCCGGTGTTTTTTCCTCTAGAGGAGGCAAAAAAAAAAAAATGGGACAAACTTCGCGTTCTGCGCATTTTTGTGGACAGTGTAAAGGATGTTTGCAAAAACTGATTTGCTATTTGTTCTATATGACGTACATAAGAGAAGGTGGCCTGCTTCCAAGCAGATCTTTGCTAGACGGTTAAGGTCGGTGATTGCCTTTGCTTATATGGTGATTATGTGATTGTGCATATTAATATGTTCAGGCGTTGTACTGAGTAATGTATCCTAGTGTGCTTTAGAAGTTGAACTGAGGAATGCTGGAAAGCAGAAGAGAGGAGTCTGCCTCTCAAAGAAGTCAGCATAGGTGCCTTGTTCCTGCGGACCCTCCTACATCCCAAGGTTGAGCTGTCACCAGGATGGACTCAGAGAAAGGGATTCGAATGGTAAGTTCTTACAAAAATCCCCTTTTAGAAACCTATTGATCTGTTGTCTTTAAGTTACTCTAAAGGTGTGTACACATGTACAGATTTTACTGTCTGATCTATCTGGTGGGAACAAAAACCTGGAAATGTATGGGAGCATATGACAATCAAAAATTTTCACCCAAATGCAGGAAAACAGAAAAAAATATATGCTTTGATAAATTTGTTATATCAGAATGATTTAAACAATTTGTCTGACTGATCACTGTCTGTTTTCAAGCATTTGGGAAAAAATTTTTTGATTGTCATATGCTCCCATACATTTCCAGGTTTTCGTTCCCAACAGATAGATAAGACAGAAAAATCTGTACGTGCGTTCGCACCTTTAGGATTGAAAAGTTAATTTGTCAAGGAAGACACGACCGCGGCCATCTTCAACATTTTTAAAACTGAAAAGCATGAATAGGCGCGCTGGTGCCACTACCTGTTATTTTTATGTTATTATCTTACATTGGTTACAGTGCCTGATTAACCAATAGACTGATTAGGCTGTAGTTTAGGGCTCCAGAACTGAGGGGGCCAACTTGCAGGTGACAGCCGAGGAATAAAATGAAGGCCTAATTTATTCCATGCTTGTTAGCTATCACATGTGTCAATGTACCATGGAGGGTAAAGTTCTTAATGTGATTGCCAGATTCAGGAACCATTACTTTATGTAATTGTGCTTCAGTGCCAGCCGGGCATCCTTACAACAAATCCTACTTCCAATGCCACAAGCATTAGATCGTACATGCCAGTTGTATATAACTTCATTATATGCACATGGGCAGTATGAATGGAGAGTCCCTGAGCACCCGTTATGTCAAAGCTGTCTAGATCACCATGTTATGGTTTCCCACACTTAGTCCAACCCTCGTAGTAAGACACCTAAAAATAGTCTACCTCGGCTAAATAGACAGTAATAGAAGTTAGATGCCAGCATTAAAGTGACGGGAGCTTGGTCAACAGTCACATGGTTGACATGAGTTTTTCACTTTTTTTGGTGCCGAATGTCACAGGGTTCCCCAAACTACAGGCCGATTTGCACTAACATTGGTGGTCATGAAAGTGCTTGAACGTATGGTGCTGAACCACCTGAGAGTTGTGACAAATGCTCACCTCGACCCCCTGCAGTTTGCCTACCGAGCAAACAGAAGTGTCGAGGATGCAGTCAACCTAGGGCTGCACCACATTCTACAGCACCTGGACAGTCCAGGCACCTATGCAAGGATACTATTTGTTGATTTCAGCTCGGCTTTCAACACTATCATCCCTCACATCCTGGAGCCAAAACTCCGTTCACTAAGAGTCCCAGAACCAACAGGCGGTGAAAGCAGGCGCATTCATGAAACACATGCACAATTAGCACCGGTGCCCCTCAAGGATGTGTCCTCTCCCCCCTGCTCTTCTCCCTCTACACAAACGACTGCACCTCAGCAGAAAAGTCAGTAAAAATTATAAAATTTGCAGACGACACAACGGTTATCGGCCTAATCATGGATGGAAACGAGTCGGCATACAGACGGGAGGTGGATCAGCTAACTAAATGGTGTAGCGGAAACAACCTTGACCTCAACCCCCTCAAAACAGTGGAGATGGTGGTGGACTTCAGAAGGAAACCAAATGCCATGCACCCACTCATAATATCTGACAGAGTAGTGTCGAGGGTCGACTCCTTCAAATTCCTAGGAACAAAGATTTCCTGCAACCTCAAATGGGGTCACAACATCATTACAACTGTCAAGAAGGCTCAGCAGCGGTTGTTCTTCCTGAGGCAACTCAAGAAATTCAACATCCTGCAGGAGCTGCTGCTCATCTTCTACACTGCCATAGTAAAGTCTGTCCTTTGCTCCTCGATCACAATCTGGTTCGGAGGAGCAAACGAGAATGACAGACGAAGGTTGCAAAGAGTGGTGAGGATGGCAGAAAAGATCATTGGGGCGGAGCTCCCCCTGTCCAAGAACTATACCTAGCCAGGGTCAATAAGCGTGCAGGAAAGATCTTGGCGGACAAGCTACACCCTGGCCACAACCTGTTTGAACCCCTTCCGTCAGGCAGACGTTTTAGGTCCATCCCAGCAAAGACGACAAGAACTACAAAAGGCTTCTTCCCAATAGCTGTCCACCAACTAAACCGTATTGATATATCTAGATATATGTGAAATGTATGTGATGTATGTTTATGCCTCTCTTCCCACCCCCTTTGTGTTCCCTGATTGATGCTGCACTGTTATCACATAAAATACCAAGCATACGCAAGTATACCTGGCCAATAAAGATGATTCTGAAATACACCGTACAGTTCCCACAGGTGTCCCCGTGTACACTGTAATGCTGCGCTTGCCTTACTTCAGGCACTATTATTTGTCCACTTGGATAGTAAAGTATAAACCCTGTCAACCTGTGGTGTTTAGCACAAAAAAAAGTGAAAAACTCGACCACGCTCCCGTTGCTCTAATGTTGGCATTTAACTTCTGTTACTGTCGATCTAGATGCAGTGGACTATCTTTAGGCATCTATCTAGACGTGGTCGACCATAACATGGTCGATCTAGACATCGTAGATCCAGATACCGAGCGCCGATACACATGTGTTTAACAGCATACAGGGGGAGCTACATATGTATTAGCCTAAGGCACCTTGAACCTTTAAGCAAGCCTTGGAGTTCTATGTGGATAAACCTTCCAAGCTCTCTTATTCACATATGACTGAAATGTTGACCCTTTGTCAATCTAAATGATAATCTTGCTATTCCTTTACTTTATGATTCATTATTGTTTATTACTTATTATTTTACTTTACATACTTTTTTTTCTTGCATATTATTTAACATACTTTACTCATCAAAAAATATAATAGTAGGTTAATTGGCTCCCAACAAATTCACCCTAGAATATTTGAGTGTGCCTGTATACTGTATGTGTTAGGGAATATAGATTGTAATGGGGCAGGGACTGATGTGAATATTCTCTCTGAAGCGGTGTAGAATATGTGTGTGATTTATACATAACTGGTAATAAATGAATAAAACAAACATAGTTTTCCATTCAGCACATGATGGATGCTTGGACTATGGGTATAGTGGTGACTGAAGGACCCGGGCACCAAGGAGTTAACTTCTAGAGAAGTGCAGCCGTGGCTTTTCCTTCTCTGTAGCATTCCCTGTCCTCAGAAACCAGTTTTTGTTCAATTCCTGCTTGTTCTTGGGGCATTTTCTCTTTAGTTTTGTCTTCATAAAGTGAAATGCATGCTTATTCGGATTCAGGTCAGGTGATTGACTTGGCTATTGCATAACATTCCACTTATTTGTTTTAAAAACTCTTTGGTTGCTTTTGCAGTATGCTTCGGGGTCATTGTCCATCTGCACTGTGAAGCACCATCCAATGAGTTTTGAAGCATTTGATTGAATATGAGCAGATAAAATTGCCCAAAACACTTTTTTTAATTCATCCTACAGCTTTTGTCAGGACTTGCATATCAGTAAATACAAGGGAACTATTTCCATTGGCAGCCATACATGCCCACACCATGACACTACCTAGACGATGCTTCACTGATGAGGTGGTATGTTTTGATCATAAGCAGCTCCTTTCTTTCAGCGGGCAGTTTGAATAATACTCTTCTCTTCCCATCACTCAGGTACAAGTTGATCTTTGTGTCATCTGTCCATAGGATGTTGTTCCAGAACTGTAAAGGGTTGTTTGGCAAACTTCCTGTTTTTGAGGCTCACTAATGGTTTACATATTGTGGTGAACCCTCTATATTCACTCTTGTGAAGTATTTTCTTGATGGTTGACTTTGACACATATACACCTATCTCCTGGAGTGTTCTTGATCTGGCAAACTGCTGTGAAGAGGTTTTTCTTCTCGAGGGAAGTAATTCTTCGGTCATGCACCACAGTCTTTTGGTGTTGCTGAGGTCTCTGGTGCGTTCTTTCTTTTTAAGAATTTTCCAAACAGGTGATTTAGCCACACCTAATGTTTTTGCTTTCTCTTTGATTGGGTTTATTTAGATTTTTTCAGGCTAATGATGGCTTGCTTCACTGATAGTGGCAGCTCTTTGGATCTCATATTGAGAGTCGACAACAACAGATTAAAAATGCAAATTCCACACCTGGAATCAACTCTAGACCTTTTTTCTGCTTAATTGATAATAAAATAAGGTACTTGTGGAGTATCACGGCTCCCATCGTATGGCATCGTATGCCATATGTAGTGGCATACGATGGTATACGATGCGATGCGATTTTTACTGATTTTTGAGCATTTTTGGTCAAAAATCGTATGCGATCGCATCGGATGCCATACGATGGCATACGATGCGATGGCATACGTTTTAATCTTAAATGTATCCAAATGCATTAAAATTAGTATGAAACATGTTAATTGGCCCCCAAATGTCATTTTCACTGTGTACCACCCCCAATGTCAACGCCAACCCGAAGCGAGCGCAGCGAGTCCGCAAGGGGCGGCGGTACAAGTCCTACGACCTTTTCATACCCCCACTATCCACGTCGGCGTGGGATCGAGGGGACGCGGATACCTGTGAAGCCCGCGAGGGGACGCGTATAACTGTGAAGGTATCCGCGTCCCCTCGCGGGGCGCGCTGCGCTCGCCACTCTTCGGGCTCGGTGGCTCGCTGCGCTCGCCACACTTTCTATTCTCAACTCCACGCCGACGTGGATAGTGGGGGTATGAAAAGGTCGTAGGGCGCGTACCGCCGCCCCTCGCGGGCACGCTGCGCTCGCCACGCTTCGGGTTGACGTTGATAGTGGGGGTGGTACACTATGAAAAATAGAATTTGGGGGCATTTCACAAGTTTACTACACATTTCAATGCATTTTGATGCATTTCAGTGCAAAATCGGGTGCCATCACATCGCATGCGAATTGATAGCATACGATCAAGGTCGTGGGAACCGTGATACTCCACAAGTACCTGAAATAATGAGGAAATAGCCCACACCTGTCCATGAAATAGCTTTTGAGTCGATTGTCCCATTACTTTCGGTCCCTTTAAAAGTGGGAGGCACATTTAGAAACCATTGTAATTCCTACACCCTCAAATTAAAGCTGAAAGTCTGCAGTTAAAGCACCTCTTGAGTGATTTATTTCAAATCCATTGTGGTGGTGTATAGAGCCCAAAATATGAAAATTGTGTTGATAGCCTAATATTTATTGACCTGACTGTATATTACTAAAGATCCACAAGGATCCTCTTAATCCCTCCAGGAGAACCATTATTGCCATTACAGACTCCATTTCTTATAACTTGTCACTTTGTTGATTATTTTTTACAGCCGTAAGTTTTAAAACTTAAATCTTATGTTAAAGACACTATAGATGCGATTTGTAAACTAAAGACACTGTGAATTCGAATATTTGTTACCTGGTTACAGCTGGGGATGCCAATCCTGGGTATTTTTTAAATCCTGGGAATCAGGATTGAAAAATGCTCAATCCCGGGATTGGCAGCCCTAAAAGAAAATGCCCGTCCCCTACATTTACTTACATGTGGAAGCGGGGTAGGCGGCAGCATTGCGGCAGAGTTGCCAGGAGGAGGCAGTTGGTGGGTGTTATGGCAGCCAGGAGCGGTCACTGCGAGCCAATTGGGGGTGTTGTTTTCTGCCAGGAGCAATGTTCAGGAGGCGCAGTGCAGCATGACCTATGAACAAATCACGCTGCGCAGGCCGCATATAGGCCTGGAATAGCCAGGCAACATCTGAGCGAGTGCTCAGATGCTGTCAGGCATTAATTAGACTGCACAATCCCGAAATCCATGGATTAGTGTATCCCAGACATTTTGGGGCCAAATTCCGGGATACTCCCGATCCCAGAATTGGCCACCCTAGATACAGCATGTACCCTCATTGTATACTATTATTAAACATGATGTTGCTACTGAAGCCTTAGAGCAGGCATGTCCAAAGTCAGGCCTGGGGGCCAATTGCGGCCCGTGCTGTCATTTCAAGTGGCCCGCAGCCTCCAGCTGGAAGCGGGCAGAGCGTCAGATGTGGGAAGCACAGCACAGGACACTAAAGGTGGGGCCCCAGCGAGCATGCCTTTACCTTGCTTTCTGCTGCAGTGAGGAGGTGCTGGCCACCACAGTCAGATGTGTTTGGCGTCCTACCCCTGCTGCTGAAATCGTATATCACCCTACTCCACAATCACAGTGACAGCAGTGTTTGGGGAGGGGGGCAGCAAGGGGGGAAGCTTGCTTCCCGTAACATGAAGAGTGGAGGCTGGCAGCAGCGGGAGCCCAAACATCTCCTGTCCTTGCAGTGCCTGCTTTGCCTCTCCTTCCACCTGGCTCACATAAGGGGCTGGGAAACATACAGAGAAGGGAGGGGGCAGAGTGAGGTACATACAGTGAAGGACGGTCAATCTGGGGGACATACAGTGAATGGAGGCAGTGATGGCCATTCAGAGAAGGGGGAGCAGGGGCAGGCTGGGGGACATACAGCGAATGGGGGCAGAGTGGGGTACATAGTGAATGGGGGTCATAAAGTGAATGGGAGTCATACAGTGAAGGAGGGTCAGGCTTGGGGACATACAATGAATGGAGGCAGGCTGGGGGACAGAGTGAATGGGTGCAGAGTGGGGAGCATACAGTGAATGGGGGACATACAGTGAAGGACGGGCAGGTTGGGGAACATACAGAGAATGGGGGCAGGCTGGGGGAAATACAGTGAAGGGGCAGGATGGGGGACATAGAGTGAATGGAGGCAGAGTGGGGGACCATTCTGATGTGATTAATGATTCAAAGAATGTCAGGCTGAATGGTCGGCCCCCACACATTTACACTTCACCATATCTGGCCCTCGTCGCAAAAAGTTTGGACACCCCTGCCTTAGAGCATACTTTTCAAAAGAACCCAGTCCTTTTTTGAAGATGCGACCATGTTTTTATTAAGTAATATTTTTCTCTGGTTTAAGAGTCCCTTTTTACTTTTATTTAAGTGCAGGGCACTGCTATGGGGTCTCGTTTCACCCCGTTAAATGCAAATCTATTTATGGGATGGTCATAGGATAAAAAGTATATGGCATAATAAACCCTACCTACAATATATCCCATTATGGATTAGGTTTATACTATTGTTTTCGTGGAAGGGTAATCAAGAAGAGTTAGCATCCTTCTATGAGGTTTAAACTAAAACACTGCCAATATCAAACTGTAGTTTCACGGCACCACTGCCCCCGTATCGCATGCAAATCGCATGCGTTTTGCATGCGATGTGATTTAGCACACCCCCACTATCCACGTCAGCCCGAAGCTTGGCGAGCGCATCGAGCCCCATGAGGTGACATCACTAGGAGATGATATCACTAGGAATGGACTAAAAACAGTAATAAATTAGAACAATGGTCTGTGCGGAGCCCCCCAATTCTATACACTTCAATTTTAGCCCTAAGGAATTACATTTTTTGGATCTATTACTATAGAAGATGGAAAAATATACACTAGTAATTTTAGTAAGCCGACTGATCGTAATTCCTATATTTGTATAACAAGTTATCACCATGGCTGACAAACTTTCCAAGAGGGCAAGTTCAAATGATACATCATAACTGCTCAAACAAAGAGGTAATTTTAGATCACGTTAAGGCGATGAAGAATACATTTTCTAATAAAGGATATGACACCAAAACTATAGATTTTTCATGACATGATATTAGATTATCTACACTATGAGAAATGCGATTGATTTGTTTTTTTCTTCTGAGGTATACTGACCTGCATACATTCTTTGGCACAAACAAATTAACCATCATCAAATACATCATCGGAAACTTGTGAATTAAATATACAAGGGAGCGCCTTATCCTATTTTTATATTTAAAGACCACCATGTCAAATATATGTATCTCAGAACAGGGGATTGTAACAAGCTAAGGAGGGGAGGAGAGATTTTGGGAGTATGTAAAAGGATACGAATGTCATAAGGGAGATAAACAACTTGTTAAATTAAATAGTTAGAGTAAGGTGTGTGTCAATTCTTGTATATTTTTTAGAGATTGCCTCAGTCTGTTGCCGTTTGCTTTCTTTAAGTAAAGTGTTCTAGAAATTCCCTTATATTGTTGCTTCTGAAATCTGATTTCAAGAGAAATCATATTGTGGTTGCTATTACCCTAGTGCAGGGGTTCTCAAACTATTTTGCTCTGGGACCCTATTAGACAATAAAAATAATTACAGGATCCCAGCAAGTTATTGCAAAAGGTCATCACATCACATGTGTAGACAGCAGACAGTACATACATGGCAGCATTGTGGAAGCACAAACTGATGGGAGGAGTCTAAAATAACAGACATTTCAGACAGATTTTTCAGTGACTTTGAATCACTGACTGAGATTAGAAAAAGTCATTAGCCTGATGGTCAGCAACATGGAGTTGCGACCTCATGCTAAGAAGGTCGGGACCCACTTTAATGTCAGGACCCACAGTTTGAGAACCGCTGCCCTAGTGTTCTCTTACTTCCGTATTTGGTATTTTATCTGCATTGTGGCAATTCCCGTTGGTCGCATTACGAAGGACAACCTTAGTAGTGGTGCTGACCTAATCTTGATCGCCAGGCAAAGGGCAGGTATTGTGTCCCAGAGATTACACACCCCCCCCCCCCCCAATAATATCAATGAAGAATATAAAGTTGTCTCCCCCCCCCCCCCCCCCCCCCCACACACACACACACTAAGTGGTAGTTACCTTGTCATGTTTTTGTACTTGTAGATCATGGTTATGATAGTGCTGCATGCCTGTTTAGTACACATTTGAACCCATTATACTGTAACTCTCTGTTTTCCTTAGATTTCTGTGACAGTAAAGCATCTATTGTTTCTCATTCTGGGTCCATTGTAAAGGCAAATATACAAGAAAAACCAGTGGAAAAGTAAGTATCACAATGCTAAAAGAAAACCTGATGTTTAAGGAATGCTATTAAGCAATAGCTTATTTTTGTGGAAATTTTTAACATTAAAACTGATAATAAGAGTAGAAGCTTTCTTAGGTGAATACTTGTAATAAAAAAAATTTCAACAGACGATGAGAGCTAATATGTATGTTAATTAAATTCAGTGTAGGTGTCGTGTGGGAGTTACGTATACAAAAGAAATGTTTATTAGTTGTATCTGTCAGACTTTGCGTAAGGTTGGATTTGAGTAACAAGACGTGTGGGATTCAGTGAATTCAGAGGTACGTACTGTATGCCAACTAGTTAAGTTTTCTAGTTGGTTTATTATGGTGCTGAGATGACATCTAAGACAAACATTTGAAGAAGATCTTTATTAACAAGAACTGAATAATGGCCTTTAAATTTAGTAGTGATCAACTCTGTTGACTTTGCTTAGCTTGTGTAGCGTTGTGTGAGGGCTGAGAGCACATATATGTAGGCAACCTTTTAAATGAACTTGGAGGCGCTGTAGAGTTTAGTCAGAAGATGACTATCTGGAGAGCATATTGGATATAATTTGTTTTGTGCAGAATGGGTAAATGCCTCATAATGGTCTTTATTCTAGTTCACTCTTAGAGGCAAATTCATTCTCAGATGGACAAAACCATGTGCACTGCAGGGGGGGGGGGGGGGCAGATGTAACAGGTGCAAATAGAATTACGGTAGATTTGGGTGAGTTATTTTGTTTCTGTGCAGGGAAAATACTGACTGCTTTATTTTTACACTGCAATATAGATCTCACTTTGAAGAAAAACACTACCCAAATCTAACTCTCTCTGCACATGTTATATCTGTCCCACCTGCAGTGCACATGGTTTTGTCCATTTGAGAAGGAATTTGCCTCTGAGTGAACTAGAATAAGGCCCAATGTTATAATTATATCAGTGGGGAGGATAAATATTTTTTGGAAAAAGGGTCACTCCATGTCAGTTCACCCAGACATGACAGCCACCGACTCAAATTTTCATGATTCTTTGTACACTTGATACTACCACATAGCTATTAACTCATCTTAACTATTTCTTCTCTAGGACTCATAGTTTTGATTTATAGGGAGACAAGGTTTTTTAGTAAATTGCTTGAAAATGCCTCTCCTGATGCTCTGTTGTATATGGAAAAAAAAAATCTCTCTCCGTACCTACTATAATCCACATATAATTTTGAAATGTAGACCCTATTTGATATTCAAAACATGGAGATTCCAGAAAAAAAAAGGTTTTCTTAATCTTGTCAGACTCGGAGACTCGCGCACCCCTTCTGCCGGAGTCTTCCGGTGGTCTCCAGCAGCATCCCTACAGCCCCCAGCAGTCTGCTCCCACTCCCTGCCTGTCTCCCTGAAGTGGAGACAGGCAGGCATTCCGTCGCCTTGCTGGCCCCCTGTAACCTGTGTTTGTATGTTTGTGTCATTGTGCCCCTGTATACTTTGTGTGTGTGTGTTATTGTGCCCCTAGACAATGTGTCAGTGTGCCCCGTGCACTGTGTGAGTGTGCCCCCATGCACTGTGTGAGCGTGTGCCCCCGTGCACTGTGTGTGTCAGTGTGACCCTGCGCACTGTGTGTGTCAGTGCGTTCTCCTGGTTTTGGGTTCAGTGCGCCCCCTATACAATCCAATGTCCATGTCAATAGTTACAGTATGTCATTTATTTCAGTATGTCTGAAATATTTTTTTTCTACTTTTATTAGAGAATAATGTGATTTCTTTAAAACTGACATCTAAACTAATACCTTTGTTGTTTAATACATGCTTTTTTGTGTGCTCTGTTTTTCCTACTTAGAAAAGAGAATACAGCAGAAGCCTTACCTGAAGGATTCTTTGATGACCCAGAAGTTGATGCAAAGGCAAGTGCTTTTTCCACTTTAAACAGTGCCATATCCAGTGCTAATATATGATCATTAGCACTTACAGGTGTGTCCACATACATCTAGCCTCCTTGTGCATTAAACAGCCCTTCTTGTTGCACCATACAATGGAGTGACTCTGTAGCATTGGACGTCTTTGCGTGCTACTTTTTTCGATTCAGTGCGTCTTATCCGCTAAATTGTAATCTAGGTCGCACAAAAGTAGTTCATGCTGAAAATATTTCTTTGTGGCATGCCTTTATTCTGTGTGAAATATTTGATGTATCTGCATTTGAATTGTTATGTGAAAATATTATCCAGTAAAATACTTCAATATACAGATGGAGCCACTCTCCCACAAAGCCCTGGCTGGCACCCGGTACCCATTTTGTTAACCCCCTTGGCGCTCAAGTCTGGCCTGCTCGTACTGTGTGAAATTCCTACTGTAGAGTAAATCTGTATTTAACCAGTGTAGCATAATGAGACACGGACAGCAGTGTTCTTACACAAGTGGGACCTACAGTATGGATCCACGGTTGTCTCTTGCTGCTTTCACGCCATTTGCCAGGGATTCTTTGCAAAAGTACTGTATACTCACTCACATATCCCCATAGCCCCTTATAATTAGCGTAATGAGGCGCATGTCTATGTAATAGACACTTTAACATACTGAACAGTACAATAAGGTAGTTCTTGCGCTACAATGCATTTCAATGGACACTGCTCGCACATGCATTCCGGATTCTTTCGCTATAGCTTTGCATTAGACATCAGACGCATGCGCAGTGGTGATTTTAAAAGCGACGTTTGGTGGATTATAGCTGGTATTGCACTCATCCAGTAATGCCATTTGACAAACGTCAAACTATGCTACTTATTGTGCTGCCGTGCGACTAGGCGTGCTGTGAAGAGTTGGGCCAAATGCTATTGGCAGGCTAGATGAGTGTGGCTCCATCTGTATGTTAGCTTAGTGATTATGCATTCTATATTCAGTGCTCAGATTTCTGCCCTGTTTGAACAGACTGGAAGGGGTAACTTTACTAACATAGGAGTTTTTGAAGATGGCATGTTGCCTAAAGCAACCAATCAGATTTGATCTATGATCTTCTAGATTGAAGATGCTAAATACATAAGTAGAATCTGATTATTTGCTGTGGGCAACATTCATCTTCAATAGAACTTTCATCTTAATAAATTTACCCCGGTTTTTTGGAGATTGATGTTCTTAATTTATAGTGGTCCTGTTGGCAATAGCTGTCAGCACATTTTACAATAAACAGAACCAAAGTTGTTACCATCATTTTAGTCACCGCCAGTTGATGGAAATGGAAAAAAAATCTTAATTTGTTAAAACAATTCTTGTTACTTCTAAAAAACCAAGGGGCAGATCTATTAGCAGTATTTTTAATAAAATAAAGTGAAAAGGTTTTTTTTCACACCCATTTTATATTATTTTAGTATCCCCTACATGCCCTGTAGCATAAACCGCACTGGCAATTTTAAGATGGCCCTCGTTCAAAACATACACGGTAACCCCGTATTTTTCGTAACTGCACCAGGCTCCACTAGCAGGGGGTAATACCACAGTCAGATCCACTTGACGTGGTCCCCAGACTATGCTTTGCCTTTACTAAATTTCCAAGTTTGAGCAAAAGGCTAATTAAGCCACGGAATGCATATTCAGGTAAAACACAATTGCTATTCATTTTGCCCTTAAATGTGAAATCTGTTCTCCATACAGCCACGTAAGTAAATGTTTAATTGTACAGCATATCTGGCTGCAGTAGCTGCAAATTATAAGTACTGTAAGGATAATTTTAACCCTTTGAGTTTAAAGTGTATATGTCAAAATAGATGTGAAAATTGTCAAACATTTTTATTCATCATAATAACCTGTAATGTTTACCTAATATAGGAAACAATCTTTTTTTTTAGACAACATTTTTTATTTTAATTTATATAACATATGTGAGCCACACTGGCATTTTTAGCAGGTATTTTGAACCCACTAAAGAGATGTTTGCACTCAGAGGGTTAATACTTTTCTTTGCAGCTAATTTTATCTCTGTTGAAATGTTAGGAGGAGCAGGATTGCATACCATCTTGGGAGAGAGAGGGTGGGATTGCATACCATCTTGGGGGGGAGAGAGAGAGGGGTGGAAGAGAACAGTTCAGCAATACAAGCTTTATTCTATCACATATCATTACTAGTGTGCCAGACTGCGGGGGGTATTCAATCTCCCGCAGCCATTCCTGATGGGGGAGATAACTGCGGGGGCCCTATTCAATGCTGTCTTCCCCGACAGCATTGAACAGCGGCTCTTGGCAGGATGAGCCCGACTTCACAAGCAGTCAGGCTCGTTCTGCTGAGAATTGACGAGCTCCGGGCCACAGCTCACCGATTTCCGTCCGTTTCTCGCTGCCACGCCCCTGTCTCGACCCGCGGCAGACACATTGATAAATTCAGATACTAAAAGGAAGATAGAGACAGCAGCAGATATACCCAATAATTGATAATCGCTCCTGAAGGCAGTACATTTAAATATGTAGAAATCACCTCATACTACCATGATAAAATATGTAATCGACTACAAATAAATGCCATATTGCTTTCTGTGTATTGATTGTGGTTTCTACGAAGGTGAGGAAAGTTGATGCTCCTAAAGATCAGCTTGATAAGGAGTGGGAGGAGTTTCAGAAAGAAATGCGTCAAGCTAATACTGTAAGTACTAATGTTAATAAGGTCTTGCCATGTATGAATTATGGAAGTCATTTGTTATAATAATATTATTGTTCCTTCCCATGTATTTTGGTTTATCCCACAGTAAGGGCTGCCATGAAGAAGTAAAAAGGAACAGCAAATTATTCCATTTCTTTGAAGTACTTCTTGGCAGCCCAGAAATGCCTTCCCTGTGTTGTCTTTTTCCGGGATCATTAATGCAGAGACACTCAAATGGGAGGAAGGGGAGGACCGCAGTTATATAACCAGAGTGGTTGGATCATGCTAAAAAAAACACCTTTCTTTTTACATTGGGGGAAATAAAATATCCATCTATACGAATAGAAGTACCTTTTTGTGCACTTAACCACTGTTAAAGTTGACATAAAATCAGGGAATTTTTCCACTACATTTGACCTTCTGTCGAACTAATGACATGTTGAACTAATGACCTGTCGCAACACAGAAAGAGTTTACCAATATGTCCCTTTAGTGCTGACTGCTGCTTCTCTCACTTTCAAAAAGGAGTTTACCCAAAAAAAGAGAGCGAAAAACACGATAGTGTAATACAGTTTTTGGTTTTCAATAAATGACAGAAATTGTCTTTAATCGTTTGAGACTCGAACCCTGTGGATTGGTCTACTATTATGTAGACAGTATTGCTGGGGGGGGGGGCGGGCGGGCGGTCGGTCTCATAACCGATTAGCCAGAGATTCAGATCCATACATGATTCATGCATGAGGGAAAAGAAAAACTGGATAGTGCAATACTGCTTTTTTATTTTTAAAAACAAACAAATTTAAAATAATTTTTCAATACAAGGTGTAACAAGGTGGACTCTCACCGAATTGCGTGGTCTACAAATAAAATGCAGACTTTTGCGCAGATGTTAAAGAGGGGGGGGAATCCCAGGCGTCCCTGAATGTTCCCTGACTCCGGTCACACCAAGTTCCTTCCTCCAATGGCCAACGCGTTTCGAAACTAACTGTTTCTTCCTCAAGGCGACCTAGAACCATGTTGACATAGACCCATGTCAACATTTTCCCATGTCGACGTAATGACTGTCTACCATATTGCTGTAGACCAAATGACCGCATCCCATTCAGTCAGTAACATTTTAAATAAGCTTGTAGCATGCGTGTTTATGTACAGATGGAACCTTCTTTAAATAGCCTTCTCTGGATAGCCGTGTGTGTGTGTGTGTGTGTGTGTGTGTGTGTGTGTGTGTATATATATATATATACTGTATGTATATCTATATGTATGTTTGTGTGTGTGTGTGTATGTATGTATGTGTATATATATATATATATATATGTATGTATGTATATATATATATATATATATATATATATATACACACCACATATGGTGCTGATATAATTGCCAAATGAAGTTCGAAAACATAAAATGCAAGTGAATTGTATATATTCAAAATACAGCCTGATGTATGTCATTGTTAACTAGTTTCTCAGCTGTGCACATTGACTCAAGCTGTACTTTGTAACAATGTGTATGCTGAACTGCCTGAGAGCAGAGTAAAATAAACAGTGAAACGTAATTTTTTCATCACTCCTGATACAATGGTCTTGCTTACTGTACGTGAATTTTTTTCCAATGTAAACGTTTTGTTAAAGGTTTCTGAAGCAATAGTTGCTGAAGAGGATGAGGAAGTTCGTTTGGATCGCCAGATTGAGGAGATTGATGAGCAAATGTATGTATTCCTAGTTTGATTTCATAAAATAACTTTATTTTTTCTTATTAATACATTCCAGGTTGAGTATCTCTTATCCAAATATCCCTTATCCATAGTTTCCAGAATGTAATTTATTTATTATTATTTTGCTAAAAGCACTACTGGGATATCTTTAACTGGCACTACTGAAAATATGATATGTAACTGGCACTAAATAAGTGCAAGAAAATGATTGCTTGGCATTTAAATTCAGTGCCTGAGATAGGGCACAGACTTTGTTACATGCTTTGAAACTTTGTTTCATGCACAAATAAAATATATTTGTGTGCATTTCATGTGTGTGAGCTGTTTATACAACATAAATGCAAGATACCGAATTGAAATATAAAAATATTCTGAAATACAGAGTAATTCCTCTGGTCCCGAGCATTTTGGATAAGTGATTCTCAAACTGTACTTATTTTTTTTTTAGTTTTAGAACTTGTATTGCTTAATATATTACTTTTAGTTTTATAACTTTTGTTTATACTGTAGATGTGACATCAACACAAATGTAAAGTGCTGTAAGCTTGTTGAATACTCCTCTCTGTTAAAATCCACTTTATTGAAAGCTACAATTTACCAAGGCCACTCTTCACAGATATTTAACCTTTTTTTTTAAACCATAATATTTGTCAGGAAAGAACATTCAGGCAGGGCACAGATACTGCAATGTTTCGATTTTTAATAAATCGTCATCAGACATAAAAATACATATCAAACACTGACCTCATATCCCCTAAACCATCGTGCACATAATCCACGCTTCCCGCGGCAGAACGTCACCATCATCTGTGCGCGCCACAGTCACACCCGCTACCATGGAAACCCGCATCAACAACCTAGATGCTGTGCCATGGTGATGGACGCTTGACAGTGACGACGCCGCAACAGGTGGGACCGCCGCTCCGGAGGGCCAATGGATCACATATTAAAATCAGAAGAAGGGAGAAACGGCATATCAAGAATACATCATTATAGACCGCATAATAATGCATATAAAGCACATAATGCAAAATGCAACAATATATATTAAATGACACAAAAAAGTGCATTTTAAATTACACAAAAACATCTCAACAAAACACTAGATGCATAATTACAGAAATATACATAGTAAATACATGATGTCATAGGAACACATGGAAGCCCAAATGGTCATTAAGGCCATGAGGAATCATTGTTTTGAGTCGGTGAATCCATCGCGATTCACACTGAAGCAACACCAAGGATCTGTTACCCCCTCGGAGTCTCTGCGGGATATGGTCAATAATAATATTGTGGAGGTTTGCCATACTGTGACCAGCCTGCGCAAAATGCCTTGCCACAGGCTGGTCACTGGCCCCTGATGCCAGGGCAGCACGTATAGCAGTTCGATGCCCCGCCATGCGCTTCCCGCAATGTCCGGTCAGATTTACCCACATAGTGGAGTCCACATGGGCATGAAATCAGGTATACAATAAACCTTGTAGTGCAGGTGACCTTTATGTCTAATGGAGTAATGTTTTCCGGTAAACGGATGGCAAAAACTATCCTCCACTGTCATGCTCCTGCACGTAGTGCAGTTAAGACTCTTAAAGCAGCCATTACGTCTGGCCAAGAAGGTTTTATTACAGGGTTTATTGGGTAATGAGGTCATGTCCGTCTGGACCACCCAGTCCCTAATATTCTTACCTCTAGCGTAGCATGGCATTAGAGAGACATTGGAAAGACCCAAACTCTGATCTGTACTCCACAATGGCCAATGTCAAAATTATTAACCCAGGGCATTTTCTTCTGGACACTGGGACCACTTTTAACCTTAGGGGCCAAAATGATACCCTAGGAATTGTAAGGGCTTTGATCTTGGCTTTCAAAAGAAGATCAAACTCTTATCATCTGACTAAAAAGCTCTTAATCATTTGCTCAATCTGCAGGGCTGCCTCTGACTGTTCGCTACAAATCCTACTTACCCGTATAAACTGAGAATATGGAAGGCCAAATTTAAGTTGCTTGGGATGAAAACTCACAGCATGTAGTATGGTGTTGCGGTCAGTCTCCTTTTTGTACAGGGAGGTAGTAATCCTACCATCAACCAGACTAAAAGAGGAGATGTAGAGGAATTATGTCGACCAATAATGTCGACAAACTCCTGTCCCCCGTCCCCCCGTCCAAATGAGACAGGTGTATAACTGAATCCTGCCAGATATTTAGAGATCAATGAAAAAAATGTCTTGCTCAGCTGTAAACATATACGCATTGGCATACGATGGGGCCACATTGGACCCCATCGCAAAACCTGAGAGCTGCAAAAAGAAACCACCATCATGAATGAAAAAATTGTGCATCAACAACAGTTCTAAAAGCTCACAGACAAAATCCAGTGCAGGACCCGAGTACAGTGGATTACCACAAATTAATTGGCGTACCGCCTGCACACCAGCATCATTAGGTATCACCGTATACACGCTAGATACATCTATACTACAAAGCCAACTGTTGGGAGGAATTTCACCTACTGCCTGTAAGTTGTTGATCAAAGAGATAGTGTCTAGTAGATACTTGTCATGGTGAATAATACACGGTTGCAACAGGGAGTCCAAATATACTGCACTGTTTTGAAACAATGAATCATAGGCAGCAATTATGGGTCTCCCCGAAGGGGTGGTGGCATGTTAATGAATCTTGGGGAGGGTATACATGACCGGTGTCACTGGCCATGTAGGAATCTGTGCCTCCCCCAACTATTTACTAATAACCCCCTCTGTTACTGCCCCTACAATCAAAGTGTGTAGCAGCGCTGTATATTCTATTGTAGGATCCTGTTGCAGCTTGAGGTAAACCAGTGTATCAGACAACTGTCGTTCAATTTCAAGTTGCGGGGAGAGAGGGCCGGGGGAGGACAGGGGTGAAAACTGGGCTCGCCCATGGGAACGCTCAACATTTTGTGGGTGTTACCATGAAAAGGCTAGGTGTCCCCAAGGGACGATACCTGCCTGGGGAGAGTGACTCACCCAGTCTCCATCCTAGCGCTCATAAATAAAAGTCGGTTGAGACGGAGGAGAAATCATTCAATGGTCGATCTTTTTGTAAGTCATATTTCAAAAATTCTAGTACAGAAATGCAACAATCTATAAAGCCTTATTTAGCTTATTTGGGTGCTACCCACTCTGACATTCATTAACAAAGTGCTGTTATACATCACTAAATTATACTATAATCCACATTTCCAAATCCAAATTATATAGTGTAGAACGTCTATTGGATATTGCAGCTGTTACAGAGAATAGCAACCCTGTTGTACAATTTTCAATATTATTTAGTAAATCTTCCATTTTGCATTTGAAAGTGGTTGTGGTGTTCCGAGTATCAAACAATAAGTGTTGTGTAACCGTTTTCCTGTTACAGTGGCAGATACTGTACAGTATGTTTATTTTGCTCACATGCATGCACGCAATGTTTAAAGTACTTGAAGTAGGAAGGAAGGTTAGGGTGTCCATATGGTCTAATATTCCTAATGGGATGAAAGAGAATTAGAATTTTCTATTTCCATTAAATCCTTCAAATCCATATGCAACTCACACACCATCAAATGATTTTGAAAGTATGCGCCATCTGTGCGTAACTCTGACCCTTGCACAACTCTGTGATAGAAACAGGGTGATTGAGACCAGAGCTGATGTGACATGCCCTCTCTGAAAACACCTGGGCATTCCTGCATTTTCCGTGACACTCCCAGAAATTGGGCAGTTACTACCCTCAAACAACGACTTCCTGTCAATCCAACTGCGTCCAGCTTGTGATGAGAAAAACTGATTATTGAATGACTGCACATGCATATGGATCACAGTAAGCATGCGCAAAACCAAACAATCACTGTGTGAATTCACACAACATAACCCCCTTTGTTCCTTCCAGAATGGGGAAATAGAAGTGCAATTATTTCCAACAGTGTTGTGTTTTCTTTAAGTGCCAAAGTCCATTGAGAAGCTCTATATGCTTAAGGTACAGTTTCCTCCAATGTTTGAGGGGAAATTTGATCGGAAGCATAAAAATCACATTTGCTCCATGCATAAATGAATGTTTCTACCACAATGAAAGACTGTAGTTTTGGTACATAACTTATTTTTTATTTTCTATATTTGGTTAACATTGCAATCATTTTGTAGTCCTTTCTAATTCTAATAAACCTAAGCTTTAATGTCTGAAATATATAGTCAAGTTGGTCTGTCATTATGAAATGATCTGCCACAATGTGCCGAAGGTTACATGTAGAATAATTTCATGTGATTATTAATGTAAAAAAAGTATATACAGTAGTTCCTTATAATTTATGCACCTTACTCAATCATCTTTTTCTTGATTTAATTTGTAGTGAATGTTACCGTCGAATTGAACATTTAAGGAACCGCAAAAATATATTACGTGATACATTGATAGAATCTATGATATCCAAAAGCAAAGAGGAGGAAGATGTTGAAAAATATGATGGGGAAATGCTGCCAATGCTTTCACAGAACTGGCGTGAAAAAGGGGCGTTTCTTTAGCCTACTTGTGAAAACTGTTCATTTGTGTTTGTGTGTAATATTCGTAGTACTAGAAACTTTAGGGGAGCCTTATTCAGTCTTTCCAATAACACACAAATTGTAAATTAGCAATTTGGATTACAGCTTGAATACAATACCTTCACTGGCTCCTCTATTATTTAAACGTTACCATAATATATATATTTTTTTTATCACATAATCAATATTTTGTAGAATAGTTTTACAGGTTTGTTTTTCTAGTTGTCAGTATGTATTTGTGTTTTGTTTGTACTGCAATTTCATAAATTATTTTAAATTACGCACTAAGGGGTCTATTGGTTAAATAGCTTTTCTGCAGTGTTTCTGTGGTATCTACAGTGGTATTTTTATAGGTAATACTTTAGAATTATTAAATGTTTCTAGTATTTTGTGTGTGTGTGTGTGTGAAAATGCTGGTCACTAGAGTGATTTTTAATAAAGTCAGGAGTGCTGCACCTGCATCTCAATATACATACATACACAGTCACTTTTAGGCCAGCACTCCTCAGCTATCACAGCTGCAGTGGTGCCTTCCCTGGTCTCCCAATAGCAAGGATTCCAAACACATCCAACACTATGGGCTACACTCACTTATTCAAGAAGACTCGTACAGCAGGAGTATAGTCAATGTTTCGGAGCTTCTTTATTAACACTCCGTCATCAGGACACAAAAAATGACAATAAAACATGACTTGTATACATACCTGAACCCCTAGTGCACAAGGACTTCCGGGATGCTCAGTTGTCGGCGGCACAATGTGATGACGCCATCAACCAGTTCCTGCTGTCACGGCAACCACCTTATACAGCGTCCTGGTGACGCATCCACGTACTGTCTCCATCCTACACTAGGTCACCATGGTAACCTCTGTAACCAAACTAACAAAGTTTAAAAACAAGGATGCAATAAACGACATAATAGCACATTAATAACAGTGCTTAATGGACTATTAAAGGAATATTCAAAGCATTTTTATACAGATACTATTGAATACATATTTGCTCGAGAATGAACTGTCGCATAGTACATAACATCGGGTCCAATCACAACATAATGCAAAAATGTACAACATGCAACAAAATACACAAAAAAAAATATATATATATATATATATATATATATATATATATATATATATATATAGATACATCACAAAAAGATAACGTTTAGATAAAGCAATGTAATCCATGTGCCTCGTTTAGACCACCTGGCGACAAAGTCCCCAGTCTTTGGATCCAACAAGCTTCGCTCCTTAGGAGCTTTAAAGATCTATCCCCTCTCCTCAATGATACAGGAACATAATCTATAATCATCGATTTTAAAGAAGCTACACTATGTTTGGCCTAAAAAAACTGCCATGCCAGTGGCTGATCACTGACACCTTTATCATAAGCTGCCTTAATTGAGGATTGATGTCCCACTAGTCTTTCACTTAATGTTCTTTCAGTTTTCCCCACATAGCTGAGTGAACAGGTACAGGTCTGCATATAAATGATAAATTTAGTAGTACAAGACACCCTGTGTCGAATAAGGTATTTTTTTACCCGACCTAGGATGTAAAAAAGAGGGGCCAGTTGACATAGAATGGCAGGCAGTGCAATCGAGGCATCTATAACAGCCATTACGTGGTCTTAGAAATTGCTCACTGGTCTGTTGCTGCAAACCAGCAATATCAGTCTTCATAACTAAATCCCGAATGTTCCTCCCTCTAGTATAGCAATTCATGATATTAGTATTCTCAGCATTAATAGCGGGACTTGATGTATTAAAGTGGGTTACCCAAGGAAATCATTTAGGGCCTTCAGTTTTGTCACCATATTTCATATTTTGTCACTCATCGCCTTCGCCTTTAACAACAATGGTAATTGATACCCTCTTGCCTGAAATTTTGTGAGCATTACATCAATGGCCTCCTCAGCCAGCTGATCACTGCTGCATATTCTCTTGGCTCTCACAAACTGAGTATGGCAGTCCAAACTTAAAATTTTTAGGATGGAAGCTGGTGGTATGTAATACAGAATTGTGGTCCGTTAATTTGGTAAAAGCATTAGTCGACATCATACCATCACTCACAGTGATTTGTATGTCCAAAAAGCTGACAACACTGGAATCCACAGTGTACGTCAACTTTACTGGGCTCTCACTGGAGTTATGTCTCTGTATAATCTCCGCAAATGCATCAACCCTGCCATTCCACATCAAGAATAAATCATCGATGTATCTGGCGTAAAACAAAATACTGCCAGATACATCGATGTTGGAGAACAAGTCGTGCTCAACCTGCAGCATAAAAGTATTCGCATACGACGGGGAGAAATTCGTCCCCATCGCACATCCTGACGTTTGAATAAAAAACTTACCATTAAAAAGAGAATAATTATGTGTCAGGACAGTTTCAAGAAGTCTTAAGAAAAAGTCAATATCAGGTCCCTCATAGAGGCTATTACCTTGTATAAGCCTTCTTACTGCTAGTAATCCCTGATCATTGGGTATGATAGTGTAGAGGCTGGTGACGTCCAAGCTACACAATAAGAAGCCCGATGGAATGGCACCAACCTCTGCAAAATGTCTCAAGAAAGCTCTGGTGTCCAACAAAAAGCCTTGACACATTTTGATACAGGGATCCCCGTGCCGCTATAATCCCCTGGAGGGGGTTGGAGACCCTTATGTATTTTTGGCAACGTGTATATAAGCGGCACCACTGGAGCTCGAGGACACAATGCTTTAGCCAAAACTTTGCTAAATATATTATTCAAAACAGCTTCCTGTAACATACCTTCCAATTGCAATTTAAACTTATCAGTGGGATCACTGCTTTATGCACGATAGACGCTAGTATCAGACAGTTGTTTTTCAATTTCAGATCTATAGTCACATAAATTCTGTAAAACAATAACCCTGCCTTTGTCGGCGGGATGTATTATTATGTCAGTGTACAAGCCCAAATCCTCAAGAGCCACTGCCTCCTCCCTGGTAAGATTGCCATACTGATGTCCTGTTCTGCTATTAGCAGGAATACCATGCACAAGCATTCTATTAAAAGTTTTAATAGTGGCGTTTGAGGACATAGGCTCGAAAGCTGATCTAGGTTGCCGTTTTTTTTTACTGATCAGGAATACCCAACACATTTTCTACATTGCTAGTACTCTAAATATTTTTATTAAAGTATTTTTTTAACTTGAGTTGTCTGGACAATTTGTATTTTTCTATTTCCCATTTGGTAGGATCAAACAACATGGTGGGAACGAATGAGTCTCCTTATTCAAAACACGAGTTCATGTTCGGTCAGCACATGATCTGAGAGATTATACACTAGGCTCTCAGGGGTGGACGTCCCCTGCCTCTTCCCTTTCCTTTGGTGCTGGCTACCGCGCCTCGTCCTATGGCGCCAGTGTCAGTGCGTGTTTGGACTCCTAAAGGGAGTATATATATATTTTGTAGAAAACAATAATGCACACCACTTCAAACGTCAACTGCGAAGTGCTGTAACCACATATGGAAGGATTGGTATATAAAACATATGTACATGTGTCCTTGGGCAAAACACGTTCTGTCGCTGAACCCTTATGCTGTGCTTGAAATATAGTCAATAGCAATATGCACACTCATGTCCAGAGAGAGCGGTTGCTCAAACCATGCAAAGGTTATTTCAGATGGGAAATTAGAGGCAGGCACACCATGAAGATGAAGCAAAAAAGTTTTTATATATAGAAAAATAGGATACATTGAACAACAATCCAACTTGCAGCAGAAGCATTATCAAAATAAGTTTTAGAGCGAAGTACAGTCCGTACTTATCAATAGGCAATGAAGGTGAGGAAAATAAACAAACAAATGGGGGACAAACAAGGATAAATGTATTCATTATGAAATGTGCATAATACAATAAAAAATGAAATCACAAGAAGCAATGTAGCGAAAGTTCTTCATTTAAATGAAATGGTGAGATACAGTTAAGTCGATGGATCCAATAACATTCTCTCTGTAGTAATATTTTACCACAATCTCAGGTGGAACATGATCAATGGGTAGGAAACAAAAGTCTTTAAGCTGATGTTTATGATAAATAAAGTGTTTGGCTACAGGAGGTGTATTGGCATCAATAGCACTTTTTTTAATGGATGATCCTTTTATTCAAAGTCCGTATGGTTTTACCAATGTAAACAAAGGGACAAGGACAAATAATAGCATAAATAAATATATATATATATATATATATATATATATATATATATATACATACAGCAGTTCTTCCTGAGTAGGAAAGAAGGTGGCATTCCACAGACTTTTTTCAGTGCAAAAAACGTGCAGTTTATTTTCAACGTATCAAAACCTGGATGGCTTTTTCATCAGGATAAACACACAGTGAACAATCAACTTACCTAAATAAACTGAACAAGGAGTGACAGCGGGATCCATCGGCTGCGACGCTGTTCTGCCGGGGGGCGGGGCGCCCGTGGATGACGTCCTCAGTATCCATCTGAGGTTTGCAGAGCATTATGGGGTTTGTATCTCTGTTTCACAGAATCAGTATCTATGGTAACCACATTTAGCGTCCTTCCTCTGGGCTCCCTCCTCAGGCAGAAGTGTCTGTAAAACATTGCATGTGTTAAAATGTAAATATAAAATAGGGGAAACATTAAATATATTTGTTTCCAATGAAAGTGCATCGTGCAAATCTAGTTCCTAAACATATAAACAAACAAATACTATTCTATTTCAAGCATCAATTATTAGCATTTGTATTATGTATTTTTTGCTAATCATATGTATATTCCGCCGCTGGGTTAGATTGCATGAAAATACTTAAACTGTACATCTCATAAAAAAACTATTTAAAGAGAGTTTTTCATTTAGCCCATTAGGGGACACAGTATTTAAAGTGAAGATCTATTTAGTCTTGCGTTGCAACAGCAAATTTTCTCTGTCTCCTCCTCTGGATAGCTCAGGAATATGAACAATGATTTTATATTTCAGATCCCTCATGGTATGTTGGGCTTCACGGAAGTGCCTAGCTACCGGGTGTTCCATAGGTTTGCCTGTTAGTGTGGTATAGCCGTATATAGGCTTTTTACATTTATGGTACACAAGATGGTACCCTAGATGTAATGGTTCAAGATTTTGAAGGATAGTAGTGGTTCAAGATTTTGAAGGATATTTAACAGGGTCGAAGAACTGTGAAAAGCCCCCATGGAGACCAATAATCTCCGCAAGGGGGTCATTGTACTAACCCATCTCACAGTTTTTGGACTTTTTGATCCAACCGTTTGTGACAAAACAAGCACATTACTTAAAAGATACTTCAACCCTGTTAAATATCCTTCAAAATCTTGAACCACTACCGGAGGGTACCATCTTGTGTACCCTAGATGTAAAAAGTCTATATACGGCTATACCATAGATACATCTTCACCTATCTCCATGAAAACAAAATCACAAACTTCCTTCAAGTATATTCAGCTGGTGAAATTTCACCAATCCACTTGACCCACCAACATTCACCCAATTCACAGCTACATCAGTACAATGTGCCTTATGGAATGCCTGCTTTGTTTGTAACAAATTAACATGTATCCATGACCTCTTCATGATGTCAAAGTGGGCAGCTTATGATGTCACAGTGCACTTGCCACTCATTAACACGGGTGGGGAACCTCAGGCCCGGGGGCCATATGCGGCCCCTGTAGCCGGTCTGAGTGGCCCTCCCGCCCGGCGGCTTTGCGGGGAGTCAAGTACAGGGGAATTCTCGCAAGAGGTCGGTAGTTCTCGAGAGATTCCTCTTAACAACAGCCGGAGACTGTCAGTCCAATTCAGCGGCAGCCCCTGGAGCGTGGGATGGCTGCAGCTGGACAATTTGTCAAATACATTTTTCCTTATCGCCCCCGGAGGATTTTTTTCCCCATACAAACGGCCCTTGGCACAAAAAAGGTTCCCCACCCCTGCATTAACAGGTCATCTCTCTGGCTTGTCCACCTGGCCATCTGGCAGCTTATGTCACAGTGGGCAGTTTATGTCACAGTGTGCCTGCTGCTAATTAGCATCTCTTCTGCCTGGCTTGGACACCTGGCCGGATGGCAGCTTATAATGTCACAGTGGACTTGCCGCTCATTAACGGCTCATCTGTCTGGCTTGGCCAGATGGCAGCTTATGATGTCACAGTGTGCCTGCCACTCATTAGCAGTTCATCTGCCTGATTTGCCTAACTGACAGCTTTTGATGTCACAGTGGAAAGCTTAGGATGTCCAAGTGGGCTTGCCACTCATTGACAGGTCATCTGTCTTGCTTATCCACCTGGCTGGTTGGCATCTTATGATGTCACACTGGGAATCTTATATTGTCACAGTGGGCAGCTTATGATGTAACAGAGTGCCGGCTGCTGATTAGCAGCTCATCTGCCTGGCTTGTCTAATGGGCAGCTTATGATTTCACAGTTGGCAGCTTATGACATGAAAGTGCTCCAGCCACTCATCTTCCTGGCTTGTCCACCTGTCCGGCTGACGGTTGGGCAGATTATGAGGTCACAGTGGGCAAGTTATGTCACAGTGTGTCTGCCGCTCATTAGTGGCCCATATGCCTGGCTTGTCCACTTGGTCGTTTAGCAGCTTATGATGTCACAGTGGGCAGCTTATGATGTCACAATGAGCATTTTAGGATTTCACAGTGCGCCAGCTGCTCATTAACGGCTCATCTGCCTGGCTTGTCCACCTTACCGGCTTTGCAGCTTATGATGTCACAGTGTGCCTGCCACTCATTAGCAGCTCTTCTGCCTGGCTTGTCGACCTGGCCGGCTGGCAGCTTATGATATCACAGTGTACAGCTTATCAATGTCACAGTGGGCAGTTTATGATGTCATAGTGCGCTTGCCACTCATTAGTGGCTCATCTGTCTGGCTTTTCCACCTGGCTGGCAGCTTATAATGTCAAAGTGGGCAGCTTATGATGTCACAGTACACCTGCCACTCATTAGCAGGTCATCTGCCTGGCTTGTCCACATGGCTGGCTGGAAGCATATGATGTCACAATGGGCAGCTTATGATGTCACAGTGCGACGGACACTCATTAGCGGCCCTTCTCTGACTTGTCACCTGGCCGTCTGGCAGCTTATGATGTCATAGTGTACAGGCTGAACATTAGCGGCTCATCTACCTGGCATGCCCATCCGGCCGGCTAGCAGCTCATGATGTCACAGTGAGCAGTTTATGATGTCACAGTGAGCAGCTTATTATGTAACAGTGCACCTGCCACTCACTTACGGCTCATCTGCCTACTTGTTCACCTGGCCAGCTGGCAGCTTATGATGTCACAGTGGGCCTCCCGCTCATTAGCGGCTTGACTATGTTGACTTCCTGGCCAGGTGGCTGCTTATGATGTCACAGTGCTCCTGCCACTAATTAGCTGCTGAATGGCTTGTCCACCTCGCTGGCTGGTTGCTTATGATGTCACAATGTGCAGTTTATGATGTCAAAGAGGGAAGACTATGATGTCACAGTGGGCAGCTTATGATGTCACAGAGCGACTGCCACTCATTAGCAGCTCATCTGCCTGGCTTGTCCACCTGGCTGGCTGGCAGCTTATAATTTCACAGTGGGCAGCTTCTGTTTCAGATATCCCTTGTAGGTTAATGTCCCGTTCAAATTGGTGCAAAGCAACACAACTAATCCAATGTGAGATAAAATTGCCTCCAAGGTCTGATGGTCACACACACAAGGAGATTTCCCAATTTGTAGGTCCACAGTATTGATGTGCAATGCCGCTGGTATAGTTACGTTCCCCCAGTGTCCTTGGGGCGGCAATGGCCAGGAGGGGAGAAGGGGACAGTTGGTGAGGGAGAGGGGCTGTACAGGAGCTGGAGGCTAAGACCTGCCGTCCGCAGGTAACCTTACCTCAGCTTGTACTCCAGGAGCTCCAGCTCAGAATGTTGTGGAGCAGAGCTTGATGTGCCTCAGAACCCGCTCGTATCACCCGGCAATCTGGATCAGCTGACCTCAAGGGTGGAAATAGGTTTAATAAATTGTGTAAAAGAGAGGCATTCTGGATATTCTCTATGGGTTCCCTTTTTTCATTAGGATTGAATGAATCAATAGAACTGAACAATTTGGGTCCTTGAAGTAGAACACCATCTGATCTATAAATGTTCCTGTTATATTATGATAGTCTTTCTGGAGGGGGCTCTCTCCTGGGGTATATATAATTATAGAATTTATATCTATTTTTTACATATATATATATATGTTTTTTCTGCATACATCTTTTATGTGCATCTTGCCTACAGATTTAAAACATTGAAAAAAATCATTTTCTTAGGCACCCTCGCTTTGAGGTCACAATTTATTAAACCTATTTCCACCCTTGAGGTCAGCTGGGAGTTGAACCTGTGACTCCACGCTTGATAACCTTGGTGATCTACGGGTGGAGCCACAGGGGATTCCTATCTGGCTGCTGTTGTTTAGTTTCTCTTGTCCTTTTGCAAGAGCAACCATAAGAAGCATAATCAGTAGTTGCAATGTTTGGTATAAGAGTTATATTTAATGAATGAGATGAATGTATAAAAAGGTTCTTTCTGTTTATAAATTCTGGTCAATATGAGACTTGCCATGTCAGCAACATGTACTTTTAAATGTTTAAATGTAATCTGCTCAGGCTCCATGTTTTCTGGAAATCCAAATAGGTGTGATACACCCATGCACCTGAGATCACACCTGCCTAGAATAAGCAGTCAGGTGCACTTATTAGAGCAAAGCACCATATTGGTGGATAGACAGATAAATATGGAGCCTGTATTAACAGGGGCATCTTCTGATGAAACCGGTAATTTGCTATACCGGAGAAACGCGTCAAGAGCCTCCTATTTAAAACACTGACACTTTGGGGCACCTTTATACCTGCTTTTGAAGCCACCACCAGCTGCTCCCTGGTCTGATTGCACCCAATTTAATGCTACCACAAACCCCCCCTCTGGACTGCTCATTGTTCCTGTGGGAGACACGGAGACTGTGAGTACGCTCATCTTACGCTGGATACCGGAGGATACCACAGGTGCCGTGAGCACATTCTGCAAGCCGTTGCGCAGACAGCAAAAGCCCGTTGTTATAACACCTAAACACTTGGCTTAAGTCAGCTGCCCGTACAAGACTGCAAACCGTCTGATCCAGATTGCCGGGTGATACCAGCGGGTGCTGAGGCACATCAAGCTCTGCTCCACAACATTCTGAGCCGCAGCTCCGGGAGTACAAGCTGAGGTAAGGTTACATGCGGACGGCAGGTCTTAGCCTCCATCTCCTGTACAGCCCCTCTCCCTCACCAACTGTCCCCTTCTCCCCTCCTGACCATTGCTGCCCCAAGGACACTGGGGGAACGTAACTATACCAGCGGCATTGCACATCAATACTGTGGACCTACAAATTGGGAAATCTCCTGGTGTGTGTGCACATCAGACCTTGGAGGAATTTTATCTCACATTGGATTAGTTGTGTTGCTTTGCACCAATTTGAACGGGACATTAACCTACAAGGGATATCTGAAACCGTGGTTATTGCTGGTGAGAATTGGCTTCATTATTGACACTAAGGGGGAAATTTACCAGGCTCCAGGTCCGGGGCTGGTTCCCAAAATACGGGGGACAAAATGAGTAGGGGTCCCCCGTATTTTAAGAACCAGCCCCAGGCACAACCAGCCGGCAGGGTAATGTCACAGCCGGGGGACACTTATAATATAAGGTCCCGCGGCCAAAACATTCTCCCTACCGACCAGTCAGCCTGGCCAGGGGCCCTGGGGGAGTGGGGACCCCCCCAATGAAGGGGTCCCCCCCCCTCCAGGACTTACCTGACCAGGCTGAAGCCTGGTGCTGTCCCCGATGCCCCTGGGCGGTGGGCATCGGGCTGATTATGTTGTAAAAAATAGATAAACCATTGTTTTTTACTGTGGCACTACAAGTGCCAGCAAGCCTCCCCAGCAAGCTGGGACTTGGAGAACCACAAGTCCCAGCCTGCTGGGCATTAAAGGGCCCGCTGGCACTTGTAGTTCTACAGTTAAAAAAATAGTGCACAAAACACACTGATACACTTTTAAAATAAAACTTTATTACACACAAAGCCCACACATACTAATACTTACCTATCTTCTTCCCATAGGTCGCCCTGGTCCTGTGTCGGCGTCTTCTGGTCCTGTGTCGTCTTCTTCCTCCATGTCGACCGTCGCTGTCGCCGTCCGGATCCGACGAAATCCATTTGGGAAGCTGTGGAAGGAAACCATACTCACCTGTCCCAGCGCGACGTAGTCCAGGTAAGGGTCTTTGCAAAAAAACAAAACGAACACCCCGAAACCAGACCGGACTGACGGAGACGCACGTGTGTTTGTTTACATCGTGCGGCTCCGCCTCCCGAATGCCGCTATTGGCCGCCTTGCGGCCTAGCGGCTCCTGATTGGCCGCTAGGCCGCAAGGCGGCCAATAGCGGCATTCGGGAGGCGGAGCCGCACGATGTAAACACCGCGCGTCTCCGTCAGTCCGGTCTGGTTTCGGGGTGTTCGTTTTGTTTTTTTGCAAAGACCCTTACCTGGACTACGTCGCGCTGGGACAGGTGAGTATGGTTTCCTTCCACAGCTTCCCAAATGGATTTCGTCGGATCCGGACGGCGACAGCGACGGTCGACATGGAGGAAGAAGACGACACAGGACCAGAAGACGCCGACACAGGACCAGGGCGACCTATGGGAAGAAGATAGGTAAGTATTAGTATGTGTGGGCTTTGTGTGTAATAAAGTTTTATTTTAAAAGTGTATCAGTGTGTTTTGTGCACTATTTTTTTAACTGTAGAACTACAAGTGCCAGCGGGCCCTTTAATGCCCAGCAGGCTGGGACTTGTGGTTCTCCAAGTCCCAGCTTGCTGGCACTTGTAGTGCCACAGTAAAAAACAATGGTTTATCTATTTTTTACAACATAATCAGCCCGATGCCCACCGCCCAGGGGCATCGGGGACAGCACCAGGCTTCAGCCTGGTCAGGTAAGTCCTGGAGGGGGGGGACCCCTTCATTGGGGGGGTCCCCACTCCCCCAGGGCCCCTGGCCAGGCTGACTGGTCGGTAGGGAGAATGTTTTGGCCGCGGGACCTTATATTATAAGTGTCCCCCGGCTGTGACATTACCCTGCCGGCTGGTTGTGCCTGGGGCTGGTTCTTAAAATACGGGGGACCCCTACTCATTTTGTCCCCCGTATTTTGGGAACCAGCCCCGGACCTGGAGCCTGGGGCTGGTTGTTAAAAATCGGGGAACCCCTATTTGTCGGGTTCCCTGATTTTTAATTACCGGCCCCGGCTCCTTTAGCCTGGTGCTGGTTTCGGCTGTGGGGGGGACCCCACGCCGGTTTTTTTTTTATTTATTTATTTTTCTATTTTTTTACACTGTAGCCTGCACGGATCTGACTGATCCGTGCAGGCTAAAACGCAAATAGAACAGGAAAATGGTGTTCTATTTTCCTGTCGTATTTGCGTGGGTGTTTCACACCACTAAGCAGCCGTATTGTCAGTACGGCTGCTTAGTAAATCAGAAACCACCATTCTTTTGAATGGTGATTTCTGTCGTATCCTATCGATGGTGTAGGGCATTCGTATTTGTAACTACAAATACGAATGTTCCATCTTTAGGACTATGAATTGTTGTATTTTTGGGATTGTAAATCCCGAAAATACAAATTCGTAAAAAAAAGGTGTATTTCTCCCTACGAATACACCTTTTTTCTACGAATCCATTTTGGTAAATGTCCCCCTAAGTTTCTAAAAGCAATATATGAAATATTATCTCCAATGCTTTTTTGATCAATGTGCCCAACAGATGTCAGTGTTGATTAATATGATATATTTTATAGAGATTATATCTATGTGTTGTTATTAATAAATTTTATATCTTATTATAGTGTGACAACTGTGCTCTTTTTTGTTATTAATTGATGCCTGACTCTCACCTGGAACTATTAAGTCAAATTGGTTCCATGATATCCCTGAATGCAGTTCCCCTAATGACCTATTCAAGCAGTACCCTAACACTATGAAAATACTACATTCATCTTATTTGCAAGAGGTACACTTAAAGGTTATTTATCGCCTATATATAGCACCAGCCCAAAGCAAATTTGTGTCTCCAAAAGCCTCTGGTGAGGGTCCTAAATGCAAAATAGGGAGTGACAAATTCTTTCATTGCTTCTGGTCGTGCTCAAAGATACTTAAATTCTGGAGAAAAACCATCCATTATATAAACTCTCTATTCCAAACCTCCATTCCGATTAGATCCTTGCTTGCCTATGCTTGAATTTCAATAATTGTCATCTGAGTCTTTCTTTCTAAAAAAATATCCCCCTGCTAATCATAATACTGACTATAGCAAAGAAGCAAATATTAACGCATTGGATCATCACATCTTTCCCCTCTATCACAGATCTAAAATTCGAAGCTTCTAAATTTATTGTATTTTGACAAAATATCTCTTCGGTATGACTCTCACCCCGCGCCTGCTAAATTTTTATCCAAGTGGAACGCCTTTATAGACTCATTGGATCCTGATTTAAAGACTCATATCCTACACTTATACTACCGCTCAGTAGAAGGTTACCCTCTCAAACTTAACTAAAACCACAAAATGCTTCTCTAATGCACGTTCTTGGCGTGCACACTCCAACATATTATGTACTTATCCCCCCCCCCATCCCCTCCTAACCCTCTCTGTTCACGTCTTGTGTCTTTTTTGTCATTCCTAAAATGTTGTAATTACAGTCTCTTTAAATATGAACAATACAGCTCAACTTGTATTGATATTGTTTATGCAATTTTTGGAATAACATACCTATGTTGTTCTATGAGGTACAAGTTATTGTTTACAAGACTAGACTAATGGTGGACATTGCTTTGTATAATCCAACTTCTTTTGTATCATATGCTTACCATGGTTATTATGCTTTGTAAGCAATTATCCACTTTAAAATATAATACAATTTTGAAACCAAAAAGTGCAGTTGAAGTGTGAGATTGTGTACAAAGTTATTTAGGTCCACAAATAAATCAAATTTCTCAGTATGTTGATCAGGTGCACACATACGGCCACGGTCTAATGATGTGACCTGTGGTTAAGAGTCTCTTCTCGGAAATGTTGATAACTTTAGACTCGACTGTTCCTTCACTGGTTCTATTGCTTTTCTTTTTGGGGGGATATTTGGATTTTCTTCCTCCCCTCTTTGCCCTTCTCTTAACTGTCTATTAGTACTTAAAGGAAAATCCATTCTTCTTTGTACACTGTGAAGGGTTGTTTCTCTCATTCTTCAAAAAAGGTCACTTTATTAGATACCATCAGAGAGATTTTCTCTGCTGACCACATTAGAACGCGCCTAATTGTTTTTATCAGAATAAAGCAGTCTTTTTGTCACGGGCTGGTCTGGTTGGGTTCCCGGTAATGGCCTGGGTGAGCCAGTAGAGGGCACAGGGAACTGGAAGCTAGGTGGTTTCTGGTATTTGGAACTCATGCATTAGGATGCACTGGTGATAGCCTACGGGAGGCACAGAGGATTAGCAAGACCCTAAGACAGAGGTGCAGAGTCTAAACCAGGCATGTCCAAAGTCAGGCCCAGGGGCCAAATGCAGCCCGTGCTGTCATTTCAAGCGGCCTGCAGCCTCCGGCTGGAATCTGGCAGAGCATCAGATGTGGGAAGCACAGGACACTAAAGGTGGGGGCCCAGCAAGCACGCCTTTACCTTGCTGTCTGCTGCAATGAGGAGGTGTCGGCCGCCACAGTCAGATGTGTTTGGTGTCCTACCCCTGCTGCTGCAATCGTATATATCACCCTACTCCACAATCACAGTGACAGCAGTGTTTGGGGAGGGGGGATGCTTGCTCCCGTAACATGCAGAGCGGAGGAGGGCAGCAGTGGGAGCCCAAGCATCTCCTTTCCTTGCAGTGCCTGCTTTTTCTCTCCTTCCTCTGGCTCACACAAGGGGCTGGGAAACATACAGAGAAGGGAGGGGGCAGAGTAAGGGACTTACAGTGAAGGAGGGTCAGGCTGAGGGACATACAGTGAATGGAGGCAGTGATGGCCATTCAGAGAAGGGGCAGGCTGGGGGATATACAGTGAATGGGAGTCATACAGTGAAGGAGGAGGGTCAGGCTTGGGAACATACAATGAATGGAGGCACTGATGGACATTAAGAGAAGGGGGCAGGCTGGAGGACAGAGTGAATGGGTGCAGAGTGGGGAACATACAGTGAATGGGGGACATACAGTGAAGGAGGGGCAGACTGGGGGAAATACAGTGAATGGGGGCAGGCTGTGGGACATAAAGTGAATGGGGGCAGAGTGGGGGACCATTCTGATGTGACTAATGATTCAAAGAATGTCAGGCTGAATGGTCGGCCCCACACATTTACACTTCACCAAATCTGGCCCTCGTCGCAAAAACTTTGCACACCCCTGGTCTAAACCATTAGTGATTTTTACCAGTGACCCCCGCAAGGGGATATGGACAGGGCCGGTGCCAGACACCGGAGCGCCCCAGGCGGGTGATGACGCTCCAGGGCTCAACTGCTCCCCTGCCGGGTATTGCGGCGCCAGGCCGTCACGTCGTTCCACAGGGAGGGGGGGTTACCAGGGGCAGGGGGTGACGGGGGATGCAGTCAGTGCCGCTAAGTAACTCCAGGGGTGGGGAGGGGAACAGATGATGTGGCGCTGGCTGCCTAGTCGCTTCTGTGGGGGGGGGGGGGGGCAGACGCTGCCACCACTCCCCTCCATCCAGGGGGGGGGGGGGCTGCTCCAAAGTGCCTCCCTCCAGTGGCCGGCGCCCTAGGCAAATGCCTAGAGCTGCCTAGTGGTGGCGCCGGCCCTGGATATGGACTTCGCTGCAACTGGCGGCCAGGTCGCGTCCCTCTGCCCGGGTTCCTCTGTGACATGCAGGAGTGATTCTCAGGAGATTGCAGAGCGATGATTATAATGGAATACTTTAACCATCGATGGTGGATCGATGGCACTGAATGCTGTATAGCAACACTGTGGACACTGAGAAACACAGGGGAACCGTAGGCGAGTGTTGGCGGCCTGGGAACAGTGGGTGAGTGTTGGCGCCCTGGGAACCGTGGGCGAGTGTTGACAGCTTGGGAGCCACAGGAGTATCGACGGCCTGGGAGCCGATGACGGTTGTCGGCCTGGGAGCCAGAGGAGTGTCGACGACCTGGGAGCCGATGACGGTTGTTGGCCTAGGAGCCGGCACGGGCAGTTGAAGATTATTGACAGCCAGGACACTGGTGGAGAAAGTCTCTGGAAAGCACAATAACTGGTGGTCGACCTGGGATGGCGACAGTCTGGACACTGGTGATAATTGCTGCTGGAGACTGCAGTATTGGATAGTCGACCCAGGGGTAAACAGTACTGTCAACAGTCAGGAATAAAGTTGGTGATAGTCACTGACGCTGAGCAATAGCAGGAGATTGGCCTGGGAGCAAATATGGATGCCTAGCCTGGGAACTAGTGGGGATAACTAGCCAGGACCAGCGGTGACCTCTGCTGGGGGTAGCTGGACACACTCAACCGCAGGGATGAAGTAAGAAGGAGCAACTGGTAGATGATGAGTTAACCAGATCAGCAGCAGGACACTGAAGGTGGCACTGGATAGCCTAGAGCCTGTGAACTCTCTGTCTCTGGGGTAACCACACAGGGAGCAGAATGAACATTTGTTCAAGGCCAGGAGGACTCTGGGAAGCAGGCTTAAATTCCTCCAGGTGATTGCTAAATGTCTGCAACTTGCACCACCAGCAGCAGCAGCACACAGAACCAGGAAGTATGCATTGAGTTTTACCTGGATCATGTAACCAGTGCTGAACTCAGGGAGCCTCACTGGAGTTTAATCACTGAGGAATGCAAAGCAGCTGCAACAGCAGTCTAGGAAACAGACAAACATGGAAAACATCAGAAAACAAACGTGAACCAAGTCAGGTTTGTGACACTTTTGTTGTTTTATGGTAATTGCATGATCCAGGTATGAGCCATTTTTTCCAGCATGCTCCCATTTAAGTTATAATATATTAATGCAGGATTTGATTTATATTATGATCCTTTTCTATATTACTTAGAGATCATCCATGGTGTACCTTGGGTCGGCCCTAGTTCAAAGCAGCCCTTTCTATTTTACCCATTGAATTTGTGGTTTCAGGTATGTACTTTGTAATCAGGCTTCAAAATTAGGAAGATCAGATAGTATTCAGTCATCAAATATACCAAGGAATACCATCTTTCCATTAGGTCAGCGGTTCTCAAACTGTGGGTCCTGACCCCAAAGTGGGTCCTCATCTGCTCAGCATGGGGTCGTGACTCCATGTTGGTGACCATCAGACTGATGACTTTTCTAATCTCAGTCAGTGATTCAAGGAGTCTGAACAACCTGTTGAATTGTCTGTTATATTAGACTTCTCGCATCACAGTATGGCTCCCCAATGCTGCCATGCATGTGCTTTCTGCTGACTACACATGTGATGTGATGACCTTCTGCATCAACTTGCTGGGGTCCCATAAATATTTGTATTGTCTGATGGGGTCCCAGAGCCAAATAGTTTGAGGACCCCTGCATTAGGTTAATCCATTCTGGCCATATTGTTGTGTTTCGAATGGAGAATTTTTTTCCACAAAGATACTTACCTTCCATAAGGTATCCTTAAATCAGCTATGGTATTTAGCTGTTAGTTATGTTTTCTTTCTTGTCACCAGCTTTTCCTCCTCTCCTTCCACTCTGAGTCTCTCTTCTCCTCTTTATAGATATCATATGTTTTTATGTTATCTGTCCCCAAAAAGATCTGTTGTACATGTTCTGTAATATCTATAACATGATTGTATATGATTGTGATTTTGTGATTGTGATTTAGAAAACGCACAGCTGTACCTCCTAATGATTCACCTTTCCTGCTTTTCCATTGATAGTAGGTGCCCCCCAACATTTTATTCTTGGTCCTCTTCTTCTTTATCTCTACAGGTCCTCTTCGGGTGAGCTCATTTGCGGGTGAGCTCATTTGCTCATTATCACAACCATGCTGATAATAATGACATCTACCTCTCCTTTGCTAATCTCTCTCACACATATTTCCAACTGTCTCTCTGCTATCTACTCCTGGATGACCCAGCGCTTTTTTAGACTTAAAATATAAAAGACTAAGATGACCTCTTCCCACCCTCCTGCATAAAACCTGACCATCTCTCATCCTGACCTTCTGTTTATGCTCACTTCTCCCCCTTCTGTGTCACCCCTGTCTGTCTAACCCTCCCCTTTAGAATGTAAGCTCTCTTTCATCATGTGCCTTTCTTAGAATATATAAACCTCTGCCACTCTGATGATGGCTTCAGTGTCCTGTCTCCTGATGAATCTAACAATATTCACCACGTACTGGTCCTAAATTGTCTTGTACTGTAATATGTCATCTGTGTTTGCTCATTTGTGTATTATTAGGCACTGCAGAACCTTTGTGGCACCATATAAATAAAAAATAATAATAAATTATATATATATATATATATATCTAGGATCAAAGAAAAGGCTGGCACTCCGGGGTCTTTTGCAAACGTGCTGTATTGAGTGGCAAAAAGCGACCAACGTTTCGACCAAACGTTGGTCGCTTTTTGCCACTCAATACAGCACGTTTGCAAAAGACCCCGGAGTGCCAGCCTTTTCTTTGATCCTGCATACTGACGTATAGACAGGCACCAGGGCAGCTGAACCGCAGCGGTGAGTGCCGGGCCGCACCCATCTGTATATATATATATATATCTATATATATATATATCTATATCTATATATATATATATATCTATATCTATATATATATATAGATATAGATATATATATATATATATAGATATATAGAGCGAGAGAGATAGATAGAGAATCCAGTCCCCCTGCTCCATCAGGTTCAGAAAGGAAAAAAGCAGCACTCCACGGACTTAGAATATTTCATTTTAATCCATTGTAGTACAATTCAAATGGTGTCTTTCAACGTTTCAAGACCCATAGGTGTTCAACAGGACGTGTAACCAAAAGTGCAAATAGTGCTGTGCTGGTGACACCATTATGAGTCTTGAAACGTTGACAGACACCATTTGAAATCTACTAAAATGGATTAAACAAAATATTCTAATTCCGTGGAGTGCCGATTTTTCCATTTCAGAACCTGATGGAACAGGGGGGACTGGATTCTATACCATTGCTAAGAAGGCATCGCAGCATTTAAGTCATCCAGAGTGCCGAACAATCGGAATTTATATATAGGGTCTCCTTTATGAATTGAAGTCATTCAGATGTTGGATCAGAAATCAAATTCTCTTGAAAAACTGTCAATTTTACTTACCTGTTGCAGTTGCTGAATAATTCTTTTATTTTACTATATTTTATGTTTGATTACATTAATATTCACTTTTGTCATTTGGCGAACAAATAGAGCGCACTCCTATACTTTTATTTCTTCTATCTATCTACTTGATTCTTAATTAACTTTGTATTACTGTATATCAGTTATTTTGCCCCTGCTGCCTGTCTTATGTTGGGAAGACTGAGGGTACATTCAAAGATTGGATGTCAGAACCCCGGGCGGCCATCCGCAAGGCACTGGCAACTGGTTCTAGTGAGCAACCAGTTGCCAGACATTTTCTAGATAAAAACCATCCCTTAAATTCCATCAGATATCAAATCATAGACACTGTTCCAGCTTCCCTTCGTGGCAGCAATAGTGTTGCGCGTCGCCGTCCGGGATTCACAGCACCCGGACGGTCGGCGGATGTGGAGCAGTGCGGCAGGGCTCGGGACGTTGCCCGGCAACGTCCCAAGCCTCTCTCTGAGGCCGAGCGTCGGGACATTGCTAGGCAACGTCCCCGAACTTCCGCCCAGCGGCAGCTGACGTGCGCGCCTGATGTCACACAGGCGGCGCCAGTTTTGAATGAGAAGCCGGCATCTGCTGGGCACAGACGCCGGTTATAGCTTCTCCAGCTGATTCCCGGTCCCTGGGGCTGTCTGTACTGATTCATTTTCTGGTCTCCTGACAGTTTCTGCTGGTGGGAACCTGCATTACCATCCTGCTCCAGTGCCCCAGCCCAGCTCCTCTGGCATTCTCCCAGGGTCACGTAAGTGCTCCTGTGGAGCCTGGTGCATATCTTTGGAGCTGCCTAGCTCTTTTTCTATTAGGCTGTCCAGCCATTTGTTTAGTTCCCCTTTGTGGGGTATTGGACTTCGCCCCGCCGTGGGCTTAGCTCATACTTCTATTTCTGTTATTTCCCGGTTACTCACTTGTCTTTGCCTCCATTATTTCTTCCTCTGATAAGTAGGGCCTTCCCTTTTCCTGTCCCTGTTTAAGTTTTGGGGATTCGCTGCCTAGCCTTGTGATTATTTTTTGTGGAGATTCCCCGTCAGTTGTCTCTTGTGCCTACGACTTGGTCGCATTCCCTTCTTTGGCCCGGTGCCGGCAGACAGGGGTACTTGTACAGTCAGGCCCGGTAGTTAGTCCATCCTCTTGAGTTACCCCTGACAATCTCTTACCCTTTGTCCCCACATAGACCCAGCTGCATCGGGGTTGGAGCGGGCATAACTCGCTCCTTCGCACGCGGCGGCCACAGGTGAAGCCTAGTTCTTGCAGGGGTTTGTCATCTGCCCGGGGTACTCAATAGAGTCAGTATAGGGTTCGCTGTGGCCATCCTAACCGGCGGTCCCACCTACGGGCTCACACCTGACCTCCCATTCCCTGCCTCCTGTAACTTGTACTCTGTGCCTAGCCGCAACCATAACAAATAGAGCCCAGAAATTATTACAGTGTGAAACATTTTGGATCTTAAAATTGGATGTAAAAAGGGCTCAATAAATATGTATCTTTTACTTGTTTCAAGTGATCTTTGTTCTATACTTTGTAGCTTAGCCGTGTTATGGACCTGTAATGTCTCTTTTCTCTTATATTTTGTAGCTTAGCCATGTTATTGATCTGTAATATCTTTTTTGTTAGTCACAAGCCATTTAGGTATTTGTTATGTTGTCATGGTGATTGCTCACCACTTGCCACTGACAGCTTGCAGTAGCCATTCAGTGAAGTCCTAAATGGGGGGCTGGTGCAGCAAGCCGAGTTACACGCTTCCCTCATTCACACAGGTGTCTCAGGTATAAAGGCATGTCACTTTTTTGTTTTATCACTTGTTAAAGACTTGAAAACAATTGTTAATTTTTAAAATGGAAACGTTGTCAAAGCAACTTTTTTATTCAACTGTATTCGTTGTCCGAGTGCCACACCATCGCCTGTTCTATTTCCATATTGTGAGGGCACCGGACCAAGTTTTCATGCTTATTTGAAGTGCTAGACCTCCTGTGAATATACAAGATCGGACACCATTGTGTAAGTGATCCTGTCCTGGGCACCCATGTGCTATAAATTCCTGTCTTTCCCGTGTCTCTTGACTAAGCAATCAGAGCTTGGTTGTTTTTTGGTACTTATGTAGTACTAGGACGCCCAATAAAATCACATTGCATCGCATGTCCCGTTTAGATCTCAGTAGTTAATATGGATGGCATATGGATGGACGTTTGTTAGTTACCGTAGCTATGCTTTCAGAATAAGCTTAAGCTACGGAAATAGCGTAGTCAGTCAGAACTTGAGTAAGTGTTTCTGGTCCCTGTCAGAATCATTCTCAGGTGAATAACTGATAGTGATGGCTGCTTCAGTGAGTGCTCAGAACGCGACAGAGGTGACAGTCATGGGAGGTGAGCAACTCACCATGTTCACCTTGCCTAATACAGAGGAGGACGCTGTGACACCAGTTGCTGCCGGTCACACAAAATTGTGTGAACGGCTATCCCTGAAGGAAAGCACCACATTAAGGCCTGCCGCACAACGGTCAGTCTGAGAGCGGTGCACTGGTTTTTGGGTGGCCGGTTACCCATCCTCACCCTGGTCTGGTTTATCTACTCCTGGACCGAGGTACTGACCAGTGTGCTATACTGTAACCGGGATCTGCACATGTCCATCAAAACCACGTGCAGTACAACAGATTGATGAGGGAGGCATGTGCTATTGACTTACTTCCCTAGCCCCATAGGCAAATAATCTACTCAGATTGCTGGAGAGCATATAATACAGAGCAGCCACAGCAGGCAGGTTATGAGCACTCTCGTGTGAACCATCGCTATATCTTTGTTGACCCCCAGCGTCAGGGGTTCACACCGAAAATACAGAGCAGCTGTGGGGGGCATGACAATGGAGAAACAAGCGCCATAGAGGATTGTCCCAGCAACATTTGGAGTCATACCTCCAAGAGTTCATTTGGAGGAAGACTCTGGGTGCTGCGAATCCCTTTGCCCGTATTCTGCATGCTCTGACACTCCTGCCCAAGGCAAAATCACTGCCTTCATAGTGACTGATTTTTTCTGCTTTTTTCTTCATTAATTGTCATTAATCTTGTTACTTATCTTGATTACTGTTTATAAATGTCATTAATTATTGTGTTTTATTGATTAATAATTATTAAGTAAATTGACAGTTTATCGTTAATACATGTCCTCATTTCTGTGTCAGATGTATGGTATGGCTGGTGTGAATGTGTTCCTAAAACCCCCCTACTATCCACGCCACCCCAAAGCATGGCGAGCGTCGGCGGAACGAGTCCTACCGACCTTTTCATACCCCCACTATCCACATCGGTGTGGAACTGATTTAATTTAGTGTGGCGAGCAGATGCGGAAAACATGTAAAGTAATCCACGTCCCCTCCTGGGGCTCGCCACGCTTCGGGCTCGGTGGCTCGCTGCAACGATTGGTTTTGCACTTGCGCTGCTGAGTCTAGATAAATACCATGTGAACCACGCTGAACAAAAGGACACCTGGGCACGCTTTAAATATCACAATTAGCCAGATTATATCAAATCAACTCCACGCCAACGCGGATAGTGGGGGTATGAAAAGGTCGGGAGGATGCGTTCCACCATTGCTCGCCATGCTTCGGGGTGGCGTGGATAGTGGGGGGGTGGGGTTACCTAAAAATCACATTGCATGTAATTGCAGTGTAGTAAAGTTAATGGCATTGCACCCTATATAATCATATGCAATCACATATGATTTTGCATCAGGTGCAATGATATGCAATGCGATAAGCCCAGGGCGAGAGAGCAGTGAATAAATTAGGAAGATCACATCGCACGCATCGTATGGCACTAAAAAGGGACATGCAATACAATTTCCTTACGCAGAATATCCCACTAAGCAACTTGCTTAGTGGGCGCCCTGGTACTACATAAGTACCATTTTTTTTTCAAATAAGAACTTTTATCTTTTTGCACAAAGCACTTGCACTTTTTTCTGGAAAGACGATTACTATTACCCATAATGGCTGAAGGCAACACAGCTGAAGATATGTACTCCCATATGTCATTTCCTACAGCTATCCTCATTTATGATGGTATGATGAGAACAAAGCGGCGTTGCCTGAAACCCTCTTTCGAGATCTACTAAGACTGAAAAAGAAAGAAACAGATTTTCATCTGCACCGATTATCTCTCAGTGACTATTTCAAAATGAAAAATATTCTCCATGATTTTAGGGTGCGCAATTGCCCCACGATAGGGCTTCAAGATCCCCAGTTTTGCAGGAGATAGATTGCCATTTTGAATAAATGTGCATTTGATCTTATTTTATTGGTTATCGAACAGTCGGTATAAGAATTAGAATCAATTCAGAGTAAAATCACAGTATTCGAAACAGCTCATGTCTCTACCCTTGAAGCTGATACAGACCAGAAATGGATGGAAAAACTCAATTCCCAGGTATCTCAATATAAAAGGGATTTAATTAAATAAATAAAAAAACATTATAGAAAGTGGAGTGAGCATCACACAGTGGCCCTTATTCAAGTCTGATCACAGTACAAATTTGTTCTCAAAATAGGCAAAATCATGTTAACTGCAGGTGGGGCAGATGTAACATGTATAGAGAGAGTAAGATTTGTGTGAGTTATTTTGTTTCTGTGCAGGGTAAATACGGGCTGCATTATTTTTATACTGCAATTTAGATATCTATTTCAACACACCCCACCCAAAGTTAACTCTCTCTATACATATTACATCTGCTCCACCTGCAGTGCACATGGTTTTGCCCATTTTGAGAACAAATTTGTACTGCGATCAGATCTGAATAAGGGCCAGTATACAGATGGCTATCCAACCAGCAAGGCTAGGACAAGTCACGCCCATTCTTCGTGAAGCCGATAAAGGGGAGGTATAGTTCTTCAGGACCTATGCGATTATCGTAAAGAGGCAGAATGACAGTTGGCTGATCGGACTGTCAATACCCCCCTTTCTAAAGATCCTACTCCTCGGTTCAAACAAACTTTAATTGCATCTTTACAACAAGCAGTACAAGCTGATTTACTCAGCAAGGAAGCAGCGGATTTGTTAGTTCTTGAATTTCCGGTAATGCCAGTCTTTTATACAATCCCAAAAATTCATAAAGTCTTTCTTCACCCCCAGGATGCCCCATTGTGGCAGCTCGTGACTCTCTCTTCCAACCCACGGCCATCTTAGATTCTATTCTGCAACCGTATATTCGTGCAGAACCTAGTTTTCTACTGGACGCTGGTAGTTTTTGGACAAACTGCAGAGGATACATTCCCTACCGGCACAATGTTGGTTAATAGGAGTAGACGTAGTCAGCTTATATACTTCTATCCTCCATTTATTCGGCCTCAGTGTCGTTAAACATTTCCTAATTGCCAAAAGCACCTTTAATATTGCTCAAATTTAAGCCATCATTTCTCCTTTGGAACTTGTCCTCTTCAACAGATTTTTCTTATATGATCGACAGTTTTACATGCAGGCTCGGGGCTGTGAGATGGGTTCTAGTACAGTCCCGAGCTATGCAAATATTGTCATGTATTATATCAAAGATTTTTTTTTTGTTTTATGGTGACCCAGAGGTCATGCATCATCTGACCTTTTTTGGGCGCTATATAGACGACTTATTTGTATTATGGACTTCCACTGACACTGCATTCAAAACTTTTATTAATAAGCATAATGATTCAGATAGCCCAATCAAATTCACATATTCGTTGAGCACGAATGTGATTAATTTTTTGGATCTTAACATTGTTCTTGCCAATAAATCTCTTAGCAAGTCTGTTTACAAAAAACCTTCTGATAGAAACCAACCTTTAGCAATGACCAGTCGTCACCCTACTAGCCTAAAACGCGGTTTACCATATTCGCAGATGGTGTGAATATTGAGAATTAATAGCAATTGCACCTCAGCCATCAATCAGATTGATGAGCTTGTGGCTAAATTTGCACAACGGGGTTACCCTTCTAATATTTTCAATGAGGCCAAACAAAAAGCTCTTAAATTTGACAGATCCACTCTATTTTTGATAAAAACATGGGATAATAAAAGTGATAATAAATTACCATGGGTCAACAAGTTCAATCAGCTATCGCCCCAAATTAACACCATTTCTAAAAAACACTGGCCGATTGTTCAATCTGATAGAAATCTTCCGTTTGCTAATTCATCACTAATGTCCTGTTATTCTAGAGGAGAAAACCCAAAAGACTGGCTATTTAAAACAGATTTGTCACATCTAAAAATTGAGAATCCTTGTACCACTACTTCTTTTTTAAATACGAAAGCCTTAGGCTGTTCTAGATGTGGCTGTGTGTCATGTCAGTACATGCTAACAGGCAGTTATTTTAAACATCCGCATACAGACAAACATATTGATATCCGTCATAGTGTTAACTGTAACACCAACTTTTGTAGGAATGGTGAGTGCGGTGGTACTCTGTATGTATCTATCTATCTATCTATCTATCTATCTATCTATCTATCTATATATATATATATATATATATATATATATATATATATTATGTTTAATGGAAGGAATGATGGAGGATTTTAAAATTTGTATTGTAATAGCAAAAATAAGGCCAACATTTTGGGGCACACACGCCGAAATAAACTCACTTTATTGCCTTGACAAAGGGGCATGTGTGCCCAGAAATGTTGGCCTTATTAAAATCCTCTGAGTGCCATCATATATATATATATATATATATATATTAGTACGGCACCCCAGCAATTACCCTATCTTCCAGAGTGCCAAAGAACATTGCTACTATATATATATATATATATATATATATATATATAGACAGCCGCGGCACTGGGGACTTGTTTCAGTGAAGAAAACAAACAGCCATGTTCATTTCATTGACATTTCAGCCTTTTATTTAGGCTTTTCTCAAAATAGCTTACATACATAAACAATGTGAACTCACCTCTTTTATTCTGTGCAGTATCACCCCGGCGTCCAGGGACAGCGTGCACTTCCGAGCACTTGTCACGGGCGCCCCTCTGTGACATCACTCCCAGTCCGACGGTTGCCACAGCAACCGCTTGTAGTGTGGGCTGGTGAAGTGAATAATAAAGTTATATTGAAAATAAACATTCTGCTGCCTGTGTTACGTGAATGACTACTGTGAACATGAATAGACCTAACACCAATGTGCTGATTGCCTCTACGCTATGCCCGCTGTCTCTGAAAAACCTTAAGTGACACTGCAAAGCAAAAAGAATGTGATAAAGCAAACTTACTCATGGGGCATAGAACGGCATATTCATTACATCTGGTGTTGTGACATAAAAGTGTATTGCATACTACTAGCTAAATACTTTACACACAATTTAAACAGAATTTTTAGTATTTTATATCTGTGACATGATCCCTAATAAAAATATTAATACAATATTTAGTGAACTGGATTAATGTTATCCTAATCTTTTACCTATGACTGTGTTATGTTATTATCTAAAGTGAAAAAAAAAATTTCTCTGGCATCTGCATATTAAGGACCTGGACATATTCACCACTCAATAATATATTTTATGGTCAGGCTACCCATACGAGCTGCTGTTAACGGGGTATCCAATCTTCACAGGAAACAGTGGAGTCCCAACTGTTCGTTGAGCCCCTTTGGAGCCAAGGTGTCCAATTTGAAGATCCATCTTGTCTCTAACTGGAGGAGTTTCCTCCCTCGGTTGCCCCCTCTAGATAATGGGGGGACTTGATCAATGATCATCCATCTAATAGAGGCTAAAGAATGTCGTGCCTTTGCAAAATGCCGCGCAAGCGGTTGATCGCTTGTGCCTTTCTGTAATGCAGCTCGTATGGCCGACCGGTGGAGGGCCATACGTTCTTTGAACTGTCGTTCAGTTTTACCCACGTACATGAGGGAACATGGGCAAAAAATTATGTACCCAACAAAACTGGACGTACATGTTAAGTAATGTCTAATGGGGAACCTCTTGCCTGTGTGGGGGTGCACCACTGTCGCACCAGCCTGCATGGCATTGCACGTGGTGCAATGTGGGCACCTAAAGCATCCCTTCTTGTTTACTGAAAGGAATGTTGTTTTACTGGTTTTGCCCCAATTACTAATGTCCGTTCTGACCAGATGGTCTTTTAAGTTTTTTCCCCGCCTATAAGCCGGCATTAATCTGCTTTCCTGTAAATTTAGCCCAGGGTCACTAGTTATTATTGGATAAAATTTCTTGGCGGTCTTAATTCTCGTTGGGGACTCATGAGAGAAGTTTAACCAGACTAATTTGTTGGCCTGGTTTCTAGATGTAACTTTTGGTGCCAACAGTTCCTGTCTGGTTTTCATTAAAGCCTTTTGGCATTGTTTATCAAGATCCCTCTGTCTGTATCCTCTCTCTCTAAATTTTAGCATCATGGTCTTCAACTCTTTTTTGACTACCTCTGGGTCACTAACAATCCGCAGGTTGCGGAGAAATTGGCTGTAGGGTAATGACTGTTTACAGTGTACTGGGTGGGCACTAGATGCTAGCAACAAATTGTTGCGATCTGTGGGTTTCCTGTAGATGTTGGTTGTGATACCCAGTGGACTCAAGGAAATTGTAACATCCAAGTAATCAATATAACTTTATTATTCACTTCACCAGCCCACACTACAAGGGGAGTGAAGTCACAGAGGGGCGCCCGTGACAAGCGCCCGGAAGAGCACACTGTCCCTGGACGCCGGGGCGATACTGCATGGAATAAGAGGTGAGTTCACATTGTTTATGTATGTAAGCTATTTTAAGAAAAGTCTAAATAAAAGGCTGAAACGTCAATGAAATGAACATAGCTGTTTGTTTTCTGAAACAAGTCCCCAGTGCCGCGGCTGTCTATTGTATGTATTGGACCTTGCATAGCAGGTCATTACCGAGGGCACGGGGCCCAAGACCATTTCCAGGAGCTGAGTGCCGGCATCCCGTCTTTATATATATATATATATATATATATATATATATATATATATATATATATATATATATATATATATATATATATATATATAAAGAGATGGTTGAAGCAGGCACTCACCACAGGCAAATATCAAAGTTGAAAAGATTTATTCAGATCATAACTCTGGAAGCACCAGGTAGTGTGCACTAGATCTGAGGAAGCCGCTGACGAGGAGAGAGGCGGGGAAACGCGTCATCATCAACTGCCGTCTCCACCACTAGAGCCTGGGAGATACAAGCCGGAGCAGGGAGTCCTAGAAAAGGCTGTGACATCAGGAGGACCAGCAGCCGGGGACCCGCTCCAGGCAGGTAAATTCTCACCTACAAGTGGAATACAATAAGGCAAAAACCGATATATCCAAACGGATGCATAAATATTTGTGCAGAGTTCTTTGGCTATAACAGCGCCTGAATGAATGAGCAATTGCAGCTCTAAAAAACTCAAGCTTTGGTGTTATTGACTAATCTGCTTTTTCGAATGATATTAACGCTGCGCATCTGTGTGAGTGTGGGTGATCCATCCCCACCTACAGGGGCAATTTAAAAACAGCACTAACTGAGTAGACTACTCACAACTATACTACTAACCAATAAACTTGCGCATTGGAGTGACTTTGGGAGATTTATCCCCAATATAGGGGCGTGTCAACAAAGTGCCCTTGAGTAGATTATTTACAGTCATACTAGCAAAAACCAAGCCTCTGCTAATAGTAAAGCCCAAGTGGGTACAAACTGTGGGCTAATCAGCTAATGTATTTTAGTATTCTATGTTGTAGGTTAGAAATAGATTTTTAACAGTGATATGATGTGTTATTAAAAATCTCTGTGCACAGAGTTTTGAAATTGTCTCACCGGCCGGTGGCATTATGATATAAATGATCTTGTTTAATAAAACATTTTTTTCTATTCTTGGATACTTGTGTTATGGTCCATTAGTGCCGTTTACTTGTTTTGTCTACTTAGAAAAGGGGTCAACACTGTTTTCCTACCCTCCAGGTTCCAATTCGTGAAATTCACCAACAGCATGGCCAGTGGATCTTTCTGCAATCTTAAATGGCATACCTCATTAATTCTGCACATCACCATGTCCCAAAATGTGCGTATCCTCCCACATTCCCACATGTTGTGGTAAAATGATGAGTGTATGCTTTTGCACTTTAAACATAACCCTAAATCACCTGGTATAAAATACTTCCATTGTAATTGTGAGATATACGCCCTATGTAGGGTTTTTAAATGCATCTCCTGTAGCATAGCTGAGTGTAGTGTTTTTAATATTTTCTCCAGTTTCTTTGTTATAACTATGTGGGAGTCCACCTGGGGAATGTCAACTGCCCACTTGGCAGCAGTTGCTGTCCAAATAGTATCATATGCCACTGGCAACAGGTCAGAGTATAAATACTTAAGCCTGTACGGCCCTGTGGCACTGAGTCCGAAGCGTGGCGAGCGTAGCGAGCCCCGCGAGGGGACACAGAATACCGTCCCCTCGCGGGGCTCGCTTCGCTCGCCACGCTTCGGGCTCGGTGGCTCGCTACGCTCGCCACAGGTTTATATCCAACTCCATGCCCACTTGGATAGTAGGGGTATGAAAAGGACCCCTTTTCCCATTGAATTCCATGTTAAAATGGACTCAGTCCATTTTAACATTGATTCCTATGGAAAAATCGGGTCATCGCATCCGATGGTCGCATGCGATGCGATGCGATATCGCATCGCATCGCATCTGATTGTATGCCTTAACTTAAGGCATACAATCAAAAAATCGGGCGCCCAGATAACTCATAAGTACCAGAATGCCTGGCTGGAATTTAGGGTTACCCCAGAAGGGAGCATATTTCGTACTCCTGTGATTCCATCCCAGTTTCTTGTTGATGGTCAGCCATGAGAGATAGGTATCTGCAAACAATATATTCTCCAGCACCCCTGTCGATAGTTAAGACCGTGGAACATGCAAGAGGGCTGCGGGTGAATAGGGGGGAAAAAAGCTTCCTCCAAAGCTTTATGAGTGTAAAGTTCTGTGCCCTGAAACCAATCCAGAATATACCTCATAAAAACTGAGTGAGTGAACGTCTGTGCATTAGGTACTCCCAGGCCTCCCTCTGACTTCCTGGAATATAGCTTGTGGCGAGAGATGCAAGGCTTTTCCCCCTGCCATAAGAATTTAAAGAATCCTTTTGTAATTTTAGCTATGTCCGATTTTGAGAGATGGATAGGGATCATTTGAATGCAATATGATATCTTCAGGAAGATAATGGACTGCAGTATAGCTGCCCTTCCCAGTAATGATAAGGGTAGGGTTTTTCCATGCTTCAAGCTGAGCCATCAGCTTGTCAATTATGGGAGCAAAATTAAACGAGTATAGTTTGGATAAACTATATGGAATATAGACCCCTAAGTACTGTATAGATTGGGTTTTGATTTTAAATTGGCTCAATATTGGGTAAACATTGCGGGATAACTGTCTCCCCACTATCTGAAGGATTTCTGATTTTTGTATATTTACTTTGTACCCCGCAAATGACCCAAATTTCAGTATCTTATCCATTATAACTGAGAGGGAAGACTGTAGATTTGCGACAAAAAGCAACATATCATCTGTGAATAGACACATTTTTAAAGTAGTGGAGCCTATTGTAATGCCCTGAAATAAAGTAGTATTCCTCAACAAAGAGTAGGTGGGACAAGGGGCACCCCTGCCTAGTGTCTTTCTGTATAACAAACTGGGCCGAAATGTTACCATTACACGCTACCTGAGTCACTGGACTCGCGTATAGATTTTTTCAATAAAGCCACAAATGCTTCCGGGAAACCAAACCGCCCAAGAGTCTCGACCAGGTGATCCCAGGTGACCAGGTCAAATGCTTTTTCAGCATCCATTGATATTATTCCATGGTCCCCTGGGTCACCCCGATTCTCAAGGTGTTGTTGTGCTGCTATGACCTTCCTAACATTTATGACCGAATGCCTGCCATGGATGAAACCTGTCTGGTCAGGGTTGATTATTTGGGGTAATACATATTTCATCCTATCCGCTAAAAATTTTGTGAGCAAATTATAATCTACATTGAGAAGCGAGATAGGTCCTCTGGGCCTCGACCCGGCTTGTGGAGAACTTTCACCACCGCTGAGTTAAAATGAGGAGGTAATCCTGAACCTGTCAACAACTGGTTAAACATTGCTGTCAGCGTGTCACTTATTTTGTCAGCCAATATTCTATAAAATTCCCCTAAGTACCCGCCTGGGCCCGGGGCTTTCAGCGGTTTAAGTTTTGAAATGGCCATTTTGAACTCTTCTACATCTATAGGGGCCATCAAACTATCCATAGGAGAGGTTGGTAATTGGGGTTAGGGTAACTTCAGACCAAAACTGGGTCTTGTTCGTTTCATCTAATTCCCCCTGTGAATATAGTTTATGGTAGAAATTTTGAAAAGCATTTAAAATATCCTTGCCTTTGCGCATCTTAGTTCCATACGGGGCACTCAGGACAGGAACAAAGGCCGACGGGCGGTTCCCCTGATAAGGTTAGATAGCAATCCCATGGCGATAAAATTGAAAGTTGGTGTTAGCAATATATTGGGTAGTTTGATTGTCTAATAAGGAATCAAAGGGTGTTTTTGCTTGCATATAGGCAATTTTGTTATTGGGGGAGGGAGTGGTCTTATATACAGCATAGGCTGACGTCAAGGCAGATTGTGCCAATAGAACATTGGCTGATCTATCTTTCTTTAGTTTATTGACATAGGACATGATCTCCCCTCTCAACACAGCCTTCGCTGTCTGCCATAGCAGAACAGGATCTTGTTCATGACCCCGATTATCATAGAACTCGACCCATCTTGCTTCCAATGCCTGTCTGAATTTTTGGGACGTGGCCAAATAAGAAGGAAACCTCCACTGCCTGTGAGTTTCCACATCAACAGATGTCGACAGGGTACACCACACCATTGAGTTTTTAGAAATACACATAGGCGATATCTGGGCATCAATTAATTTTGGGAAAGGGGTCTCAGCTGGTAGGAGGTAATCTATACGGGAGAAAGTCCTGTGTGCTGCTGACAACAGGTATAGTCCCTTTCTGTGAAATGCAGAACCCTCCAGCAATCAATAAGGCCTAATTGGGATGTTATTTGGGGAATACCTAAAAATGGTCTTGGTGGGGGTCTATTGGGAAATGAAGACCTATCCATTGAAGGTAGTGCCACAATGTTAAAATCTCCTCCTACCAATAATCCAGAGGTAGCATATGGGTAAAGGTGCGTTAACAGTCTCCCTATGAATTTCTGGGAATAATTATTAGGGGCGTAAACATTACAGACAACGTACGTCTCTTGAAGCACGGAAATTTTAGTGATAACATATCTCCCTCCCGGATCTGCATATATTTGATCCACTACCGGTGTCAGTCTTTTCCTGACTAGGATTGCCACTCCCCTCACTCTAGAATTGTATGAGGCAGGCGCTGCCAGCATATATCCCATCTGACCCAGTTTAGCATGCTCCACCTCAGTCAAATATGTCTCCTGAAGGAGAACTACAGTATGTCTGCATCCTGTTTTTTAAGAAACAGTAGAATTTTCTTGCGCTTAATGGGGGAATTGATCCCCCCACGTGCCCGTACCCGGAGAGGTAATCGTTCCCTACGTCTCTTACAAAAAGAAGCATGCTGGATTCATAGGCTAGGTACTTTGGCCCCCAAGGGCCTGAATGAAACAGCGGGGCTCCACAGTTTCCTTTGATTTTGAGGTACACAACTTGAACATACATAACATATATGCCAGTTTGTTGTATGACATGTTCCTTGTGCATCTTTCTGTTTTATTGATTACCTGTTGCTTATTTATACATGCTTTATTATTGTTGATTTGATGCTCGCATTTACCCAGCATTGGTACATTTTAGTTGCTTTCCTGTATAACCCATTTATCACTTAATTGTTTAATTATCATTTTGTGTTTCACTTAATTGTTTAATTGTCCAGTGGGTATCCATGGCAACCAGCCGGGATCAATGATGTCATCTGTGGGCACGTTGGTCTCGGTGTGGTGCGCCGTAGAGTTCCAGCACTCGGTGGAGGGTGATTTAAGGTATGTGTTTCTGTTCACTTGCAATCCTGATGACGATGTGAATACATCGAAAACGTTTGACACCAGACTGTGCTCTTGTCTTTATTCTATCTGGGTGCTGCCGCATCGTGCTATTGTTACTTACCTCATTGGGGGTTTGTTAGGCTAGCACCGGAGACAGTACTCTACAGTAAGGTGTGCTGCCACGTTGGAAAACTGTATATATATATATATATACAAATCCAAAGAAAGAGGCACTCCGGTAGTAATATTTCAAACGTGGTTGTATTGATAGCGCCAAGCGCTTTCGGGGATAAGAGCCCCTTCCTCAGGGCACAACAGCAACAACCAAAATTACAACAATCCCCCAAATAAATACCTTATCCCGTGCAGCAGCCGCCCCTTCGCATCTCGCGCCGGCATCCGACTCGCCGGAAGTCGTCATCCAGGAACTTCCGGTGAGACGCGCTGTCAGCGAGCGGGGAGCGTTCATGCGTTCCACCCGCCGCTGGCTTGCGTGCCACCTATCTTCCGGACATCTTCTCCTCAGCTGAGTCCGTTGCCAGGCGCCCTATGATACAAAGGATGAGGCTATTACTGGACAGGCAATGTGCAACCCCAAATCACAAAAAATTCATAACATTACAAAACATAAATAAATATGCAAAAAATACTCCAGAAAATTACATGAAAAATGCAAAAAATGAAAAATAAAAACAAATACAATTATCAATGGCCAGGTTCTCAGATGGAATACCAGAGCTGTCCGATATATGTATAAGCCACATGACTCTGGTGTACATAGGCCGCCTGGGTGAGGATGTCACTATAATAATCAAAAATATAAGAACTAGGTCAAACTGTTCCAGTTAATTTTTTCATTGAGACCCCCGGGATTTGTGGTCCCGAGTCTCATGATCCACTGTGATTCCTTAATAAGCAAAGTTTTCGCCCGATCCCCTCCCCTTAATGACAAAGGAACATGGTCTATCATAAAATAGCGGAGGGACTCTAAAGGGTGATTCAGTGCTTTAAAGTGGCGGGCCACAGGTTGGTCAATACTACGGCCCCTAAGTGCTAGACCAATGGAAGATCTGTGGCCTCCCATACGCTCTTTAAACTTACAAGTGGTTTGACCCACATAGTACAGTCCGCAGGGACACATTACTATGTAGACCACGTGGGTAGAATTACACCCCAACACAAATCTGATATCATATCTCTTGTCATTGTGCGGGTGTTTAAAATTTTTACAGGGGATCAGCAATTTACAGGTAGCACAATCGCTGCATTTATAACATCCTGGTGCTTTGAAGTAGGTGTTAGGGCATCTTTTTTTACCCATGTCGGTGATATCTGTACGCACCAGTCGGTCCCTCAGGTTACTACCCCTTGAAAATGCCACAATAGGTCTTATGTGTTTAAATCCTGGGAGGTCAGTGTCGGTACTAACAATGGGCCATAAGGCCTTAGTGGCCCGTTGGATCACAGGGTTCGAAGTAGAGTATTTACAGACCAATGGGATCTTGTTTTCATTGGCCCTTGGTTTTGGAGTAAGAAGATCATTGCGATCCATCCTCAAGACCTGTTTTTTAGTTTCCTCCAGTAACTCCTTCTGATACCCCCTGCTTTCAAATTTGTGGACTACCTCATCCAAGCTCTGAGATACCTTTTCCCTATCGCTAGTGACCCTAGCTGTACGGATCATCTGCGACAGGGGAAGGCCCCTCTTCAGAGCTTTGGGATGGAAGCTTGATGCTTCCAAGAGAGTATTACGATCAGTGGGTTTATTGTAAATGCTCGTGGTGATATAACCATCTACAATAGTCAGATCCACATCCAGAAAGTTTGCCCTTACTGGATCACAGGTGAATGTAAATTTAATGAAAGGGCTTACAGTATTAATTTCCGTCATCAGACGATGAAAACTCTCCGCCCCACCTGTCCACAATACAAAGACATCGTCTATGTATCTAGTATACAATAACATTTGATAACCATTAGTGATCAAATGTTATTGTATACTAGATACATAGACGATGTCTTTGTATTGTGGACAGGTGGGGCGGAGAGTTTTCATCGTCTGATGACGGAAATTAATACTGTAAGCCCTTTCATTAAATTTACATTCACCTGTGATCCAGTAAGGGCAAACTTTCTGGATGTGGATCTGACTATTGTAGATGGTTATATCACCACGAGCATTTACAATAAACCCACTGATCGTAATACTCTCTTGGAAGCATCAAGCTTCCATCCCAAAGCTCTGAAGAGGGGCCTTCCCCTGTCGCAGATGATCCGTACAGCTAGGGTCACTAGCGATAGGGAAAAGGTATCTCAGAGCTTGGATGAGGTAGTCCACAAATTTGAAAGCAGGGGGTATCAGAAGGAGTTACTGGAGGAAACTAAAAAACAGGTCTTGAGGATGGATCGCAATGATCTTCTTACTCCAAAACCAAGGGCCAATGAAAACAAGATTCCATTGGTCTGTAAATACTCTACTTCGAACCCTGTGAACCAACGGGCCACTAAGGCCTTATGGCCCATTGTTAGTACCGACACTGACCTCCCAGGATTTAAACACATAAGACCTATTGTGGCATTTTCAAGGGGTAGTAACCTGAGGGACCGACTGGTGCGTACAGATATCACCGACATGGGTAAAAAAAGATGCCCTAACACCTACTTCAAAGCACCAGGATGTTATAAATGCAGCGATTGTGCTACCTGTAAATTGCTGATCCCCTGTAAAAATTTTAAACACCCGCACAATGACAAGAGATATGATATCAGATTTGTGTTGGGGTGTAATTCTACCCACGTGGTCTACATAGTAATGTGTCCCTGCGGACTGTACTATGTGGGTCAAACCACTTGTAAGTTTAAAGAGCGTATGGGAGGCCACAGATCTTCCATTGGTCTAGCACTTAGGGGCCGTAGTATTGACCAACCTGTGGCCCGCCACTTTAAAGCACTGAATCACCCTTTAGAGTCCCTCCGCTATTTTATGATAGACCATGTTCCTTTGTCATTAAGGGGAGGGGATCGGGCGAAAACTTTGCTTATTAAGGAATCACAGTGGATCATGAGACTCGGGACCACAAATCCCGGGGGTCTCAATGAAAAAATTAACTGGAACAGTTTGACCTAGTTTATATATTTTTGATTATTATAGTGACATCCTCACCCAGGCGGCCTATGTACACCAGAGTCATGTGGCTTATACATATATCGGACAGCTCTGGTATTCCATCTGAGAACCTGGCCATTGATAATTGTATTTGTTTTTATTTTTCATTTTTTGCATTTTTCATGTAATTTTCTGGGGTATTTTTTGCATATTTATTTATGTTTTGTAATGTTATGAATTTTTTGTGATTTGGGGTTGCACATTGCCTGTCCAGTAATAGCCTCATCCTTTGTATCATAGGGCGCCTGGCAACGGACTCAGCTGAGGAGAAGATGTCCGGAAGATAGGTGGCACGCAAGCCAGCGGCGGGTGGAACGCATGAACGCTCCCCGCTCGCTGACAGCGCGTCTCACCGGAAGTTCCTGGATGACGACTTCCGGCGAGTCGGATGCCGGCGCGAGATGCGAAGGGGCGGCTGCTGCACGGGATAAGGTATTTATTTGGGGGATTGTTGTAATTTTGGTTGTTGCTGTTGTGCCCTGAGGAAGGGGCTCTTATCCCCGAAAGCGCTTGGCGCTATCAATACAACCACGTTTGAAATATTACTACCGGAGTGCCTCTTTCTTTGGATTTGCATGTGAGATTGTAGAGTGCACCTGGACTTGGCCCAGTGTAAGGAGTGCCGACCAGCAGTGGAGATTATATATATATATATATATATATATATATATATATATATATATATATATATGCATATGATAGTGAAGAGACAACAGCGGCACTCTGGGGATTTTTTGAAAAAATATATTTTCAGCAAAAAAAGCTTCCAACGTTTCGGGGTATGTGACCCCCCTTTGTCAAGGTTATACGTGCAATGCAAAGGTTTTAGGTATATCCATAGCTCAGCACAGATGGTTAAATCAGACTGACTGAGTTACTAATTAAGTCACCTGTGGCTATGCATGGATAAACGTAATACCTGGACCTTTGGGATGCCTTGAGGACCGCGTTTGGGAACCTCTGCCTTATGGTCATGGTATGCACATTACCTATTTGGACATGCTAAATAGAGGCCTTTACTCACTTTTTAAGTAATTATCTTTTGAGACAACTCAACAACAGTCTCCCTGGAGAACTATCAGCTGCCACATTCCAAACAGGGAGTGTAATGGACGAAAAGTTGAAGAACAATTTCTAACAAAGACATCCCATCACACATTTTATGGTCTGCAGAACTGTATCAGTATCTTTATTTATAATATGTTTTAATATTAGTAAAATTACACAATAAATAACAAAATGCTTTCAAAATACACAGCAATAAAAAAAAAATAAACATGTAGCAATCCAGCAGTAGCAGCAATGAGGAAATTATTGGCAACAAACAGTTATTTGTATGAGTATGTAAATGTAAGTATCAAAGGAGAGGAGATGGCTAAGACACAACATTTGCCATTTAGGAACACTGGGAAATGGATGATCTCAAATAATTAGAGGTCATATGACTGGAGATATCCCTAGGCTGAGGAATGTATTTATTTTTACCTATCTTGCTTTCATTGGTCGGTTACAAAAGTAACATTAGTGGGATACAAATGTATCTATTGTTTTTTTTTTTTTTGCATTTAAAAGGTGGGGCGTTGAAAGCGTGAGGCTTGAAATACGCACAGAAACATAATTTTCCCTTATTGAGTGACTGACAAGAATGTATTTTCTTTGTGCAGTTTCTAGTCATGATTAGGTACAGTACCAGTCGGCTTTCCTACATACAGTTTTGTCAGATTTCTCTGAACTACTCATCTCTATATATTAATATTTTTAACTAAATAGTCATGATAACACTACCTGTTATCAAATATATATTTTAACCCCAAAGAACTTTCCAACCATGCACATTTTATTGACTACTTTACACATTTGAAAGTATTCACAGCTCCTAACTGCCATGTTTAGTGGTGCTGAGAGGAGCAGGTGAGCGGGAACTTTTTATCCGGACTCAGGTCTGATGGAGGGGCACAGGTCACACTCACCATCCCCTGTTGCGTGGAGCCAGACAGTGGGGAGGGAGATGACAGACTGCCGCCTCCGCAGCACAGCCTCTACCGCAGCTCAACGCATGCTGCTCAGTGCTGTCTTCTGAGCTGGGGAGAGAGTGAGGCAGCTGCAGCGGCAACTTGAGCTTTGCTAAAACCGCTGAGACATGTAAGAGGGAAACACGTCAGCTCAGTATCTGTTTCTGCCTACTTACACTATTGCCGGCCATCACTGCAACAACGGAGCCCATCCACGTGCAATAACCACAAGTATGCTGTCTACAGGGAGCTTGACTACAGCAGGTGCCTAGGGAATTGGATGAGCCTCCAATAACTGAGAACAAAAAGGGTCCCTCAGCTCACGACCAACTGGAGATGACTGTACATTCCTAAGAGAGTGGTAATTATACTCAATTAAGTGGAGTGAAAAACTACTATTATTCTAATGCTGAACTTTTGCTACTAACTTATGATTATTAATGTCATACTAATATAACCGCCAGATCTATTTACTGATCACCTTTGACTATCTACTGTAACTAATCAAGTACTATGACAGAGTTGGCATTTTAATTATTTGCACAAAATCTTCAATAAAAAAAACCCTCTTTTTTTAAAGTAACTGCGGTACTTATTTAGTTTCATGGCGGCAGCATGGCCTCCCGCTACTTCTGGGTTCGGCACTCGGAAAACTATCTAAAATAAAGTCCATGCCAACGTGAATTGGTTCATACCCCCACTATCCACGTTGGCATGGAGTTGACTTTAGATAGCGTAGCGAGCCACCGAGCCCATAGCGTGGGAGAGCGAAGCGAGCACCGCAAGGGGACAGAGACGCTGCTGCGACTGAGACGCTGCCGCCGTCAAACTAAACAAGTAGCGAAACTGCTACTACAACTATGTATGTAGCTACAACTGGTACATGGACTGCTACTAACACCTATATAAGAAGGATTTTTGTCTTACCTTTTTTTTTTCTCCCTCTTTTTTTTTGATTTTACCTTTTATACCAGACGGTATTTGCATGTATAATTATGTTAAATAATGTTTATGGATTAAAATAATTGTCCTTATGTTGTATTAATGTAATTGGCTGTTATTGGCAAAGTATCTGCAACACTTCTATCGCTGTCTAAAAACCTGTTACAGCTGCAGCGGCAACCTGTCCTTTCTCCCTGCTGTGCTTTGCAATGCTGCCCGGACTACCACCAGCACCTGCCTGTCATAACCATAACAGGATGAGCTGACTGGCTGGTTGTTTATTACTCTCCAGTTTATCACTTTTTTTTAAACTTGAGGTCAACAAACGTCTAATTATTTTACTGAAAAAAAATAAGCAAAACAAACACAGTTCTCAAGGAAATAGTTTACATTTATTCTGTAAGTATTGTTAATGTGTCAGAGCATAAAATACTGAACATAACCGAACATTGATTGTCTCCATATAGAGCTTTATTAATTTACAGTACTTTATTCATATATAGTAAAGGCCCATACACAATAGAAGATATGACAGATGAAATACTCCCCTTGAGCTGATAATAAAAGATATTGTGCATACACACTAAATGATTTATAAAAAATATGAAAGACAAAAGATAATGGCTAAAATTGTCTGGGACACTTCAGTGACTACACATTTAAATAATGGGCTTGTGTGAAACCCTGAAATTTAAATAAAGGGCTAGCATTACAGGGAAGGTGGACCTGAGTACTGTAGAATATAATCAAGCTATATACATGTACACTATATTTTACACACTGCCGCTAAAGTATAGCCAACATGTATGGCAGTTTGTAAAATATAGACTACATGTACGCAATATTTTGGTGGTAGCGTATAAAATATAGTGTACATGAACGCTATATTTTACATGCTGCCCCCAAAGTATAGCCATCATATGTGTCCGCCTGTGAAATATAGGGAGAAATGGAAATGAATTCCTGCATATGCCACCAAGTATAGCCTACATGTATTGCAGCGTGTAAAACACAGCTTACATGTATGCTATATTTTACATGCTGCCGCCAAAGTACAGCCAACATGTATAACAGCGTATAAAATATAGCCTACAAGTATGCAATATTTTGGCGTCAGCATGTAAAATATAGCATACATGTGCGCTATATTTTACCGGCTGCCGCCAAAGTATATCCAAAGTAAGGCAGTGTGTAAAATATAGCCTACATGTACACTACCTTGTTCATTGGTGGGATGTGGCTATATACATGCTACTAACGTATGCATGTTACATTGGTGGGCAGGGGGTGCATGGATGCATGGTACAAATATGCATGAATGCACACTACAAACATTGTTGAGCAGGGGGTACCATGCAAGGTAGTAATAAGCATGGTACACATTGGTGGCCAAGGGTACATGCATGCTATTAACATTGGTGGCCAGTGTGCAGATTACATTTACACAAACAATGGTGGCCAGTGGCCTATAAAGTGGAAGGAAAAAGTTTTTAATCATTGGTGTCCAGTGGCAGGAAGTACTCACACTGTAAACTGTGTGGAGCTTCTGCGTCAGCGTGTGCTGCTGATGCTGCCCCTACCCCACCCTTATGGGGAGAGGTAGGGGCGTGACTACATCCCAATATCATTATTATCATTTGGTGCGGCATACACACATAACAATGTGCTGAACTATATTGGGGTGATTGACCTGCATGTTCGACAGATACCGACAGTCTTTAACGATGCGTGGGGGCCTCCATCCAGCCCCCACCACCACACACCCAGATTTTTATTACATGGAATGTGTTTTTATTATTTATTTATTTATTTATTTTTTTATAATTAATATTCACTCTGCAATATGATAGGGCACGGCAGATGAGAGGTGCAGCATTGTGTGTTGTGTGGTTTTCTGTGTTGCATGATGTCACGTAGCGCGTTAGTACTGGTAGCCGGACAGGTGACCAGACCAAGGGGGTTACTGGATTGGGGTCCGTGTACTGTAAGTTTCCTTCCAGGAACCAAGGTGGGCAGTCAGCACCTTTATAAACCATGATTAGAGATGCCGCAGCCATGCTTACAGCCACTGAGCCTCCCAGAGCCTTGGGCCCCTCACAAGGTTGGGGCCCAGTACCGCCTTTTTGCCTGCCCTGCGAGCATCATTAACGATATGGCATACACACTAGAAGACATTAGCATCAATATCGCTCAGAAACCACTTTATCAGCAATATTAAGGCCAATGTCTTTTTGTGTGTATGGGCCTTAAAGCTCTTTTTTAGACTTGGCCTGGTCCAGGAGCCCTGTAATGGAATCCACCCATTATCATTTCTAATTTAAACATTTCTACATTATAAAGTATCTCCAACTCACTCTTAAAATGTGCATTGTTAAAATGGATGATACATGTACAGAGAGGAGAGAACAGTTAAATGATGGTTTAGGCTAATTGTAATAATATCAAAATGTTGCTATAATTCATGAAAGCTGTAATTTCAGTACCATGCTCTTAGGTTTAAGTACAGATCAGGAGAACAATTGTAACAGCTGAGAAGTTCACTATTCTGAGAACATGGATACATTGCTTAAATTTTTTTTTATTTTTTTATTTTATGTGCAGCTTAATATGATCTCCAGATTCGATCCGATGTGCAGAGGACTGTGCATCGGATGTCACACACATGTTATTTGGGCTGATTTCACCTGATTTCTCGGGCACACATCGCATAGTGTATGGGAGCCTTTACATATTGACATAATATAGGAAGTGCATCTGATAAACAGCTCTGGGTAGTACATTTTAAACAACCAGTTCCCTCCATTTCTACATTTGTGGAATAGGATCCTGTGATTGTGGTCAGAGGTGGAGTTTTCACAAGGCAACCTAGGCAGCTGCCTAGGACTCACCAGGTCCCAAGGGACCCCATAGAGATATCCTGGCCATCCAAAACATTAGCTGAGGAGCATTGTATGCCTACCATGTGACACCATGACGACACATGGACCTGCCCACACTCCCAAAATCCATTTGATGTTCTTTGATAGGATAAAAAATATTTGGACACACAAAATAGTCTCATGCACTCTATGAAGGCAGTGCGTTTACTTTAATTGTTACACAGGTATTAAGTCCCTTCCAAAAAAACCTAGAACATGATTGAGATGTGTGCACAATACTGATGTTCATGTAGCTGAGCTACTGTTAAACCTTGCAAAAATGTAGTGCTATAGGTTGTTTGAGTAGTGCCCCAAAACGGTATCTTGCCTAGGGCCCCATAAGGTCTAAATAAGCCTCTGATTGTGGTGCAAACATGTCCAGCATGTACTGCTTATTTAGAATTACACCTACTGTAGCGATCAATAGTTCTTTTGCAAATACAAACAATTTATTTGGGGAAAGGTGACTAACAGGATTGCAGGACAGTTGCCATACAAATATGATTAATTCTAGAATAATGAAAATACTGCCTAAATCAAATGGAAAAAGCACACATGTCATTTTATACAACGTATAAGTCACAGATAAAATATGTGCTTAAAACAGCACATTATGGACTAAAGAAGAATCCTAAAAGTTGTATATTGATAGGACTCCATTTTACTAATGGCTTTTTCCAAATGCTGCTCTTGGGAGAATTATGTAATTGTTTTAACCTTCCCACTAAGTTGTACCACAGATATTATTCAGCATATTTAATGCACAAAACACCGTAGATTGAGATATTTCATACATTTTGACATATCAAAGAAATAATATTGAACTGAATGGCACATACTTTGTATTAATAGTACCATGGTGCAGGATATTGTGTATGGTCTTGGCTAAAATTATAACAGACATTTTACCTGTTTCAAAATGATGAATAAAATCAGCCACCTGAGCAAGAATCACTGTATTGCAGAAGTGCAAATTCATTCGACTGCTTTTAACAATTGTACAAGTAAAGTAATTTGTTTTTATTTATTTCCTCATATAATTAGCTTCTTTTAAGCAAGCTTATAGCCATTCTCATAAGAATGACCATTTACCAACACATGGACATTCTACAAACTATTGCCAATTTATTTATTACTTTCAATGAAAAAGCATAGCAGAGTATGATGGCTCTACCAACTCCTTAGTCAAGCAGAGAACCTCGATGAGCACAAAATTCCTGATGTTTTCAAGGAGACGAAGGCCCGATGTGACACTCAATCCATATAGTATTAGTCATAGTCACCAAAAGAAACTGCGAAAAGAAAAGAAACATTTTCTTAGTTTTATTGATGAATATGGGACTACGAAGATGAATTCACAGGTTGTGCTTATATCAGTGAGGTTTATGAATTTCCAGGAAGCATATATTTTTATGACATTAAATGTACAAATGGTAGAAAAGGGAGATTAAGCTCATAACTGATAAAAATTACAAGTAGCTAGTTTACAGCAAAAAGAATTTAAAATCTCAAATGGCGCTCTCAGACTTACTTAGTAGCTAGTTTACAAAAAAATAAAAAAAACTATCTTACGTCAAATTTTAAGTTCCAGTGGTTACCCAACAATAATGTCTGTTGCTGAGAAATTTCAAGATATGTCTTGTGCTTCTTGTTTATAAGACAGTCTTCATATTTACTGTATGTGCTTACTATCAAATATGTTAAAGAACACGTTACACAGTGAAGACTACCATTTTATGTGAAGAAATAAAATATGGAAGACAACAGATTATTCATTTACTAGGATCCAGGAGCAAAAAATACTGCTTATGTCTTATATATATATGTATTGATATTACTTATAGAAAATATGTAGTTTTTAATATAATCTCTTAAGGGGCATACACATGGGACAATTTTCACCCCATTTCTAAGCGAGCTGACTAGATTGCATAGAAATAGAGCACGGATCGCTCCCTGTATATGCCTCACTGGTGAGGCCTGACTAGATTTTGACTGCATGCTGAGAACACAGGCAGTGACAGATCGCTCAGCACACATTGCTTAACTAGATTGCTCTGCACACTCTCCCTTTGCCCCGTGTATACAGGGCCTTACCCGAGAGTAACTTCCCAATCTATAATTCCTCTGCTTCTTTTTATCTATAGTACAAACAATAAACTAAAATACTTATGAATTTAGGGAAACATCACTACAATCCAATCTTCATGACATATTTTTCTCCTCACGCTTTTATCATGCACATATTTATTCAATATACTATAAAACGTATAGTTTGCACTTGATAGGACACATTTCATATTAACATAATAGCGTAATAGCCAAAAAGCAATTGCAGCATGAAAACATAATCGATACTAGTGATAAATGTGTGCACATTTAGTTCTAGTGTCAGTGTATTTATAAATCTAAGAAGGCTAAAACATAATAAAACAATCTAAAATAAAATAACTACTGTAATACAATATATAATATAATATAGGTCCCTAGTATCCCTTATCCAAAATGCTCTGCAAATACACAAAAATATATTTTATTTGTTCGTGAAACAAGGTTTCAAAACATGAAACAAACTTTAGGCGAGATCTAATATTTTACACACTGCCGCAGAAGGATACATGCAGTGCAGTGTTTAAAATACAGCCTACATGTACAGTACAATATATTTTACACGCTGCCACCAAAATACAGCCTGCATATAGGCTATATTTTACACACTGCCATACATGTTGCATATACTTTGGCAGCACTAAAATATAGCGTACATGTATGCTATATTTTACACACTGATTTTACACATTGTTCTACATGTTGGCTGTAATTTGGCGGCAGCATGTAAAATATAGCTTACATGTAAGCTGTGTTTCACACACTGCAATACATGTAGGCTATACTTTGGCGGTATGTGCAGGTATTTATTTCCATTTCTCAGTAAGAATTTTAGACTTTTGCAAATTTTTCGCAAAAAATGGAATTGCGGTAAAAATCACACTTTTTGCTGTGAAAATTGCACATTTTCAATGTAAATTGTTTCTCACACTTCAATTCGCATCCAAATGGTTTCCCATTAAAAAGTATACAACTCGCAAATCTAATAGGGGCAATTTTTGGTAAATGTTACCATGTGCACCATGACTGGTCAGCCCTGGACAGGGTACCTGGGGGAGTAGGTCCCCCTCAATAAAGAGGTCCCCCCCAGGCTTCACCCGTCCAAGGCTGAAGACCGGGGCTGTCCCCGACGTCCCTATGCAGTGGATGCCGGCTGATATGTGTACAATTAAATTGAAAAAAAAATGCTTTTTACGGTCAAACGAAGTCCAAGCAAGCCTCCGCCCAAATGCTGGGACTTGGCGAACCACAAGTCCCAGCATGTGGGGCACTAATGGGTCCCCTTGTACTTGTAGTTCACCTGTAAAAAGAATGTTCAAATAAAAACACACACCTCGAATAGTATAACTTTATTACACACACTAATTTTACACCAGTATACAGTATATTACCAATCCAGACTCCAGCGATGACTCTCCCATGCACCTCACCCGCACAGACAGCAAGGGTGAGCTAGCTCTCCTCGCACTGACTGCGGGGTGAATCGGCTCCCCTCACACTGACTGCGGGGTGAATCGGCTCCCCTCACACTGACTGCTGGGTGAGGTGGCTTCCTCTATACTAAAAACAGCTGGGATCCCCGGTGACATAGTGCTATAGAAGCCATCAGCCCTGATTGGGTTGGTTATGCTCTGGAGGGGGCCCCACACCATTTTTTTTACTAAATGCCACACACTTTCATGTCTAAAAATCGCACATTTTCTTTACTAAAAAATCGCACATTTTCCTAACTTAAAATCGCATTAAATCGCATGCAAATTCTGACTTTGGTAAAAAAAAATCTCACCCTATTACATTTGCTAGTTTTTAAAACATTTGGATTTTTTTCACACGCGATTTCGTGTGATTTTAAAACATGACTAAAAATCGCACCATATTACATCTCGCCCTTTGTGTACTATCTCAAGCACTGAATTTGAATGCCAAACAATAGCTTTCTTGCACATATTTAGTGCCAGTTACATATAATTTCCCCAGTAGTCCAACGGGTCCATAGCATCCAGTTCATAAATCCAATTACATTTTTCTTTCAAGAGCATCTTGTGTCTGTCTCCTCCTCTTTTCAACTGGGGCACATATTAAATTGGAATAAAACGAAAGTCCTTGATAGAGTGCTGATATGTAGCAAAATGTTTAGCCACCGGAGGCATAGTGGATCCCACCTTGGTAATAGAAGTTCTGATAGAAGACTTGTGGACTGCAACTCTTTCATTTAGCATCCGCATCCAGCCAGCAATGGGGGATCCCAGCAAAGGCCTCTAATACACAGGCCCTGATACGTCCTTCACTGTCTCTGCGGACAGGTCACCCAGAGACCCGGACCCTTTTTCTGTAATAAGAGGGAAAAGGCTCCTCCTGAGGTATGTCTAAAATTTAAGGAAGAAGAAAAAACATAGGTGGCACGTGCAAAAATGACAATCTCTTTTTCTCCCTTCATCGTTAACTGAAATCCATAGATGAGATACCATTTTAAAAACAAAGTTGTCCGCTTCTGACAAATTTTTAATTTACAATTGCACATTGTATTATTTGTTTAAAAATCCAGCTTAAAAATAGAATTTTGCCCCTAGAGTTCTTTTCCTCGATGCGTCAATATGCATCAGTTTTGCTTGGCTATTTGAAATGGCTACAAATGAACCGATTCTTCTTTCATCTGACTACAAACTACCCACCTCGCCATAAAATGAATCGTATTTTATTTGCATGTGAAATTTTCCACGTAGTCACATGAATTGTGAATCTAAATTTGTGGTCTACATGACCAAGTTTCAGTGCCAAAAAATATACATTAGCAAGACTATGTGGATGCTAAGAAAGAGTTGCAGTCCACAGATCTATTACAAAACCTTTTACCAAGGTGGGATCTGTTACACTTTCGGTGGCAAAATATTTTGCTGCATATCAGCACTTTCATTTTATGCCAATTGAATATGTGCCCCCATTTAGAAGAGGAGGAGACATTCACAAGATGCTGTTGAAAAAAGATTTTCAAGATATTGGGCGGTATTCAATGAGGCTGATTCGCCAGGTTTTTATGGCGATTTTGTGCTGTAAGGCAAATTTCTGACTAAAACGGTGAATCACCCTATTCAATGACCAGATGGCGAATACATTTCAAGGTTTTTTTCGCCATGATTCACCGAGTAGCAATCGCTATCTTTTTATGGTGAAGTGGAAGGATGAACCTTTAAAATAGTGTTTTGTTTTTTACAATTGGTGTCAAAAATTCTGGAATTTTATTCTGAGGAGGGGCATGCTATTTTTATTCATGTGCTGTAAGCACATGAATATATATATATATATATATATATATATATTTTTTTTTTTACACAGACCAGCCAGCAGGGGGCCGGAGCCGAGCCGCTCATTACATATTCATATATTCACTTCACCCGATCATTACATATGCATGATCGGGTGTAGTGAATATACCCGGTCCCCTGCTGGCACCCCCGGGGGGCAGCCTGTGCTGCCTGGCACCCGGGGAGCCCACCCACAAACGTTCTGGGGCAGGCAGGGAGACTTCCATCTCCCTGCCTGCCACCGTCCTCAGGCTCCCTGCGGCGTCCGCCGCAGGAGCTCAAATTCGCCGGTCAGGGGCAGTGAGCCCCTGACTCGTTGAATACCGGAGCTGGCGAGGCTCCGGAACGCAGCGAGCAGTGGCGAATGTGCAGCGAATCCTAAACAGGATTCGCTGCACGTCGCCAGTATTCACATTGAATACTGCCCATTGTATTTATGATCTGGATGTTATGAACCCATTGGGTTTAAATGAGGAATTTTCTTTTTCCCCATTTATTTACATATATAGGGTGACATTTAATAGGATGCGATTTTTAGTAAGGTTCTGAAATCGCACCTTATCGCATTTTTTCAAATTTCTAATTTTTTTTTAATCGACTATTTAATGGGATGCGAATTTACTGGTGAAAAATGCAATATGGTGTGAATTTTAGTCTTGAAAATGTACGAATTTTAGTCATGAAAATGTGCGATTTGTGAGAAAAAAAACAGCATGGGGCCCCCCTCCTGGGATAACCAGCCCCAGGCTCAAAGAACCGGTCCTAGTTTTAGAAATTCAAAAGTCAAAAATCATAGGGGATCCACTGAGTTTCAAAAACCAGTACTAAAGACGTAGCTACATATGTGGCAAACCCTGCAGCAGATTGGAGGAGCGGTGCCAGCTGAATTGACAGGTGACCCAGGCAGCAGTGAGCGCTGAGCGTGTCCCACCCTGTACATATCTAATGAGCGGGGACACAGTGCAGTGCATATTGAATGAGCGGAATCCCCAGTTTTATTTTCATTGTATTTTTAATATGTTTGACTGAGTAACTAACTATGGAAATGATTCTTGTTGTATGTTCTTTGCATCACTTCCTGCACTCAGGAAGCTCTTTCTCTTTTTTCTAGATTGACTCCGGTGGCGTGCATGGGGAATCAGGACCGTGAGTGGATGTGGTGATCATCTACATGCAGGTGAGATCAATTGTGTTTGCTATTTATTGTGCTTCCTGTAGCATGTTTACTGTGAGGATAAACCCTGCCTAAAAAGTTGCTGGCACACTGAAATGGCTGTGCGGGCATGAGACCTCATTATGTAATGTATGCCGTATTGGTTGTTCATTATACAACCTATTGGACTTGTGCTGGTCATCTGTCTTTTGGTATGCATCAAGATTGGGACAATGCTCTTTTTTAAGTGGATCTGATTGTGCACAGTCACTATGGGATTTATTCTAGTTCATTCTTTCTGACAAAATCCTTCTTAGATGGACAAAACCATGTGCACTGCAGGGGGGCAGATGTAACATGTGCAGAGAGAATTAGATTTGGGTGAGTTATTTTGTTTCTGTGCAGGGAAAATACTGACTGCATGATTTTACACTTCAATATAGATCTCACTTTGAAGAAAAACCCCACCCAAATCTAATTCTCTCTGCACAAGTTACATCTGCCCCACCCGCATTGCACATGGTTTTGTCCATCTAAGAAGGATTTTGTCAGAAAGAATGGACTAGAATAACCCCCTCTGTCACATATTGTTTCACTTAGCACCTTGAAGACAGAGCTATAAGCTCCGAAACGTCGGTGCACCTCAGTATTTTGTAATGCCTTAAATACAACTTTTTTTTCCGAAGACTTCTGAGTGCCGCCATCTTTTTACTACGTTCATCTACAATATCTATTGAAGGCACCGGGGTGGCTGACCATTAAGGAGAGTGCCAGGCTGCTATACCCTATATCTATCTATATATATATATATATATATAATATAAAACCACATGAAAAGTCTTTGTTTGTCCCTCTGTACCTTACTCTGTAGGAGCCCTGACATACTCAGCGCTGCCTCTGATTAAAATCCCTCCCATGATGAGGCCGCTGCTGCTGTCCTCCATGAGCCTGAGAAGCATATGATGAGCTCCACCAAGCAGAACTCAGCACAAGCCGCTCAGCATCTGCCCTCTTGTGCAAAATCTCATGGGACTTATTCAACTCCCAATAATGCACTGCAAACTTGTGCAGTCAGTGGGGGAAATTTACTAAGTTGTGTATTTCACTTCACATGTGATGTTTCTATGGGCACCCAATCAGATCCTGTCTACTATCTTCTAGAGGGTGCTAAATAAATAAGAAGTAGATTCTGATTGGTTGCCCATAGAAACATCACATGTGAAGTAAAATACACATGTTAGTAAATTCCCCCCAGTGTGTCTTGGCTCCTGATGCTCAGCACCATTAATATTTGTCACATTGGCAGATAATTGAAGCTGCAGCACTACCCCACTCCCATGCACAAAAACTTTAGCTAAAAAAAAAAATATATTTTTTAAAATACATGCCAACCACAGACACACAGCCCCTAGATAGAGGAGTGCCCAGGGGTACTGAGCCCACCCACCCCCCCCCCCCTTAATCTGGCCCTGATATAGACATACCTCCCAACTTTATCAATGTCAGACTAGGGACACTCGCGTGGCGCAGCCGCGTGAGCACCCGAAAAGGGGTGTGGTGTATGTAAATTAGGGTGTGTCATATGCTAATTCGGCCACACCCCGTTTTCATCTGCGAATAGGCGCTGCGTCTATTCTGTCAGATTGGGGGACTCCCAACTGCCCTCCCCCCCGCAGCAGGACACTGCGGGCCGTGGGAGGGACTCGGGGACATCCCCAAAAACCGTTGTGTGTGTGTGTTGTGTTGTGTGTGTGTGTGTGTATATATATATATCTCAGGGCCGGATTAACCCCGGGTCACTTTAGACTGGGGGCCGTCCTCCCACAAACTGCATAGGGGAGAATATTACACTGTCAAAATACAGAGTAAAGGCAGTATAAACTTGGTCAATGGGTAATTGCAGGCGGTTGGCTATCTATCTATCTATCTATCTATCTATCTATCTATCTATAGATAGATATATATATATACTGTATATATATATATATATATATATATATGGCCTAGCGTTTTCTCTGACCTGAGTCACCTGTGGGGAACAGACCACCGCTGCCGCTATCGCTGTGGATATATTGCCGAGTATAACCGCTCCAACATCTTGCTGCGCTGACAGCATCTCATGTTTATTGGTCCTGTTTGTTATTAGTCTGTTATGTGTGTATACTGAATGGGAGCAGCGGTTATCGGAAACAAATTCCTTGTGTATTGTGTGCACTGATATACGTTTTGAGCGTGTGCTTGCCTTCAGGACATTTAACACAGTGCTCAAAAACAAGTGAAATAAATATCATACATACCAGGACATGCCTGCTTTCCCACCTCCTCCATCAGGGTCACGGACATCAGCTTCCGGTCATCATACCGGATGTGATGAAACGGGACTCCCAGCTGAGTGAGGTGTCACACTGTGCAAAGAAAAACAATACAAACTACAGTATTACAGGATTCATATAAAACACATCAAAACAATATCTCCTGTACTGTGCTGAATAAACAAAAGCTTAATTGTGACTTTTGTTGTAATGTTTTAAAATCGTGTTTTGATAACATTTTCGAATCTGTGTTACCATATTAGATCCACTATGAAGCACCATCACTCATGTATCTAAGCCACAAAATAAAAACTAGTTATCAGGAAAAAAGCTTATTTATTCATCCCGAATTTGTTTAATTGTGGTAAACAATCAATTCACTGTCTTATTTTTATCCTTATTCTTAAAGTGCCTAAAATATGTGAATATCAATTATTTTATTAGTCTAAATATTATTTAAAACGCCTACATCAGGGGTGGCCAAACAGTCGATCATATACTAAGTATTAAGCCCCCATTACCTCAACATTAGTGCTGAAGTCTCTCCTGGCTTCAGAGTTCCCAGCAGTGCATTGCGTGAGTGCGCTGGTGCACGGGTGAGATCACGGTGCCCTGGCGCACCAGCGGAATGCAGGACTGAGGAGCTGGTGTGAAAGTTGTGCAAAGTAGTTGATGAGAGCTGTGCAGACGAGGGAAGGTAGATTGGCAGCAGCGGCCAGAATAAAGACTTTTTTCTATTGTGCTAGTTATGGTGGGTGTGAAGGCTGAGCGGCATCTGCATCTAGATGTAACATTGAAGTGTGTAATGTGGACGGGGACTGGTGGGGGGGGGGGGTGAGGGGAAGAGAACACGATAGGGATAGGGACAGGTTCAGGGTCTCTGTTGATCCCAGTTGAATGGGATGCTGTTTTATGTGAATATTGGGCTCATTCCCTGTGTCAGAATTTGAATTTCGGCTCATTCCCTAATGTTGAATTTTGACTCAAAACCTGTGTCCTAATGTGAATATTGGCTCATTCTGTGTCCTAATGTTGTATTTTGGCTCAAAACATGTGTCCTAATGTGAATTTTGGCTCAAAATCTGTGTCCTAATGTTAAATTTTGGCTCAAAACCTGTGTCCTAATGTGAATTTTTGCGCATACGGTGCATCCTAATGTAAATTTTGGCTCATACTGTGTGTCTTAATGCAAGTTGTGCCCTATCCTGTGTGGCATAATGTGTAAGGCAATAATATTTTTTGCTCATGGGGAAACGCCGGTAGATGAAAGGTAAGTAAGTGTACAAAAAGTAGATCCTGGGTTACAAAAGTCTGGCCACCCCTGGCCTACAGTTTGGGGGGCATTCAATCACTGGTGACCATCTCCTGAGGGGGAGATGGCCGCTGGGCCCTATTCAATGCTGTCTTCCCCGACAGCATTGAACAGGGGAGCTTTGCAGAACGAACCAACTTCACAAGCAGTCAGGCTCGTTTTGACGAGAATGGCTGGGAAGTGACGAGCTGCCGGCTGCAGTTCGCCTCTTCCCGGCTGCAACTCGCAGCCACGCCCCCTTCTCATCCTACTGCAGGCGGGACATTGAATCCCGCTTGCGTGTTCTCGGTCGAGCAGACCGAGAATGGGACAGGGTCAGCCGTATCCCCCAGATTGAATACCCCCCTTTTTTGAGACAAAACAAAGCAATAAAAAAATTCATGATAAAAAAAAAAAAAGATTTTTTTCAGGTTGTTCCTGAAATTCGGTAATCACTGCATTAGCTCAGTGGTACATGTATTCAGCCTCATATTATTACTAATATTGTTATGATATACTATGACCTACTGTATCAAAGCTTTTTTGTATAACCAAATATCATTAAAAAAAAATAGATAGAAATATTTTACCTTTATCAATTTTTGTACATGACCAGATGCTATTGACGGACTTGATATCTGGATATCATAACAGGAAACAGCCCAGGTTCAATGCCTCATTCAGACCGTTAGGGCTGACTGTATTTAAATTATGTATCCATATACGTTCCAGCTGCAGAAGTTTTCTGTCTCTGTCACCACCTCTAATATTTTTGGGCACCTGATCTATCATTCTGTATCGTAGAGTTGCCATACCATGTCTGGCTTCACAAAAATGTCAGGCTAATGGCTGCTTGCTCTTCCCGCTCAACAGGGCTGCATGGGTGGCTGCTCTGTGCTGCCCTATCCGCTCTTTGATTTGCCTTACTGTCTTGCTCACATAGCTTAAGCCTCATGGGAAGACAGCAAGTAAACAACATATTTTGAAGTGCAGATGAGGGGGAATCTGATGGTAAACGGTTTTCCCATATGCGGATGCATAAATCTGTCACCTGGGATTAGGTAGTTACATGTGACACATCCAGTACATTTATAACATCCATTCCTGTGTGTTCAAAAGTGAGCTGAACCTTTTTTAAGCATGGAGATATCCGTTTTTACCACCATGTCACAAATGTTAGTGCCTCGTTTTTAACTGGGCAATCAAGTGTTGCTAAGGCTCTTTAATTCAGGTTCAGTTGTCACCATCCTCCTTAATTTCTTGGATTTTGGCCTGATTTTTCATTTCTAGCATTGTAGTTGACACATGGCATAATACAGATGTAGCGCCGCTCATTCAGCCTCCCAATGGCTTTTATCCCGCCAGCCCGCCATGGCGCAAGGCATTGCAATACATTTTAACAGCTTTGCAATTGGTGGTGTTGCCGGATGATTGCAATACCAGTGATCATCCACCAGATGTCACTTTTTGAAATCTTCAATGCGCACGCATGAAATGTGTGCTGCAGCGTGTGCATGAAGTGACTACCGTATTAAAAGCTCTGTAGCGCAGGAACTACTTTGCTACTACTGTACTGTCCAGTAAGCTACAGTACTGTAGATAGACACTAATAAATACAATTACATTGAAGTGCGTATCATTACACTATTTTATAACTTGCTATGGGCACAGACATTAATGCATCTCATTGGTCTGAGTGGAAGCTTTGGCCGCTCTTATCAGGTGTGTAGGCTAGTGGATAGGCGCGCCTTTCTGCATGTTGTACATTAAGGTACAGTATGCCTGAGTTTGATTATTAAAGGGAACTTATTTTTTCCCAAAAAATTTATAGTAGGTCAGTTACTGTAAATTTAACACAAAAAAATCCTGCCTCCCTATAAAGCTTTCCATGTGCGTCTGCATGGGCAGGGACGCTAGTGTTTCTGCATGGGCACAAACAGCTTTTACTGCATTGAACAATACAAAAAGTCACATATATAACGTACTGGAAACAATGTATATAAAACATGTTAATGATTTATTACACTCAGATTCACTGGCCAGTGATAAGAATACACAATGAAGAATACACAATGTAAAATGAAAAATAATTAATTTTAGAATATAAAAAAATAGGATAAATGTAAAAATAATTAATATTTTAACACAATTCAGCATCCAGAGATAATTAGTGGATTAATCTCTGGTTATGAAGACAGAGATTCTGACACAGCAAGATGTTAGTGATTGTCCCAGCGGGGTAAGTATTTATAGGTAGGATCATATATAAAGAACTGTTGTTGTCCCAAGTTCTATATTATCCTACTGGGGAGTAGATACAGTTGTGCTCATAAGTTTACATACCCCAGCAGAATATGTAATTCTGGCCATTTGTCAGAGAATATGAATGATAACTCACAAACGTTTCTTTCACTCATGGTTAGTGAAGCCATTTATTATCAAACACAATGAGTGAAGCCATTTATTGTCAAACAACTATGTTTACTCTTTTTCAATCATAATGACAACAGAAACTACCCAAATGACCCTGATCAAAAATTTACATACTCCAGTTCTTAATACCGTGTATTGCCACCACTGAGATGGCCACTCCAGAACTTTCACTTTATTCTGCTGTAGCCAATGACAGGTCATCTTGGCCTTGTGTTTTGGATCATTGTCATGTTGGAAAGTCCAAGTATGTCCCATGCGCAGCTTCCGGGCTGATGAGTGCAATTTTTCTTCCAGTATTTTCTGATAACATGCTGCATAAATTTTGCCATTGACCAGGTTTCCAGTGCCTTTGTAGCTCACACATCCCCAAAACATCAGTAGGAATGGTGTACCTTTCATCATAGGCCTTGTTGACTACTCGGTACTTATGTATTATCTGGGCTCCCATGTTAAATGCACCCCATTTTTTCATACCCCTACTATCCAACTACGCATGGAGTTGATTTTATATAGTGTGGGGAGCGCAGCGAGCCACCGTGCCCGAAGCGTGGCGAGCGCAGCGAGTCCCGCGAAGGGACGCGGTCTCATAAGAAAAATGGGAGCCCAGATATTACATAAGTACCGACTACTCTCCAAATGTAACATTTAAAAAAAAAGTACAATTTTGGTCTCATCAGTCCAAATGACTTTAATCGAGAAAGTTTTGAGGCTTGTCTCTGATCTGTTTGAAGTAATGTAAGCGGGATGCTGTGTGGCATTTGTGTAGTAATGGCTTTCTTAGACCATGCAGCCCATTTTTCTTCAAATGCCTCTTTATCTTGAAACAACCACACCACTTTCTTTCAGAGAGTCCTGTATTTCAGGTAAACTTAGTTGTGGATTTTTCTTTGCATCCCGAACAATTTTCCTTTCAGTTATGGCAGAAATTTTTGTTGGTCTACCTGACCGTGATTTGGCTTCCACAGAATCCCTCATTTTCCACTTCTTTATTAGAGATTGAACACTGCTGATTTGCATTCTCAATTGCTTGGATATCCTTTTATGTCTCTTTCCTGTTTTATACAGTTCAGTCACCTTTTCCCACAGCTTTGACAATTCTTCTGCTTTTCGCATGACTCAGAATACAGACACGTCAGTGCAGCACTGGATGAAAGATGCAATGGTCTTTTAGGAGACCAGAAACTCACTGACACACACACTGATTACAAGCAAACAGATCACAGGTGCGGATGGTTACTTTTAGTAGCCATTCAAACCAATTTGTGTCAACTTGTGTGTTATGAGACCAAAATCTTCAGGGTATGTAAACTTTTGATCAGGGTCATTTGGGGAGTTTCTGTTGTCATTATGATTTAAAAAGAGTAAACACAGTTGTTTGACAATAAATGGATTCACCCAACCACTAACCATGAGTGAAAGAAAAGTTTGTCATTCGTATTCTCTGACAAATGGCCAGAAAATCACAAATTCTGCTAGGGTATGTAAACTTATGAGCACAACTGTAGATTGTATTTAGGTCCACTACATGAGAGATAGAGGCATGAGCTCTCTAGTCTCTTGTCTGGTCAGATACAATCATTGATTAAAAAGAAGGGGGAGGGGGTACCTCCCTATATCTGCAGTTAAGAACTGGGTTTTTGTACACTTGTAGCTGTATTTAGCAGCAGTCCAGCTTTGTAGACTCCTGGAAGCCCGGGCTACTGGCTGAAGAGGAGATGGCAGTAATCTTTAGATCTGTTAACTTTAGCAGGTAACAAGGGGATGTCCTCAAGTACTCCGCAGATGAGAGGGTTGCTCAATGAAGAAATATCTCAATATCTGAGGAAGCCGCTGAGTCCCTACGGAGGTGGGGAAACGCGACATTACCATATTTCTTCATTGAGCAATTCTCTCATCTCCGGCGTACATGAGGACCATCCCCCTTGTTACCTGCAAAAGTTTAAAGATTTAATAGATCTTTTACAGATCTATTTGCGGTACTCAGTAGTAATGTGCTATTTGGACAATTGTAGGGGACCCTAACTTTGGTTGCTTGCCGCTTCCCTTACTGATGTCATATAAACTACTACTTCGTCTGCTCTGAAAGCCAAGAGTCTCCTCTTTCATATGGTACCAGTCTCAGGACACATAAAACTAGATATATCAGTGTGCAAAATAGACACATTTTTCCCAATTGACTAGAATGGACACATTCATTCAGACCCACCATGGGTTCTGATGCTTGCAGTTACCCTTACCAGGGTCTCAGAAACTTGGGGTTCATATCCTCTGGTAGATAAACATCTTCTCTTTGAGCCAATTGGACCACCAAAACTAGTGAAACTAGGCTTTAAGCTCATTTTAGCTTATCCATAGGGTTAAGCATGTTAGCATGCTTTTACACCAATGCTACTGACTGTAAGAAATGCTGTGGATTTTGCTGCATGGAGTCGCACAAAAAGGCTTTTATGGGAAAAAAAAACATTTTGTGTGTGCTTAGTTGGTACTTATATGTTATTTGGGCACCCACTAAGCTATTTCCTTAGTTTTCCGCGTCCCCTCATGGGGTTCGCTACGCTCGCCATGTTTCGGGCTTGGTGGCTCGCTGCGCTCGCCACGCTATATAAAATCAACTCCGTGCTGACATGGATAGTGGGGGTATGAGCATACTAACTATAGTGGGCGCCCAACTAACATATAAGTACCACTTAGTTTTATCAAAAATAGCTTTAATAAGTGTTTCAATTAAAAAAATAAAATAAAATCAAAGTGATCGAACACATGTTTCCAGTGTGTAGAGCGGTGCAGTTATCCGCTAGCCTACGCCACTTGGTGATGTGTATGTAGAGAGAGCTCCCATTTAGAAGCAGCCGTAGCACCATTCCAGAAGAACGCTACACCGTGTTATTGCTATGGTCAGGAAGTGAGACAAGATTGACTGAACTGATTGATGCACACAATCAAAGCAATAGTCCAGTTAAACTTTTTAGCAACACAGAAATTAGATTTCTTGGATGTGAAAATCATGAAAAATGGATGGATCCTTGGCAAACAGACAGAAATACTACACTGCGGTACAACAGCTGCCATCCAAGATCCACAATTTTGGGGTTACCCTATTCACAACTATTAAGGGTATGTATAATTAACAGTGACCTTATAGTTAAAGAAAGACAACTTGATGAGATGGTGGCCAAATACGAGGAGAGGGGCTACCCTGCTGATCTATTAAAGGGATCTAGGGCAAGGGCATCTAGGGAATCTAGGGAAAAGATTAAAAAACAAACCAAAAAAGGAGTCAGAGGATACTATTACGCCATGGGTCAACCACTATAATGCTAGAATTGAAAACATCAGGCCAAAAGCCAAGAAATTATGGAGGATGGTGACAAATGAACCTGAATTGACGAGCCTTAGCAACACTCAATTAATGCCGAGTTATAAAAGAGGCACTAACATTTGTGACATAGTGGTAAAAATGGATATCTCCATGTTTAACAAAGGTTCAGCTCACTTTTTAACATGCAGGAATTGATGTTATAAATGTACTAGATGTGTCACATGTAACCACCTAATCCCAGATGATAGATTTATGCATCCACATTCGGTAAAACCGTTTACCATCAGATTTCCCCTAACCTGCACTTCAAAATATGTTGTTTACTTGCTGTTTTGCCATTGTGGCTTAAGCTATGTAGGCAAGACAGTAAAGCATTTCAAAGAGTGGATGGGGCACAACAGAGCAGCAATTCGTGCAGCCCTGTTGAGCTGGCAGAGTGAACAGCCAGTAGCCCTGATACAGAATGATAGATCAGGTGCCAGAAAATAATAGAGGTGGTGACAGAGGGCAGGATGTATTAAAATACATTGCCGCCCTTCGTCACCTGCCTGCCGCGATGCCAGCGCATATGTAATAACATATGCGGCTGACATCACAGTGCGGTGATGGAGCCCCCGCGATACCTGTACTGTGGTGTGCGGGAGGTCTCCGTCACCTCCCTGCCGCCTGCTTCTTCCCTCACGCCGGGGACAGCTAAGCAGGCTGTCCCCGGTGCCTCCTCCTCCCCCCTGCAGCCGGAAGGACATCCGGCTGCATTGCTAGGGGGAGGAGGGGTTTACCTACCGTGTCCAAGAGGACCTTTCAGCAAGGTAAGTCCAAGGGAGGGGGAGAGGGGGGGTCGGCGAGGCGGCGTAGGCGGCGAAAAGAAGCCCACAGGCTTCTATAGGGTATCGCCACCTTTGGGTGGCGATACCCTGCCCGGCGATATCGGTGCGGCTGGGTTTTAGTAAATATGAAAATGCGGTAAAACAGGGGTTTTACCGCATTTTCATTTTAATACATCTCGACAGAAAACTTCTGCAGCTGGAAAGTATATGGATACATAAGTTAAATAAAGTCAGCTCTAACGGTCTTAGGGGTAGATGTATGAAGCAATGATAAGGGAGAAGAAGTGATAACGTGTCTGATACTTTATCACCGGCCAATCAGCTCCTGACTGTCCCTATTTAAACCCAGCCTATAATTTAACAGTTAGGAGATGATTGGCCGGTGATAAAGTACCAGGCACTTTATCACTTGTACTCCCTTATCACTGCTTCATACATATACCCCTGAATGAGGCATTGAACCTGGGCTGTTTCCTGTAATGATATCCAGACATCAAATCCATCAATATTAGAGATGAGCGCATTCAGATCCTAGAGATCCGAACACATCCAAACTTACCTGTCCCAGGGCACTCGCAAGCAGTTCCCCTCCATCCCGGACCAAAAACAAGGCTGAAACTTCATCATCCCGCATTGGATTCTCACAAGACCAGAACTCTATATAAGTTCCTGCTCTGGCGCCATCTTCATTCTGCATGTGAAAGTCGTACAGCACAGATGTGTCCGTGCTGTCTGCAGAGGGGGGTGCTATGGCTGCTGAAGGGGGGAGCTATGGCTGGTGAAGGGGGGCACACAAATGGGGGAACTAATGGGATGCTTAACTTGGGGGCTGATGATGAGGGAAAATTTAAAGGGAAAATTCAAGGGTACATCTACAGTAGTAAGGGGGAACTACTGAACGGGAAGCTACAGCATATTAATGGCTAGGGTACAACTAGTTAGGAAGAACTACTGTAATTTAATCTAATAGGTATAGGGTACTATTATGGGGGGCACTACTAAGGGGGGCTGCAATATGGGACTGGGGTGGGGTACTAGGAAGGGGGGCTGCAATATGGCAATATGGGACTGCTGTGGGGGACTAGTTTTTTGTTTTGTTTTTACTGCAGGGCTGCCCGCTATAAGTCCAGCCCAGTGTACCATATCAGTCTAGCTGTGCTGCTCAGTATCCTGTATCAGTCCAGGTGAGCTGCCCCCCATTTTTTTATTAAAATAAAAAATGTGTTTTTTTTTTCCTGCAAGGGGTGTTAAGTGTCCCATATCAATACAGCTATGCTGCCCAGTGTCCCATATCAGTCCAGCTGTGCTGCTCAGTGTCCCATATCAGTCCAGGGGAGCTGCCCCCCATTTTTTAATTAAAATCCCTTTTTTTTTACTTGCAAAGGGTGTTGTTTCCCATATCAATCCAGCTGTGCTGTCCATTGTCCTGTATAAGTCCAGCTGTGCTGCTCAGTGTCCCGTATCAGTCGAGGGGAGCTGCCCCCCATTTTTTATAAAAATAAATGTTTTTTTTTTTTTTTTTAACTGCAAGGGGTGTTAAGCAGTGGCGTGACTAAGGCTCAGCAGCCCAAGCCATTGCGGGGGGGAGCCAGCAATATGTGGGCGCAGTGTCACCGCACAGTACCTGTGAATGCAGGAGCTGGAGGCAGGAGGAGAATGCCGGGGGCTGAGTGTTGGCGGCTCAGCAAGGTATGCAAAGTGCTCCCTTGCTGAGATGAGATGTGGTGCCTGGCTGCTGCAGCCTGCACCCGTCTGTGACTCTGACAGCAGCGTGGCCAGCTTCATATATAATGATCTCCCTCTCCTCCCGTCCCTGCCACACTTCACTTGATTTATACAGACTGTGGCAGGCTTTACAATCAACCCAAATCCTCACATTAAAGCATATTACAGTGAGGCTTTAGATTGATTATAAAGGCTGCCACAGTCAGAGAGTGAGCTGAAAGAAATGACTGAACTTCCCTGTGTCCAGACTCCGGACAGTGACACCTGCTCCTGAAGCCTGTCTGCCAGGTCTGAAGTTCTCTAAATTGTACTGTGTGTTTAGTGGGGGAACAGGCAAATAAGGAATAACTTTGATGGGAGGGACAGGAGGCATAATTGTTATGGGTCATAGGAGTGATGATAGAGATGGGGGACAGGAAGTATTATGTATGAAAAAAAAATACAATTAATGTATGGGGGGGGGGGGGCGCAAAAAAAAATTCTGCAGGGGGCGCAATATTTCTAGTTACGCCACTGGTGTTAAGTGTACCATATCAGCATACCTCCCAACTGTCACGATTCCGTCGGGACAGTCCCGATTTTCGGGTCCTGTCCCGACGTCCCACCCGCGGCAGGCATTGTCCCGCTGCGGGGGGTGGCAGTTGGGAGACCCCCCAATCTAGTAGAATAGACGCTGTGCGCATGCGCACAGCGTCTATTCTCGTATGAAAATGAGGTTGCGGCTAATTAGCATAAGACGCGCCCTCATTTGCATACACCCCACCCCCTTTTCGGGCGCTCGCGTGGCTTCGCCGCGCGAGTGTCCCTATTTGTTCAAGTAAAAAGTTGGGAGGTATGTATCAGTCCAGCTGCCCTGTCCAGTGTCCCATATCAGTCCAGCTGTGCTGCTCAGTGTCCCATATCAGTAGGGTGACCAACTCATCCCTTTAATCCGGGACACATATTAATTACACAGGTTCTGTGGCAGTTTAAAACCAGGTGAAATGGAGTTTGAGGTGTGGCAGTTTAAAACCAGGTGAAAGCCAGCCACAGAACCTGTGTAATTAATATGTGTCCCGGATTAAAGGGATGAGTTGGTCACCCTACATATCAGTCCAGGGGAGCTGCTCAGTGTCTCATATCAGTCCAGGGGAGCTGCCCCCCATTTTTTTATTAAAAAAAAGTTTTTTTTTTTTTTTTAACTGCAAGGGCTGTTAAGTGTACCATATCAAACCAGGGATGTTGTATCAGTCCAGGGGTCAGCCAAGTGTGCTGTATAATTCTTGGGGTCAGTCAAGTGTGTCATATAATTTCTGGGGTGAGCGAAGTGTGTAATATAATTTCTGGGGTGCTAATAAATCAACCGTACAGTTCGTGGGGAGCTGCCCTTTTTCTTAAAAGAATAAAACCTTTTTCTCTTTTTTTTTTTTTTATTGCAGGATTGCTGTCATGTGTGCCGTATAATTCCATGTGTGCTGCCAAGTGTGCCATATCAGTTCAGGAGTGCCACTATCTGTGCCAAATAATTCCTGGGCTGAACCCCGTCTGCCGTATAATACCTGGGGTGAGCCGTACCAGTCCAGGGGTGATGCTAAATGTGCTGTATCAGTCCAGAGGTGATGCTACCTGTGCCGTATCAGTCTAGGGGTTATACTAAATGTGTTGTGTCAGTCCAAGGGTGATGCTAGGTGTGCCGTATTAGACTAGTGGTGATGCTTAGTCTGTCATGTCAGTCCAGGGGTGATGCTAAGTGTGCCATATCAGTCCAGTTTTTGTGCCACCCACTTGAATAGCTTAGCATAGTTATCCAGCTACCTCGGTGCAACCTTTTGCCCTAAAAACAATGTGAGGTTTGAGGTATTCAGAATAGACTGGAAATTAGTGGAAATGAATGTTATTTAGGTTAATAATAGCGTAGGAGCAAAAAAATCCCCAAATTTTGTGATTTTAGCAGTTTTTATGCTATTAACAAAAAAAATCAGAACCCAAAACACAAAACACAAAACACGAAAATGGTGGTGTTTTGGAACAGATCCAGATCCAAAACTCTGCCCGAGATAGAGACCCAAAACGCTTTTCACGAACCACGAAAAGTACCCGGTGCACATCCCTAGTCAATAACATCTGGTCATGTACAAACTATTGATGAAAATCAAATATTTCTATCTATTTCACCCTTAATGATATTTGTTTCTGCAAAAAAGCTTTGATAGGTCAAAGTATATCATAACAATATTAGCAATAATGATATGAGGCTGAATTCATGTTCCACTGAGCTAATGCAGTGATTACTGTATTTATTCATTAATATTTTATTCATCAATTTATTCAGTTTTTTCAAGGGACAACCTGAAAACATTATTTTCTTTTTTCATACATTTTTTTATTGCTTTGTCTCAAATAATATGTAGACTTTTTAAATAATATTTAGAGTAATAAATAATTGATATTCACATATTTTAGGCACTTTAAGAATAAGGATAAAAATAATAACAGGGTGAATTGATTACCACAGTTACACAATTTCAGGATGAAAAATTAAGCTTTTTTCCTGCAAACTAGTTTTTATAATGTGATTTAATAAATACACGAGTGATGGTGCTCCATCTAGTTGATTAAATTAAAAAATTTTATCAAAACACGATTTTAAAACATTACAACAAAAGTCGCAATAAGTACAGTACAGGAGAAATTGTTTTGATGTGTTTTTTATGAATCCTGTAATAGTTTGTATTGTTTTTTTTTTGCACAGTGTGGCACCTCATCCAGCTGGGAGTCCCGTTTCAGCGCATTCGGTATGATGACCATAAGCTGATGTCCATGACCTGGATGGAGGAGGTAGGAAAGCAGGCATATCCTCGTATGTATGATATTTTATTTCACTTGTTTTTGAGCACTGTGTTAAATGTCCTGAAGATGAGCACACACTCAAAACGGCATAGGCAATAAAAGCAGCACTTACACAGTTTATTGAAGTCTGGGAGTGATTTCGGTTAATATTGTGGAGGAACGGTGTCGCCGTTCAGGGAGAACACCAGGGTATGCATAGTAGCTACATCTGTGTGCCGGACTTTGCAAAAAATTATTTTATTATATATATATAGAGAGAGAGATATTATTTGTGGCAATAAAGGCAGCGCTCACTGATTTCTCAAATGCAAGAACGTGCAATGTTTATTGCAAAACATATCCGACATATATAGTTGAATAGCCGGCACTTCCTTGCTTGAATGTGTAATATGCAACCGGTGCCTTCCCAAACTCGAACCCAGGCAGGGTTGGCAAATGTATACTGGTACAATGGTGGCACTCAGACGACTTGGAATAACTGGAGACAACACACAGGTTCAAGATCCTGATGACAAGATTAAATCTTGAAAGATCTTGAACCTGTGTGTGGTCTCCAGTTATTCCAAGTCATCTGAGTGCCGCCATTGTACCAGTATATATATATATATATATATATATATATATATATATATATATATATATACTCCACAGAGGTACTGCACTCCAGCCGTTTTCAAAAACGATTTTATTGTAGACAAATGCAGACAGCAACGTTTCAATACATCCAAGTATTATCGTCAGGCTCGTCAGTGAGTAGTATGGCCACAGTTTAAATAATGACCACCACGCCAAACAACAGGTGCGTACGCCCAGCCGGGCGGCGCTCTAAGATGACATCATCAAGATATGTTACTATCTTGCAATACATGAGACAATGTATCAAAAAGGAATAAAATAACAAAACCACATTCAAAGCAAAAACTTACAACATCTAACATAGAAAATACCATGAAATCACCTAGTGTAAGTAATAATGACCCCGCTATAAATGCGTCGGTCATATCTAGCATGAATCTCAGACACCACAATATTGCAAGAATAACAAATAAGACAAAACACTTATAAATGAAAAACAAACACCATGTAACATATAACTAGAGGCTTACCATCGATTATTATCATATTACTAATTTTAACAGAGGTCATGTTATCAAACTACAATTCATTTCTTTTTAGCGCAATAACACATTCAAGCCCATATTTTCATTTAACCCCTTAGGGGCGACTGTATCAAGCTTTATAATCCATTTGGATTCACATTGAAGTAATTTTAAACTCCGATCACCCCCCCGTAGTGAGGGTGCGACGTGATCTATCATACGGTATTTTAAAGAAGCAACATTGTGTTCAGCAAAACACAATGTTGCTTCTTTAAAATACCGTATGATAGATCACGTCGCACCCTCACTACGGGGGGGTGATCGGAGTTTAAAATTACTTCAATGTGAATCCAAATGGATTATAAAGCTTGATACAGTCGCCCCTAAGGGGTTAAATGAAAATATGGGCTTGAATGTGTTATTGCGCTAAAAAGAAATGAATTGTAGTTTGATAACATGACCTCTGTTAAAATTAGTAATATGATAATAATCGATGGTAAGCCTCTAGTTATATGTTACATGGTGTTTGTTTTTCATTTATAAGTGTTTTGTCTTATTTGTTATTCTTGCAATATTGTGGTGTCTGAGATTCATGCTAGATATGACCGACGCATTTATAGCGGGGTCATTATTACTTACACTAGGTGATTTCATGGTATTTTCTATGTTAGATGTTGTAAGTTTTTGCTTTGAATGTGGTTTTGTTATTTTATTCCTTTTTGATACATTGTCTCATGTATTGCAAGATAGTAACATATCTTGATGATGTCATCTTAGAGCGCCGCCCGGCTGGGCGTACGCACCTGTTGTTTGGCGTGGTGGTCATTATTTAAACTGTGGCCATACTACTCACTGACGAGCCTGACGATAATACTTGGATGTATTGAAACGTTGCTGTCTGCATTTGTCTACAATAAAATCGTTTTTGAAAACGGCTGGAGTGCAGTACCTCTGTGGAGTATAAGTTGCTGTTTGCTGTATGAGCACCCGCCGAAGCTGTATTCTCAAGTGGCTGTGCCGGATCCTCTGTTTTGCTATATATATATATATATATTTATATATATACAGTGGTGGAAGTGGAAATTTTTAAGTGGGGGTATGGAAAAGTTATGAATATTATTCAGCACGCGCACTCCAGGAGAGGGGGCATGGCCATATAAAAGGGGTGGCTTCATCACAATAGGGGCGTGGCCATGAATGCCACATACCATAATACCCGATGCATCCTGATGCCACACACCGTAATGCCCATTACACATGATGCCACACACCGTAATGCCCATTGCACATGACTCCACACACCGTAACGCCCATTACACATTATACCACACACCGTAATGCCCATTACACATGAGGCAACACATGGTAATGTTCAATACACATTATAGCGCACACACTGTAAAATAACTGTTTTTGGATGCGTTATAGCCATAGTAGGTACAGGGCTTCATTACCACAAATTTGCTAGGGGAGCTATAGCCATTAACTGCCAGTTGTGAACTCATAAGTAAACTGTGATAGTGTAAAACTGGGTACACACTATATGATACACCGCTGATATAATTAACGATAATGGCGCATACACTGACCAATATAGGGTATACACACTAGACGATATCCACCATTTGATACACTTCCCCAATAATGAATTTATTATTGTTGCAATATGCATAAGTAAATGCTAATAATTTGGGTTTAAAAGCAATTCCCCCAGGAGCCTCCAGCTGCCCCACACTTACATGCTGCATGGTAAATAGCAGAGCAGGACTGTGACCATTCTGCATAGGGACGGGGAGGCAGATTAGCAGCTACTGGTTACCACATAAAGACAGAGAGCAGCAGGTTGGTAGCCGCATGACATTCTGTTGTTGTCCCCCCACCACCACTAGTGAGCTACAGGTGGCACAACTTCCATCTGCACACACTATGCCCGTCATACCTGCGCCAGGCAGAGGCGGCAGTGGCGACCCACAGTGATCCCGGTGACTCCACTCGGTACTTGTTTCCTAGAACGGCGCCCACGATTTTGATCTTAGGCATCGCAAGGAAAAAAATTGCGTCGGTCGCATCGCATGGGGCCAAAAAAATGCTGTATAACCATTTGGGAGTGCCGGACCCGAACCCGAACTTTCTTTATGTTCTAATTGTAACCTGCAACCCTACTCATTGACCACCAGATGTCACTTTTCCTAAAATGCATGCCTGTACATGTCATTGGTGTGTTCTGTAATACTGTATACAGTAATTCACACATTCTGTAAAGTACTCTGTAACGCTCATTTATAAGGTATAAATACGGGGGACAAAAAAAGATGGGCAATAAACTTTCTTTATAAAATAAAAAATTATCTGTCTTCTACAAAACACAATTTCAGGCTGCCATGCAACTTTCCACTACAGATTTTGTCCTAATTTAGTGAAAAAGTCCTTACTTTAGGGAAAGAGTACTTGAATTAATTTCGCAGGAGTAGCTGTGATCTGATATACATGTCGGTAGTACAGATTGCTACTGTATCAACATGGAATCCATGCTAACCTTAACTAATGCTGGATAACTTTCACATGGTACATTATTTAAGGAGCTGCCTATAATTACACAATGTACACGATACAGTTATGTTTATTACATCCTGTAAGTTAGAAAGAAAGTTTCTTTTCGCACTAATAGATTTCCCACTTCAGGTAAAAGTCCTTTCTTTAGGGAAAGAGTACTTGGATTGAATTCGCAGGAGCAGATTTGATCTGATATACATGTCGTTGGTCAGATTGCTAATGTATCAACCTGGAATTAATGTTAACCTTTACTAATGCTGGATAACTTTCACATGGTACATTATTTAAGGAGCTGTCTATCATTAAGCTGTACTGCACCATGAAAACAACGCACTCTACGGGGCATGTCTCATACTGGACTGTATATGTACACCAATGGAGCAACTAAAATCACAGTTGTCTGTGGCCTAGTGGTTAGAGACACAGTTATTCTGTTAGCAGCAATACTGGTTCGATCCACAGTGGGGTACAAATATATATTTTTTAAACGTACTACTTTTTTGTATTTTTTTAATAAAGTTATCTGGTGCTTTGCAAATTCCTTTTGCACAAAAAAATTAACAATGGCAGGCTGCCATATACACGATACAGTTATTGTTGTTACATACTGTAAGTTACAAAGAACGGGTCTTTTTTGCACGAAGTACTGTAGATTTCCCACTTCAGGTAAAAGTCTTTACTTTAGGGAAAAAGTACTTGGATTGAATTCGCAGGAGCAGATTTGATCTGATATACATGACGTTGGTATAGATTGCTACTGTATCAACATGGAATCTCTGCTAAGCTTTACTAATGCTGAATAATTTTCACATAGTACAGTATTTAAGGAGCTTTCTACGATTACACTGTACTGCGCCATGAAAACAGCACACTCAGACACAGACCAACACCTCAGACAAAAGATGTTGATAGCAGTCTGCCTTCCTGTTGTTGCCCTGCTATTGGTCAACCATAATTAAAATGCACCTATCAGCATTTGGGCGGGAAGGTTTTCCTTTGTCTGTGCCAGCATACAGTAAATTCAGCTACAGATGCCAGTACTGTTAAACTATCCAATTTGTATTCCTTTTGCACAAAATAATTAACAATGGCAGGCTGTCATGCACACGATACAGTTATTGTACCGCCGCAGCAGAGTCCCGGCACCGCCCGGCAGTGCCCAGACCAGCCGCATCACTTCCGTCTGGCCGGGCGACATAACTTCCGGCCCTCTGTGTTTCCTTTCACAGCATGATGGTAAGTAGACTGCTGCTCCCATTCTCCCTGCCACTTGTATACAGACTGGTCTCAATTTGACCCTGGAATGTATTATTCGCCAGGCTCCTGCCCAGAACACTGATGGACGCCTGTTTGTACCTGGAACCCTCAGGCGTAAGGTGTTGATTGAATTTCACGACAACAAGACAGCAGGTCATCCTGGGGTCCATAAGACGCTGGACTTACTGGCTCGAGTGTTGTGGTGGAAAGGAACATCAAGGAATTTGTCCTGTCCTGTCTGTGCCAGGCATAAGGTTCAGTGGTCCAAGCTTTTTGGAGAACTTATGCCTTTGTCCATCCCGTCAAGGCCATGGTCCCACATTGCGAGGGACTTCGTGATGGATCTGCCAGTTTCAGACGGCTTTCAGACCATATGGGTGATCATCGACAGGTTTTCTAAGATGGCACAGTTTGTGGCCCTTAAGCAGGTACCATCCGCCAAGGAATTGGTTACATTGTTTCTGCGGCACGTGTTCAGACTGCATGGGTTACATTGTTTCTGACAGGGGTCCACAATTTGTTGCGCAATTTTGGAGACTGTTCTGTGCTTCCTTGAAGATCAAGCTTATTCTGACTTCAGCCTTCCACCCACAGTCTAATGGGCAGACTGAGCGGCTGAATCAGTTTCTGAAACAATACCTGCGATGCTTCAGTTCCAAACTGCAAAATGATTGGGTGAATTGCCTTCCCTTGGCAGAGTTTGCCTACAACAGTGCTTCCTGCATGTCGACCTAAAGTCAGGTCAAACAAACTGCATGTCCACCTAATCGTGACCCAATGATCCACACACCTGATTGCTAAAGAGTTTATTGTACTAAACAGGAATGTACAGTGTACTTACTCCTTCTAACAGAGAGACGCAGAGACTCCAGTTTCCTGGGCTACCTGGTCACCAGGTCGCTCCATTTTCATTGAAGCAATCTGATATTTCTTGACCTGGGATATTTACACAGGATTTGTTTCCTGGATTTTTTATTCGCGCTCTTCTTCTCTCTGTTACTGCACAATGGGGGTCCCGGCAAGTAACAAGAAGGAGCAGCTCTCCTCAGTAGTAGGCAAGCCCTCATGCTTCCATTGCCGCCATTTTTACAGTAGATACACTACCCAGTGCATGACTCAGAACCCAGTACACATGGAAGACAGTAGGCCAAAGCAATCAAACCAAGGGAGCAGGCAATGCAATAAAGATCATGTGGAAGTGAAATTAATGTGATAAAGTAGGAAGCGAGTGGTACTACAGTATATAATGGATTGCGTTTGTCTATTTGTTAAAAATGAAATCTGGAATGCATAAGATGACACTGCTTTTCCTGCAATTGCTATCCCGGATTTAGTATTTAGTACGCAATGTAAGGGTGAACATACTGTACATACTGTAGTCATTTCGCAGCATTTACAGTAGTTGTTCACTCACTAATGTGACCATGCACAAAGTGGCTGGGGGAGGTGTTTTGCTACAGACATACTGTATACAGTATACAGTGAGCTCAATGGGGATATATACTAATGAGTGATCATGGGGGAAGGTGCAGAAGCATTCATTGACTTTTACACTCTACTACAGTACACTACAGTATATTGCAGTGCCTACTGTAGACTGGGAACAATATCATGTGAATAGCGCATACTAAATACAGTATCTTTATCAACTTAACACTGCAGAAAATAACACTGCTTTGTCTACAAACCTGTGATTTTAGTTGTTCCATTAGTATTCAATGCAGTATACTGTCCAGTATGAGACATGCCCCGTAGAGTTCGCTGTTTTCATGGTGCAGTAATGATAGACAGCTCCTTAAATAATGTACCATGTGAAAGTTATCCAGCATTAGTAAAGGTTAGCATGGATTCCATGTTGATACAGTAGCAATCTGTACCAATGACATGTATATCAGATCAAATCTGCTCCTGCAAATTCAATCCAAGTACTCTTTCCCTAAAGTAAGGACAAAATCTGTGGTGGGAAGTTGGACAAAATCTGTAGTGGGAAGTTGTGTGGCAGCCTGACATTGCGTTTTGTAGAAGACAGATTTTTTTTCTTTTATAAAGGGAAGAACATTGATTGGCCAGCTTCTTACAGATCAATGTCAACTCCAACATTGTTGTATTAAGCACCGTAGTCTTAACGTGGAACATTCATCACCCAGTGGTTAAACTTTGTATTACATGGAGTGGGACATACCGCAGGCCATAACGCAATCTACAACTCATGACTTGGAGACCTAAAAAGCACGTTGTATCAGGACACATCTGTATATATATATATATATATATATATATATATATATATATATATATATATATATATATATAAACAAGGATCACAAACACAGGGAATCAAATGAAGACTTTAATGTTTATTTTCAACAGCAGGTCACAGCTTGATTCCATATGCGATCATAATTACAGGCAGTAGCATACAGGTAATTTCAGCATAACAGACTCTTGAAAGGTTTCAATGGTCCCTACTATAGCCCACCCCAGGCCTATCACTTGGGCAGCTAATCCACAATCAAGCGCAAGCTGACTTTGCCCTGGAAATCCTTATATCAGGAAATCCCAGGTGCTGCTGATTCTGCCACAGAATTCTTACCCTCCGAGGCAGCTACTCATCTTCTGCTCTCCAAGCTTGACTTCCCTTTAAGGTGAAATAGCGTGATCATTGGTGATGATGCCTCACATGGGCCTTGCATATCTCTGGTAGGGAAAGTCTCAGATCTTTAGGCCAAGCTTCAGTATGCATCCTTCCTGTCCTCCTCATGGGGTTAAGAGCTGAAGGGAAATTTCTCTTATGTCCCAATGATCCTTGCTGCATTTTTTGCATTGTTCTAACTGCAAGGAACGTTTGACTCAGCACTGTCCCACAGATCATTACAGATCATTACTGGTTCCATACACTATCTTCCAGGTAGGACTCCAAGAACAGTATGGCCAAAAAAAGAGGAAGGGGTCAAGGGCCCTCTTCTGCTGGAGGACTGTCATCATTGTCGCAGGTAGATGGATCCATTGTGGAGAGGGATCTTTGTCCTGTCATCTCTTACAGTATAAAGGCCCATACACACTAAAAGACATTGGTCTCAATATCGTTTAGAAAGGGGCTTCTGAGTGATATTGAGGCCAATGTCTTCTAGGGTGTATGCCTAATCCCATTTATGATGGGCGGCCCCACGCATTATTAACGAGTGACACTATTGCCAAACAAGCGGCTCAATCACAGATCAATATTGTTAACATCGTTAGGCACATCATTATGTCTAGAGATCACGGGTGGAGGGATGGCGCTCTCTATGTGTGATACTAAGTAGCTGCTGGTCTTCAAAGGATAGAGCGAGGCCGCCCTCTAAGGAATAAGCTAGAAAAAAATTGTATTTGGAGTCCTGCGCTAAAGACGAGATGAATAATGTACTGATGAACAGGATGTGGTGAAAAAAGATAAATGCAATTTATTCAGCACATAACATATAACACATCATTATGTCTGTATGCAGGGCCGGCGCCACCACTAGGCAAATCTAGGCAATTGCCTAGGGCGCCGGCCACTGGAGGGCGGCATTTTGCCCCCCCCCCCCGTGCCGCCCGGGTACCTGTCCTGCGGCGCTGTGTATTTAAAGCTGGCGGCGGAGGCAGCAGGGGTCCCTGCAGTCCATTAGAAATAACAAGCGCTATCCGCCGGGCTATGCGGAAGCGCTTCTGTTGTGAAAACACTGGCAGCACGGCGCACGCTGATCTCAGCCAATCAGCGTGCTGCCAGTGTTTTCACAACAGAAGCGCTTCCGCATAGCCCGGCGGATAGCGCTTGTTATTTCTAATGGACTGCAGGGACCCCCGCTGCCTCCGCCGCCAGCTTTAAATACACAGCGCCGCAGCACAGGTACCCCCCTCCCCCGGCACCGGACAGCGCCGCAGGACAGGTACCCCCCTCCCCCGGCACCGGACAGCGCCGCAGGACAGGTACCCCCCCTCCCCTGGCGCCGGGGCGCCCCCCCCCCCGACTCGCCTGGGGCGCTCCGGTGCCTTGCACCGGCCCTGTCTGTATGCTTTTCCTAACGGTATTCATGATCTTGCAATGTAGGCGATCCCCCCTGCCTCTCTTACCCACTGCCTCCTTGCCCCCGCCCACCTCCTCTGGAGCTTTGGCCTGCATGTGATCATGTGCTGCTGCTGATCATCTCCCCCACCTGCCTACTCTCCCCAGAGAGGCGGAGGAGCTGAGCAGCAGCAGCACACGGCCACGCGCACGCCAAAGCTCAACACAGACCCCGGCCACTGGCCACCAATGATTAAATAATTTTTCCATTCCCCTGCCCACCAATGTTTTTAATAATATTCTCCCCACTGCCCACCAATGTATTAGCATGTACAGTATTGCATGCATGCTTGTTTGAAGCATGCATGCGTACGTACGTACGTACGTACGTACGTATGTACATACATACATACATACATGCACACTTAATAAACTACTGACCACCAATGTTTTAGCATGCATGCATGTTTGAGGTGTGCATGCATACACAATTTATAGGCCACTGGCCACCAATGTCTGTCTATGCACCCTCCATACTGACTACCAATGTTGCCAGCATGATTGCATGTTTGTACCACACCTCCTGGCCACCAATGTGTACCATGCATGATACCCCCTGCCTACCAATGTTTGTAGCATGCATGTTTGTACCATGCATGCATGCACCCCCTGCCCACCAATGTAGCATGCATACATTTGTAGCATATATGCACCCAAATCTCAACAATGCATAGCCTACATGTACGGCAACATGTAAAATATAGTGTGAATGTACAGATGGAGCCCTCCCCAGCCAGCCTTCTCTGGATAGACATGGTGAGCCAAGGCCTATTATTCTAAACTGCAATACAATACATAGGACAATACAGTAGGGCATAGGATTAAGTCCTACATCATTGACTCACTTAATCCTATTAAAGGGCTAGATGAGGATGGCTCCATCTTTATGCTATATTTTACACGCTGCAATACATGTAGGCTGTCAGCCTGTAAACTTCAGTGAACATGTATGATGTAGTTTACACGCTGCCACCAAAATTTAGCCTACATGTAGGCTATATTTTATACACTGCAATACATTTAGACTATACTTTGGCGTCAGCATGTAAAATATAGTGTACAGTACATGTACGTTGTAGTTTACACAAAGCCATACATGTTGGCTATACAGTACTTTGGTGGCTGTGTGTAAAATTTTGCATACATGTGCGCTATATTTTACACGCTGCCTCCAAACTATAGATTACATGTACGGCATTGTGTAAAATATAGCGTACATGTATGCTGTTTTTTACACACTGCCATACATGTTGAAGGCAGCTTGTAAAATATAGTGTTCATGTACATACATGCTTGATTATACCCTGCAGTACTCAGGCTCACCTTCCCTGTATTGCCATCCTTTTATTTAAATTTCAGGGTTTCACACCAGCCCATTATTTAAATGCACAGCCAACCAATCCTTTTGTCTTTCATTAATTTCATAAAATCAATCAGTGTGTATGCACAATGTCTCTTATGGTCTGCTCAAGGGGAATTGTTCCCCACTGTTTTTCATCTTTCACATCTTCTAGTGTGTATGGGCCTTAACTTCCTTTTGTCCCCATCTTCACTAATCTAAATAATATTAACTCCCTATGCCTACTTTAACTCACCATACCCTTTTTGTCCTTCTCCCACTCTCTGAATCTTCCTTCTTATTTACCTATCTTATCTGCATATTTATATTCTATTTTATTCGCTTCTTGGACTTTTGGCTAAGATCAAATGTAGTATCTGTTTTTTATCAGTTCAATCTGAGAGGCAACACTGCTCCTTGTTTCTTGGACCGATAACGGTCCTTCTCAGGGCTACTCCACCTGGCCGAGAAGAGTGAAATAGCGAAGACACCGAGACTGCGAGGAGAAAAGGACTTTGCATGAAGAGGGAGAACACTGCAGCGCACCCTAGACACCTGGGAGGGTCAGACTTTTTGGCTCTGCCCTCTTGAAGCCTTGTACCGCTCCCAAGCCACCTTGGAGGGTCAGACTTGTTTGTTTTGCCCTATGAAGCCTTGGATGAGGCAGACCATGGTGATGAAGCGAAAAGAGGCAGACGGACATGACGATAGACACCTTTGGCAAGAAGATGATCCTTGATCAGGGATTCACAAGGCTAAAACACTCAGCATCCAGAACTACCTGAAGTGGCTTGTCTACATCACCTTCGCCTAAGTTGCCATCTGTAAGAGGAACTGGGGGGCAGTGAAAGTGGCGAGACCCAAATCCCCTTTCTCTTCCTTTGTGGGAACTGCCCTATCCAAAGGGAGGAAAGGCGGGTGACAGTTCAATGTGCAGCCCTCACACACCAGCTGGAGACATCGCCCACATTTCTGGGCCAATTTTGCACGGTCGTGAGATGGTCGTGGATTCTGGACCATGAGATGAAGGACTGCCCCACAAGGACCATCTGCAACCTCCACAGGGGAGCTGACCCCATCTACTGGGACTGCTTCAGCATGTTGAGAACCTATGCTGCAGCATTGGCCAGAAAGGTGGCCTCCTCCAAGGTGCCACCCATGCCTGTACTGAGGAAGCAGAACCCACAAATACAAGGTGGTCAGAAACATTCCCCCACCATTCCTAACCCTCATCCCCTCCCTTTCACTGTGACAGCAACCCCCACCCCTGCTGCTCACCCCCTCCTTCACCCTCCTGACCTATGATCCAACCCACCCTTCCTCCCACCACCCCCTCTGTCCCTATCCCTGTCCCTCTCCTCTCCAAGGAGTTTCCACCTCTTGCCCCTGCAGGAATTGTACAACCGAGAAGGAAGAGGAAGGAGTTGGACAGCCCAGCTGCTGACCCAGAATCTTCCAAGACAGCAGCAGTTGAATTGGTCCAGCCAGTCCAGGACTCCCTCACCCTCAAGAAGGAGATGGAAACCTATGTGGAGGTCTATGAGGAGAGTGGGGTACCTGTGCTTAACAGCCTGTGCCACATCGACCAACTGGTTGGCATCATCGAGACACCCCAACTGGGAGATCTGGTTGCCAACCCAGAAGAAGCGCCACCTAACCGTAACTTTTTCTCTTAACAGATGGTAGCTTTTAATATTTAATGGGATGAGTGTTAAGGATAAGTGTAGGAGACAGTCTGTTTTTACTTTTCTTGATATTCAGAAATGTGATGTGTACACGTTGCAGGAATGCTCTCTCTCCCTTTTTCCAGATTCTACAAGCACCTGGTACAGCAGTGGTCCCATGGTCTGTGGAGGTGAGTTTAAGTCTGCAGGGGTAGCCATTCTGATTAAGGGTAGCCTATTCACTGTAGATTCTCTTCAGGAGTTTGTCTGTGGCAGGTTACTTGTAGATGGCTCCTGGGCAGGCGAGCCTATTCCGCTAATCTGCTTGTATGCTTCACCTATTAAGAATGAGCATTTGGAACAATTCCAGACCCTGCGGACCCAGCTTGCAACCACCAGGGCTGTAGTGATGGCCAGGGACTTCAACTGCCTGATTGAAGGGGATGGTCAAAGCACCTAAAACTCTGTAAAGCTGGATGTCACGTCCAACCTGCTCAGTGAAATGGTGGCAGAAGCATCTATGTAGAGCCACCCGATGGCTCAGTGAATTCCTGCATTGACTTTGTGTTCACCTCCCAAGCAGTGCATCAGGAAAGGCATTCTAGGGTTCCCTGCATTCCCTTTCAAGGGGTTCTTGTCCATGGTTTTCCATCTGGCCCAGGCTCCTGGAAGTTGAGCTGTGGCCTGCTGGAAAGAGAGGAAGTACTGACTAAGCTTAAGGATGCCTACATCACATAGAATAATGATAAATGTTATTTTGACTGTAGGTCTGACTGGTGTGAATATGCCAAATCTAACATTTTGCAGTTTGTTAGAGGCCAAAGGGCATATCCAGGCATGCAACCGTAGGATGAACCTAAAAAAACTGCAGCATGAGCTCCAGTCCCTGGGGGACCTCCAGCGGTGTGGCTGGGACATGAAGGATGACCTGGTTGAGACCAAAAAGAGCCTGAAAAGGCACTTTGAGGAGTCCAAACGTATCATCTTCTGTTCCAAGGTGGAGAATCTGAAGAAGGGTGAGAAGTGTTCTTTTTTTTCTTCTTCAGGAAGCTTAACTCTGGCTACACGCCCCTGACCAAGCTGCGAGATGAGGATAGCATTCCCAGACAGGGGAAGGAGAGCATGATGAAAGTCATCCGTGACTTCTACAGTGACCTCTACTCCCCTAAGACTACAGACAATGATGAGTCGGATAACTTCTTGTCAGGTATTACTAGCCCTATTGATCCTGTAGGTAAATCAGCCATGGACACTCCCTTGGCATTTGGGGAAGTGCTCTCTGTCGCTAAATCCTTTAGGCAAGGCAGTACCTCAGGCAGTGATGGTCTCCCAGCAAAGCTTTATGTTGTGCTGTGGGACCTCATTGGCCCAGACCTGCTCAAGCTGTATGGTGTTGGAGGGCAAAATGCCCCCTTCCCTGAGGGAATGAATGATCACGATCTTGTATAAGCGGAAGGGGGAGAGATGTGACCTGATATATTGGCATTGCATCTCTTTCCTGAACATGGACTACAAGATCCTCGCCAATGTACTTGCCAGTTAGTTGAAGGCTGTCATTGGGCAGATCGTTCATCCAGACCAGACCTATGGCATACCTAGCTTCAGAATTGCAGACAGCCTTGCCCTCCTCAGAGACATGGTCCATTACATGAAAACTCTAAATGTGCGCACTGCCCTGATCAGTCTTGATCAGGAAAAGGCATTTGACTGTGTCTCCCATGAGCTGGTCTTGGTTTGCTGTTCTGTTTGTACGTTAACCTGATGTACCTAGATATTCACAACTCTGTTTTGGCGAATGGCTGGAAGACTGACCCCTTTGCAGTATTGTCTTGGTCAGACAAGGCTGTCCTCTTTCACCTCTTCTTTTTGTTTATGTTATAGAGCTATTCACTGTATCCATCAGACAAAATCCGGAGATCACTGCACCGGGTCCAGACCACCCAGAGGCCAAGTGTTCATTGTACATAGATGACATCATGTCTTCTGCACAGACTAGAGATCAGTGATGGTCCTCGTCCAGACCTGTGAAGACTTCGGTCGTGCTTCAGGAGCAAAGTTCAACCTTGGGAAGTCAGAGGTTAAGCTCTTCAGAAAGTGGCACCTGTCATCCTCTGCTCCATTCCCGTTTGTCTTCAAGCCAGACCTCATCAAAACCTGGGTATCTGGTTCGGTGGAGATGGAGCAGCACTGAAATGCTGGGACTAAAGACTTGCAATGATGTGTTAGAAACTTGGACTGTGGAGTCTCAGAGACCTTACCATCGAAGGGAAAACACTTGTGCTGTGGAATGAGATTCTTCCTATTCTTCAGTACACCTCCCAGGAATGGCCACCTCTGGCCAAGATCTGCAAGGCCATCACACAGGCCGTTTTCCATCTGGAGCTCCAAAATGGACAGATTGTTATGTACAAAGATCCCCTCAAAGGCTGCAAAGGCATTCCAACTATGAGAGCATTCTTTGTGTGTAACTCTATCTGAAGAACTTTGATAGACAATTGTGCCGGCTCTGCAGTAAACTCCATGTCCCGCTTCTTCCTCCTACCTTTGTGGAGGACCCTTAAATGGGACAAGTGGGACATCTCCATCCCTTACAACTGGGCTACTCCATGGTTCTACCTGGACTTGTCCAAGTTTGTGAGGGAACATCAACTGGAGGGATTAAAACCTAAGTTGTGGAAGCCTAAAACTATCCACAAGCTCACCACAGCCAAAGACATTATGGAACCAATTTCAGGGCTCCCTTCAGCAACTGTCAAGTTTGTCTGGGAGTATGTGGCCTCCAAAAGGCTTACAAGTAGACACAAGGATATGTCATGGATGGCCATCAGGGGGGCTTGCCTCATTGGTCATTCATGCACTCCCAACACTTGTGCAGTTACAGAAAAAATCCCCGGTGCTTCATTCACGAGGAAACATCTATGCACCTCTCATGGGACTGCAGCTTTTCACAGTTGCTGTTGGATGCCCTAGAGACTGAATTCCAAGACTCTGTGCCAAGGAACTGTCTTTCGTACCTTTCGGTACTGTATGGACTATCCCCGGCACCCACACTGAGGCGACCCAGGAGGCCTGGCATCTTATATACTGTGTTAAGGATGCATTGCGGTTTGCCAGAAATCATCTCATACTGATGAGGGAGAGAATGTCCATCCAGGACTGCCATAGGCTGGTTCACAGCCTGCTCAGAGACTATTGCATTATGGATAGCCTTGAGGAAGACGAGGACTAAACCCCCCTTATTCTGGTCCTTTCCCCTTGTTTAAACTGTTTTATATAACTTTGGGACCGTGGCCCCTTCCCCCTCACTTCACAATGTCTGATGTTTTGTGGATGTCTTTCTATTTGTTGCCCTCCCCTTATATGTGTCTCTCTGATCATAATAATTCATTCTCACCCCCTACCTATAGCCTTGTATACTGTTGTATAATGTTAATGTTAGAATGCACACTGTATAGTATAGTCTATAGTGGGAGTTTATCTTGTACTGTATTTTATAATATGTACTATACTGTTTGTGTACTGTGTTTTGGCTGTACTGTGACATGGTATAGTGTTCATTCTAGCACCCGCCATCTTTGAAAACCCATGCAGTTCCTGTTCCCTGCCTGGGGTGTGGCTGTCTGCTTTGGTGTTTCTAGCACAGGTTTGGTTTGCCTATTAGTGCTGATATACAAATCCACACTGTGCTAGAAGCACTATGGCAGACAGCGACACCCCAGGCAGTGAAGTGGAACTGCATGGGTTTTCAAAGACAGGGGTGCTAGAATGAACGTTAATGGCATATACAGTATGTTATAATTGTTATCATCTGTACTTTGCATTCTTTATGTACAATAAAGGCTCGCTTTTTCAATCAAAAATCGGTTCCCCTGACCCCTGGCAGAAGAATAGAGAAAGGCAGGACTAAGTAACTGCTCCAATGGGCGGAGGGTATGGGACCCCTCATGCCTGGGAGCAGTAAAAATACTTTTACCTCACACTGGGGGGAGGGGGAGGGCTCCCCCCAATAGTAGGGAGGGGAGAAACACCTGACTCTATTAAATGGGGTTTTTAGCCCCTGAAGGATGAGACAGGAAAAAAGTCCAGTCTCGTATCCATTCCCAAGGAGCAAAGAAAGGCTGGGACTGAGTAGATTGCTCCCATACCAGAGGTTCGTAGCCTCTGATGGGGAATCAGCAAAAAGCCCATCTTAGTACCTTAACCTTGGGATGGGAGAAACACCGAGACTGAGTAGATTGCTCTTCTGAGGGGGCCTCAACCTTCAAGGGAGTCAATGTAAAAGCCCGGTGGAGTATCCATTCCCATGTCAGGCATTGGAAAACACCCTAGGTAGGAGCAGAGAAACACTTGGTCGGACATCGATTGGCTGGCTGCTTAGAGCCCGAGGTGTAGCGTGCCTTTGGGGAAACTCGGAGGTGCCCTAAATGTACACTGGTGTCCCACCGGCATGTTTTGGCACTAGCACTTTCCCCTAAGCTAGCATAGCACGTCCTTGCCCTGGGCCTTTTGGCTGGGGCACGACAATTTTTCACACCCCCACCCCAGACTTCTGGCTGAGGTCTCTTTATTTCTCATCATCCTTCTCACGTTTGTCACTTTTTCATGTTTTCCATAAGTTTTGATACATTTTTGGGCTGTGTGTACGACCCTTCTGACTACCCACCCCTCATGTACCAAAGCTCTATCCTTCGGGGGAAAGCTGTGGTCCCAGAGAGCGACCCCCAGCCAAAAGGCGGAGGGAAGCCTACCAAGGTTCTCTCCAAATTTTGGAGACGAGGGCCCACCAGCCCTAACCCTTACAGGGGTTGCGGGAGGGTCTCTCTGAGCCTCAGCGAAGGGAACCCACCAATCCCTATTTCCCCTCTTGGGCCTTTTTGGCTGAAAGGGTTTAGGGGAGTAATGGGTCCTTTCTCCTATGGGAGAGAGTCCATATTGTCAAAGTCGAATCGCATACACGCCATTTTAGAATGGTATGGCTGCCATTTTGGTTCGCAGAGTTATGCAAATAAAGTATAATACCCAAGTTCTGTAATAAGACAAATCCAGTGCGCTGCCATACTAATACACATAAATTCATATCCCACACTTACACGTAATAAAAATATAGTTAATTTAGGTAATTCACAGCACATAGTTAAAATTGGTAATACACAATATTTCTTTTACATATTTCGCATCTCTGTGTTCCGGTCTGAGCTAGAAGTCCATAACAAGTTTCTCAGGATAAGCCATGAAAGCTAGGAAGATACCTGAAGACAAGGGAACAGGTCTCTCAGGATGAGCCATGAAAGCTAGGGTGATACCTGAAGATAAAGGAACAGGTCTCTCAGGATGAGCCACAAAACCTAGTGGATACCTGAAAACAAAGAAACCAAGGTGCATTCTCCTGCACCAATCCAAGAGAAGCGACATCAGATCTCCTAACCAATGATGACCCTTACTGCCTCCCCCTCTTTGGACACTATAAGAGTGGGAGCAGAGACCAAATTCATGTTATTCTCCCCTCCATTTCCCTGGGCTAAAATCTGGACAGATAATAGCGAGCTCATGACCAAGGGCAGCGCCAGCGCTTTAGATGAGACAGTAACTGTTTGCATTCCTGTATGTATTTTCTATAGTGTGGCTGATTGTATTTTTTATCTGAGTCTTTTCCCCCTAGTAGTGTAAAACATACTTTGTATTGTTAGACAAACTGTACACTGTGTTATACTGTTTTTCTCTTTCTGTAACCCCCTGCTGTCCGCTAGGGACTAAATAAATTATTTGGAGACTCTTATCTCCTTATTTCTTGAGTTATATTTGAGTCTTGGCTTTTATTCGCATTTAGTGACAAAGGTGTAATACGGACATTGTCCTTTAATGGTGTACTCAAGTTGAGTACTAAGTACTGCGAAAGATACTGTTTTATAAGTATCGGTATAGCGTGTATCATACATGGACAAGGTTCGCTACGCTGTGTTATGCTTTGTTCGCACGTAGCTAGGAATAAAGGGTTAGTGGTGTACGGACAAAGTACGTCAACAGCGCACTTCACTTTTTATCCATCTGGTCATATTTATATAGTTTTTGATAATATGTACGTACACCCCCATGCATGATTTAGGTCACTGCACTGGGTGTTTGGAGCACCACCTTGGGCTCTAAGTATGGAAAAAAAACAGCATATTTCTATTATCCCCTCTTTCTTTAGCAGCCTCAATCATTTGAACTCTCTGTGTAATTTGCTTCATCCATTTGCCTTTCCCTCTTGCCTACCCGCTCCAACTTTACACCATCCATAGCCTACTGCTCCCTATTACTCAGACACAATCTTCTGCCATCAATGAAAATGAAAAGGAGGAGGATAATGAGGAGGAATGAGGAATGCTATTAACAAGCACTACTGTGTGGTCAGGCATAAGGTTTATAAGTTGCTCTACTGTGAAGGATATAAAGACGTACAAAGAAGTGCAACTATAATGGAACATGACCTACATTTCAAAACTTACCCGGAAAGTATAAAAGAAGGGAAAGGAGGGACATCATAGAAACTTTCACGTATACCAAGGGTTTTAATAGTATTAGAATAATAAGGCATGCACTGAAACTGGATGGATATTTGTTCAAGGGAAATATAAGTGTAAAATTACTTCACAGAAAAGTTAGTGGATAAGTGGAATATCTTCCCATCTGAGGAGGTAGTGGCTAAGACAAAAGAGCAATTTAAACATGCATGGTATAGGCATAGGCATATTCTTACAAAGAAATAAGGGGTAGATTTATAAATTTTCGGTTTGGGGCATATGCGCTATCACCGTGCTCTAAAGCAGGGGATAGCGCTTCCCCTCATCTATTAAACCTGCTGTAACACAGGCGGTGGGGGGGCTGTGACATAGCGCATGTACTATGTTATAGCGCATGTACTATTTTAAGTACAGCGCTCACCAGTGAAAGCCCAGCTGGAGGAGGCATCGCTGGAGGGGGGAGTTAGCGCTCCCCTGCTTCGGCGGCAAGATCTTAGTAGATCTTGTCGGTGCCCCCTCCTGCTTCGCCTCACTACTGAGGCGAAGCAGGGAGTGTTATAGCGGCGCTCTTAGCGCTGCTATAATAAATCTACCCCTAAGGATCAAATAGGTTTTGAGGTAACAATATGCTTAAATACAGGGCAGTGCAGATGGGGAAATGGTTCTTATCTGCTGTCAAATTCTATATTTCTATTGTATATTTCAGATATAAACTTGCTTCGCAGCTATGTGTGAAGTTTACTGCTATATACTGTAGCAAGTATATCAGTCATTGCTGCTGGAATGGAGGCTTAGGTTTAGGCACTATGGCCTTTATTCAGATCTGATCGCAGTACAAATTTGTTTGGAAAATGGGCAAAACCATGTGCACTGCAGGTGGGGCAGATGTAACATGTGCCCCACCTGCTTAAGGGTGAGGGGGGGGGGGACACAACACACAAAACAACACAGCATGTACTCAGGTGGTAGAGGGGAGAGGATGAGAATAGGAGGAATAAAGTGCACTTCCCCTGTTTCTCCCCCCTCTATCTAACTTCTCTCTCCTCTTTCTCTCTGCCAGCCTGCCTGCCTGTCTCTCTCTCACCCCCTCCCCCTCCATCTATCCTCATAATCTCAGGGGAAAGGTAAGTTTTCTTACTACACTGTTAAGATTCTTAGCACAGAATGCTACAATCAGCCTTCTGACTGCTAGAATCCTGACCACCGCTCATCTGGATGTATTCCATTAGTGAATAAATAATAAGCTTCCTTGGTTTCAATATTCTTTGATATAGACAAAGGATTTTTTTCAACACCCTTTTTTTAGGGGAATATAACAAGGCGGTAATCAGGCTCATGATAGATTGACTCTAGGTTGACAGTCATAAGGTCAATCACTATTGGTCAACAGTCAAATGGTCAACAGGGTCAAAACGCCAACAGTCCAAAGGTCGATAGGGTCCAAAGGTCGACAGTGAAAAGGTTGAAGAGTCAAAATGTCGACAGACAAAAGGTCGACAGGGTCAAAAGGTTGACAGTCAAAAGGTCAACATGGTCAAAAGGTTGACATGCATTTTTAGCAAAATTTTGAGCCGATATGTGCAGACAGGTGGTCAGTGGCAGAACTCTGGGAGGCAATGGAGTCATCTGCCGCCGGGCTCCTGCTCCCAAGGGGGCACCTCTCCTCCCCTTCAAGTTTGAAGCAGTTTTTTGAAAGCAGTTGATATTGCTAATGTGGCTGACTCCCCCTTCTAACAGCATACCTCCCAACTGTCCCGATTACTGCGTTCCCGCACCCCACCCGGGGCCGCCATTGTCCCGCAGTGGGGGGAGCAGTTGGGAGTCCCCCCAGCCTGCCAAGAATATGACGGCCGGAGGGCGCGTAATCCCACGAGGCCACGCTCCCTTTTCACGAGGCAGTGCCCCCTTTTCGGGAACGCGCGCTGCTTCACCGCGCAAGAATCCCGACCTCCCAACTGCAGAAGTTGGGAGGTATGTAATTCCATGACCTTCCTGGAGACAGGCACCTTACTGATTGAGCTATATGGGGGGGCACCAATACTTATCTTGCCTCCGGGCAACTGGGATGAACTTGCGCCACTGCAGGTGGTATATCATACCCTATGGCGCAGAGGGAGAATATAATAGTGTGCTGTGCACAGCAAGGTATCCAACCCGAAGCATGGTTCAAGGGGACGCGGTACACTTAGACAGTGTCCATTTTGAACTATGTCGTCATAGAAACCAAAGAAACATGAAAAACTCATGTCAACCTTTTCCATGTAGACCTTTTCCATGTCAATCTTTTGACCTTGTCGACCTTTTGACCCTGTTGATTTTTTCATTGTCGTCCTTTGGACACTGTTGACCTTTTGACTGTTGACCTTTTGACTGTCGACCTTTTGACCCTGTCGACCTTTTGACTGTCAACCTTTGGACCCTGTTGCCCTTTTGACTGTCGAGCTTTAGTGGTTGACCATATGACTGTAGACCTAGACATTGTGGGGGAACTTTACTAAGAATACGAATTTTTCATATTCTTAATATGAATGCATACAGCTGTTACAGCTGTATGCAAATTCGTATTCTGGAGGGGAATTTTCAAAGCAGTCAAATACGACTGTATTGTATTATTGTATTTTGTATTTTCCGATGGCGTATGAATTCGTATAAGCAGCCTGCGTGGATCAGTCAGATCCATGCAGGCTGCAGTGTGTAAAAAAAGGGAAAATAAATAAATAATAAAAAAAAAATGGCTTGGGGGTCCCCCCACGACCGTAAGAAGCACCAGGTCCTGGTTGTAAAATAATAAATAAATCAGGGAAAGAAACGACTAGGGTTTTCCTGACTTTTTAAAACCAGCACCAGGTCCAAGGGTCGGTCCTGGTTCCGAAAATATGGGGGACAAAATGACTAGGGGTCCCCTGTATTTTAAGAACCAGCACCAGGCCCAACTTGCCAGCAGATTAATGCCACAGCTGGTGGGAGACGTCTTATACAAGTTTCCCCGGCCAAAGCATTAACTCCAGGTCAGCCTGGGCAGGGGTCCTGGGGGGGTAGGGACCCCCCCAATGAAGGCCCCCCCTTCCATAATTTACCTACTTAGGCTGAAGCCTGGAGATGTCCCTGATGCTCCTGGGCAGTGGGCATCAGGCTGATTTTGGTGTAGAAAATAGAATAAAACTATTGTATATTGCTGGTGAATTTTGTACCCCTATGAATTTCTTCAGGACCACCAGCTGACAGATGGATTGATGGATGGCAACCTACCTACGGGCTCAAGATAGGTAAGTATAAGTATGTGTGGGCTATGTATGAAATAAAGTTTTATTATTCTAGTGTGTCAGTGTGTTTATTTAACTATTTGTATTGCTGTGGAACTACAAGTTCCAGTGGGCCCTTTAATGCCCCGCATGCTGGATCTTGTGGTTCTCCAAGTCCCTGCATGCGGGGGACGCTTGCTGGGACTCATAGTTCACCAGCAATATACAATAGTTTTTACACCAAAATCAGCCCATTGCATTTGATTCATTAGAATGGCCATATATCAAGTGTGTATTAAGGGCTTTTGGATTTGGCCAATCATTTATAGATTGGGTTTTTCTGCTGTATCAGAAACCAAGTGCTCGATTATCAATAAATGGGTATGCTATGGAGCCTTTTTCCCTTGCTCGTGGTACAAGGCAGGGGTGTCCCCTATAACCCCTGCTATTTCTGGTGGCAATTGAGCAAATAGCATGTATTTTAAGGGATTTATTGAGAGACGCTGGTACAGGAGGGGGGGGGGATCAATTCAGAATATGGTCTCCCTTTATTCGGATGACCTATTGGTGGGGCTCCTAGATTATCAGGAGGCCCTCCTAATGGTGCTTGAGGCTATTCAGGAGTTTGGAAAGGTCTCTGGTTTAACAATAAATAAAAACAAATCTAATCTCTTGGTGACAACTCGAGAAAATAGGGATAAGGATATTATTGACTTTAACCTCCCTGTAATTGCGAAATTTAAATACCTCGGTATTGTTATGTCTAAAGATCCTCAGGATTTTATGAAGGATAATATTGACCCCTTTATAAGTGAAATCAAAATTAAATGTAAAAGTTGATTTGGTAAAAATGGTAGTACTCCCAAAATGTATTCATATTTGTCAGCAATCCCCTATCTTTTTTAATGATAAGATTTTTAGAAAGATCAACAGCATAATTATGTAGAGAAACAAAGGACCTAGAGTCAAATTGGCTACATTATGTAGAGAGTGGGTGCAAGGTGGACTGGCTATGCCCAATTTCAAGCTTTACTATTTGGCCACCCATTTAGTTAATTTGCGCTCTTTGATCAATAGAATCCTCTAATGAACTGTTAAATCTTATTGAAATCAATGTTCCTGTATATACCCTTCACAGGTGCTACTGAGGCAAAAGTATAAAAGAAAATATTCTCCTATTACAACCCAAGCTATTAAGGCATGGAATTGGGTGTCTAAGGGGAGGGAGACTGAGGAAGTAGACCTGGATACTTACATTTTTTCACTGAGCCCATTTAATACGTTGAGGGGGGGGGGGGGGGGGAGATATGGGAGCAGTTTGGGATCAATAAAATTGAGCAATTATACAAAGTTAATACTATGAAATCTTTTTCCCAACTACAGGATGAATTTGGCCTCCCTATGATGATGTTCTATAAATATTTGCAGGTCAGGAGTGCCCTTATACAATTTCAGTGTGCAACCTATATCTATAGTTTAATCAACGAATAAACAATTTATTACTAAAACAGGTAGTCAGAAGTATGTCTACAAGTGCTACAAGTTTCTACGTGACTTGAAGCAACAGAATGAGTTAGCGGGGCTCAGGTTTAAGTGGCAAATGGAAATTGCAGAAAATACAGAAGATAACTTGAGGGAGGCTTCATCAAAACTAAGGGCATCCACTAGTTGTTGTGTGCCGCCGTCCGGGACCCCCAGCAGCCAGACGGTCGGCTGATGCTGGGCAGCGCTGCGGGGCTAGGGACACTGCCGAGCGGCGTTCCAAGCCTCTTTCTGAGGCCGGGCCTCAGGACGTCGCATGGCAACGTCCCCGAACTTCCGCCCAGCGGAGCACGCGGATGGCTGGAAGGGGCCATCCATCAGATCCTTGTTTTGACCGATCATAAGAATCTGCAATACATTGAATCTGCTAAAAGGTTGAATGCACGACAAGCCCGGTGGGCTCTCTTTTTCACGCGCTTCAATTTTGTGATTTCTTACAGACCCGGTTTGAAGAACATCCAAGCGGACGCTCTTTCCCGATGTTTTCTTCCCCAGCATGAGAGTAGGTTTAGCAAGGGTCCCATAGTGTCAGCATCGGGTATTAATGCTGGAGTGAGTCAAACCTTGGAGGATCCTGTCCGGACTGTGCTCGGCATAAAGTTCCAAGATCACGACCGGTAGGGGAATTACTGCCATTATCCATCCCTGTTAGACCTTGGTCACACTTGGCAATGGAATTTATCGCTGGGCTGCCAGCCTCGTCCCACTGTCAGGTCATCCGGGTCGTCATGGATAGATTCTCCAAGATGGCGCACTTTGTGGCCTTGAAGCAGTTACCTTCGGCCAGGGAGCTTGTCACGTTATTTTTGCAGCACATCTTCAGATTGCATGGTTTGCCCAGTGATATTGTTTCCGGCCGCGGTCCACAATTTGTGGCACAATTCTGGAGACTGTTCTGTTCTGCACTAAAATTGAAGACTAGTCTCACTTTTGCTTTTCATCTGCAGGCAAATGGGCAGACTGAGCGCCTTAATCAGTCCCTCAAACAGTATCTGAGGTGTTTTGTATCCAAATTGCAGAATGATTGGGCAAATTTTTTACCGTTAGCCGAATTTGCGTATAACAATGCTCATCATTCGGCCTCTAAGACCTTGCACTTTTTTTTGCGGTTTATGGTTTCCATCCACGGGCCAACTCTTTGGGACCTAACGCCCCTAGGTTCTCTTCCTCGTCTGCCTCTCGACTCAAAGTCATTTGAAGGAGGATCCACACGGCTCTTAAAGAAACATCTTTCAGGGAAAAGGTATTGGCAGACAAGTTCAGACGTCCGTGCCGATTTAAGGTGGGTGATTGGGTGTGGCTATCTACCAGTAATAATAAGCTTTACCAACCCTCGGCGAGATTAGGGCCCCGTTTCATTGGTCCTTTTCGGATTGTCAAAAGGGTTAATCCGGTAGCATTTAGTCTCTCTACCTAAATCCCTTAGGATTGCTAATACCTTTCATGCTTCGTTTCTTAAGCCTGTGGTCTTTTCACGGAAGTTCCCTCGTAAGATCTGGAGGGGCTCGACCCCGGTGCTTGTGCAGGGGCAACAGGAGTTCTGTGTGGAAAAGATTCTTGACTCCAAATTCGTGAGAGGGTCTCTGCAGTTCCTGGTGCATTGGAGGGGGTTTGGTTCCGAAAAGAGGTCCTGGGTCCTTCATAGGGACCTGCATTCGCCCAACCTCAAGAGGTTGTTTTTTCAACAGTTCCCACATAAACCCGGTGGTAAGGGGTTGATATCCCCTCCTCAAGGGGGGGGGTACTGTTGTGTGCCGCCGCCCGGGACCCCCAGCACCCGGACGGTCGGCGGATGCTCGGCAGCGCTGCGGGGCTAGGGACGCTGCCGAGCGGCGTTCCAAGCCTCTTTCTGAGGCTGGGCATCGGGACGTTGCTCGGCGGAGCACGCGCGTCTGATGTCACAAGCGGCGCCAGATTCGGATAAAAACCCGGCGTCTGCTGGGCACAGACGCCGGTTATATTGTTCAGCTTGTACGGTCCCCGGTGTCGTTGGTCCCCGGTTCCTTCGCCTGGATTACCTTTTCCTGTGTGTTCCTGTCTTCCAGCTTCTCGTGGGTGCCTTGTGTCTCATCTTGTCCTGGGCAAGAGCCTGCGTCTGATCCACGTTCTCCATCTCCCCGTGGGTCACGTAAGTGCTCCTTTGGAGCTCGGTGATTCTTTCAGTTACATTATTGCCCTCCGTGGCCTTGTTCCCCTCCGTGGGTCTGTCATTGCTTCTTTTCTCATCCTCTCATCAGTCCCCTCTGTATCAGTCCTTTATCTGTCTCACTAGTCCCTGTTAGGCAGGGGTTCCCCCTTCCTTTTTGGACCCTGCTTTGGGGACCACTATCCTTGTGTGCCTCTGTTTGGAGATTCCCCGTTTGTTAGTTGTGTTTGTGACTGGGTCGCATCCCGTCTTTGGCCCGGTGCCGGCAGTCAGGGGTTACTCCCAGCTAGGCTTGTTAGTTAGTTTATCCTCTTGGGCTACCCCCTGACGATTGCTCACCCCTTGTCATTACCTAAGACCTGGCTGCATCGGGGTTGGAGCTGGCCTAACCGGCTCTTTTGAACGCGGCGGCTACAGGCGAAGCCTAGCTCTTGCAGGGGTATTCCATCTGCCCAGGGGACTCAACAGAGTCAGAGTAGGTTTCGCTGTGGCTGTCCTAAACAGCAGTCCCAGCTGCGGGCTCACGCCTGACCTTCAACCTCCTGTAACCCGTTGTCTCACCTTGTGCCTCGGCAGGCTGCCTAACACTAATTCCTCTAGGATTCAACAGATACAGTTTAATATACTACACTGAACATATATAATGCCTCAGAATTTCAAGGTAAAAAGGCTAACAGGTGTCCAAAAAGTAAGGAGCTAGGTTGCTCATTCTGGCAGCTATTATGGCAGTGTAAACACATTAAAGCTTTTTTGGAAGGGGTTAGAAAAATTGTAACCACAATGGGGGTACCAAATCAGTGTATCAACTTTTAAGTTGTATATTGGGGGTTTGGCCCCAGAATTTAATGTAAATTGATATGATGCAATTTGCAACTAACCTATGTTATTTAGCAAAAGCCCTCATCGCTCGTACATGGATGGCACATAAGGGCCCTACAATTAAGGAGTGGGTAAATTGCACCTTTGAACATGAGAAATATGTGTATATCACTAGATCTTCTAGAAAGTTCTACTGTATTTGGGGTGGATGACACTATTCAAATGATCACTTAATGAAGTAAGAGATGCTTACAGTCAGATCCGTCAGATCCGTGCAGGCTTCTGCCAAATACGCCAGGAAAATGAAGTGTATTTTCCTGGTGTATTTGGCCGGCAATTAGGGGCCGTATCCCGCTAATTGCCGGTAATTAGCGGCCGTATTTTCTCTTATTAAATTACTAATCACCATTCTTTTAAATGGTGATTCCTATTTGTTTTCTGTCTATGGCATATACATTCGTATTTGTAAATACAAATAAGAATGTGCCATGAATACGAATACAAATGAACGTATTTTCAGGATGGTAAATTCTGAAAATACGAATAGGCCTAAAAAAAAAATCGTATTTTACTATACAAATATGATTATTTTTAGCCGCATGTGACAAAGTCAATTTCCCCCTGTAGATCTAATATACCATAACCAATAAGGCTCATGTATTCAAGTAAGTCATTAAAGCTGTTTTAATACTATGATTCGCCTTCATAATGCACTTGATATAATAGTGGCTAGGCACTGTTAGTACACAATTAGTGCTGTTGTGACTCTATTTACATGTGACAGTGCTATTTGTTTGATTAATTATTGCTCCTTATACTGGAGTAGAATAATTGTTTTGTTTTCTTACAGTGTATTATAACATTTCTGAAACTGTTACTACAGTATATGAAACAATTATCAAATGATCCCGAAATCCTATATGGATTTTTAGGGGAAATGTATTTGTCTTGTCATTTCCATTTAAATACACCACAAATAAAAAATTCTAAAGTTACTGTATATAAATGGAAACCGGCTAAGGAAAGAGATTATTGGCCCATTGAAAAACAAGCAAAGTATCCTGGTAATAGAGGAAGAGGAAAAAGCGGAAATATTCAATACATTTTTTGCTTCAGTGATTACAAATTAGTTTTCAGATGTTTTCCCACAAAAAGAAAGCACATCTCTTGATAGCTCACCAGCTTTATTTGATTGAGGAAATAGTTAAAAATAGATCTCCAAGCCCGGATGAAATACATCCAAGGTACTAAAAGAACTGAGCTCTGTCATAGCACTGCCATTATAACTGATCTTCAAAGATCAGCAAATTCGGGGCCGTTACGGCGGTTCTGGCGTATAACAAATGTAGTGCCAATCATTAAAAAGGGTAGAAAAACAAACCCTACAATTTATGGATCAGTCAGCCTAATGTCCATTGTAGGGAAAATATTACAGGCGATAATAAGAGAGCATCCAAGATTCACAACAAGGTGATAAGTAAGGCTCAACATGGGTTCATTAAAAAATAGATCATCCCAAATTTAATTAAATTATATGAAGAAGTCAGCAGGAATGTGGACTTAAGAGAAATCAGTGGATGTAATTCTTCTTGGATGTAATTCTTCTTGATTAATGCAAAGGCATTTGACATGGTGCATCAAAAAAGGTTGTTAAGAAAATTTGGTAACCTAGGGGTAGGGGAAAAAATTAGTACTTGGGTAAAAAATTGGTTATACGACCAATGTTACAGCCAATAATTGAGGTAGAGTGTTGGGGTTTCTTTAACCCAATATAATCCGAAGGGGCGTTTTTGCATACAAATGTGTCCACATACATCTTGGTTTTATTGTGCCATGTATGGAATAGTTTGGGCACACCTTAGACTCTGCAAAAGTCATGCTTTGTGATTTTCTAAAAATTTGCTTCTCTAATATGCTGTAAAAAATGTAGAATCCATTTATATTTGGAAAAACAGCTAAGCCGTGTTTTGCGTGTTGTGACAAATTGAGGGGAAAAAAAGAGCTTTGCAGTGGAAAAATATTTAGGGGTCATTATAGATGACAGGTTGAGTAATAGTGCACACTGCTCAAGTTCTGCAGCAAAAGCAAATAGGACCCTGGGGAATCACTTGAGAGATGCTCTGTGATCAGTTCTGGGCACCTTACCTTAAAAAATACATAAATATATTGGAACTGGTTAAGAGAATGGCAACTAAACTAATAAGGGATCTTGAGTCAGTAGAATATAAATATAGGCTATCTTGGCTGAATAGTGTATTATTATTTTGATTAAATACAGAATTGGAAATCATAAGGAGGGGCCTGGTTCTAGTTCACTTGCAAAGACAAATTCTCTCTCTAATGGACAAAACCTGTCACTAGATGCATATGTGACAGAATTAAAAGACTGAGCACTGCCGGTTTGGAGATTTCCTGAATGACGCTCTATGCAAGATTGTGTAAAATTTTTAATAATAAAGACAGATCTCACATTTAAATGTGCACTACAAGAGGCAATGTCAATGAAAACTGCAGCTAAATATGTTTTGGAACGCCAGATAGGATGCAAGTCAGCTTCCCAATTTCACAAAATTGAGGCAACAACAAAAACAATGTACTTGTATAAGAGTGAGGAGGCTGTATTACAGTATGTGACAGGGTCATCGTCTCCGCTATACTGTTGTACAGCCTGCTCACTCAGCTGTCAGTGCAGCTTTCACTGCTGAGTGAGCAGCGGGAGATACTGTACAGCACTGGTAGCAGTACAGTATGTGAGAGTATCTACAGTGTTAAAGGGGTGTTTAATAAAGTTATGCATTTCTGGGTGTGCGTCTTTACTTATTTACACATCCTTTTTACTGGTGAACTACGAGACCAAGCAGATACAATAATGCCCCCCATGCTGGGTCTTGTAGTTCTTATGTATTAAGCAATGTGTCTTATCTATTTTTTACACACATCAGCTTGGAGTCCACCGCCCTGGGATGCCGGGGACAGCACCAGACTTCAGACATGGACGAGGGCTGACCAGCCATGGTGCTCATAGTACGGCTGGGGGACCTTGTATAAAAAGTTTCCCCCAGCTGTGACATGACACCGCTGGCTGTTGGAGCCCGGTGCAAGTTGCAAAGTACAAGTCCCCCCATTTTTTGGAACCAGGACAGTTCCAAGAGCCCGGAGCTGGTTTCAGAAATACGGGGGACCCCTACACTTTTTGTCCCCCATATTTTTGGAACCAGGACTGGCTCATTGAGTCCAGGGCTGGTTTGGCTTTTGGTTTCTTTTTAAATTATGACAAAAAAACACACATTACCATGTTTAAAAAAAAATCACACGTGTAAATATTTCCACATTTCCTTTACCAAAATTGGCACATTTCCGTAATCAAAAATCGCAAGAAAGCACTTGTGAATTCTGATCTTGTCTAAAAAATGGCACCCTATTACATGTGCGAATTTTGGTAAAACATCGCACATTTGCCATGTGTGATATGGTGCGATTTTTTTAGCTGTCTAAAATATTGCATCCTATTACATTTCGTCCTATATCTTTATCACCACCCATTTATGAAAAGGTGAATTACAGCAACATGACAATAGCTTATTGTATGTATTGTACATAAGTTGACTGTACTTACGCAATGTAGACTCTTCAATATCATGCATTAAACATATCCTAATATTTCAATAGCTTTAGTGAATGTTTCTCTTTTTATTCATCTCATATTTCATACTATAACTACAAATGCTGGCCACACATCAGACCAACTTTCCTCCAACCATCCTACTAGTTGTTTGGATGGAATAAAAATATGGTACTGGACAATCAGAAATATGCTCACAAACCCAGGAAAATGGACAAAAACATTCAGTCAAATTGTTTCAATCAAACAGGTTCTACTACAGTACTGTGTCTGAGCGACAGTTTTTGTCCTTTTCTAGATTTTGGGAGAAAATTTCTGAAGTAAATATTAATTTTGCTCCCATCCAGTACCATATTTTTAATCCTTCCAAGAATCTAGTTGGATGGAGGAAAGTTGGTCTAATATGTGTCCAGCATTAGGGATAAATTTACTAAGATAGGAGATCTATTGAAGACTGGTTGTTGCCCATCACAACAAATCTGATTCTACCTTTTAGAACAGGGATGGGGAACCTTCGGCCCTCCAGCTGTTGTGAAACTACACATCCCAGCATGCCTTGTTGCAGTTTTGCAATGCGGCCATGCTACAACTGTTGCAGGGCATGCTGGGATGTGTAGTTCGTTAACAGCTGGAGGGCCAAAGGTTTCCCATCCCTCTTCTAGAAGATAATAGACAGACTGAATGACTGTTTGATATTGGCAACATCCCATGTTCAATAGAACTCCCATCATACTAAATTGTCCTCGAAGAATGAGAATTTACACTTCCTATAACATATGATCAAATCATGTTATTTTTTCTAGGAATTGTGATATGTGTCATTTTTTCACAATTAATAACTTATAAATTACTTGTCTATATCAAGTCGACAGCCTATTAAAACTAACCTCATCTGATAAAATCTTTATAAATGTATCCATAAGTACTAAGGATAACATTGCTTGTACTCTACGGTGGGTGATTCATTTACCGGCAATTTACATGAATGTGCACAATGTGAAGAAGTATGGTACAGTAAAATCACAGATTTATCTGCACACCTCTATGGGCTGCAATGTAAAATCTATAATGTTGGTCAAAAGTTGGTAAAGAAATGGTCCGAATAGGCAGTCTACAGTAAATCTTAAAAATCGCTTTTTACTGTTGGAAGAGCAGTATGAACCCACATATTATTGCAATGACAACTTTGCCAACTGAAGTGACAATGGGCCATTAGATATTACCTAGTGTTTTTCACCCATTACTAATACAGGTCGGGTATCCCGTATCCGGGCATCCCGTATCCGAATTATTCCAAAAACCGTGGTTTTTTGGAATAATTCAAAATCCCCCCCCCCTAACCCTCTTTTAATACGGCGTCCATAGCAGGCCTTCAGCATCCTCTCCGGCGTCTCCAGCGGTCCCAGGAGTGCTTTGCGCGAGTGCGCGCGCGCGCCAGTGACGTCACCGGCGCGCCTGGGAACTTGCGCAAAGCACTCCTGGGACCGCTGGAGACGCCGGAGACGGTGCTGGTGGCCTGCCGTGGACGCCGGAGGACTCCATGGACGCCGAGGGACCATCGGGGACCCACCAGGGGCAGGTAAGTATGGCTAAAAAAAAGTATTCCAAAAACCGGAATATTCCCTTATCCGGAATGCTCGTGGTCCCGAGCATTTCGGATAAGGGATACTCAACCTGTACTTTTTATAAATTTGTGACCACCCCATTACTTCATTCCACCCATACTTAACAATTTTGCGTTTCATAAAAATAGCACTTCTACAAAAAGGAGTCACATGAAGATGACTTTAATAATGCTGATCTAGTAAAAGTAGCTCATCTGCCAATCCAACATTTGACAAATCTTCTGACAATCAGAAATCCACACAACAAAGTAAGGAAGGACACAAAATCATTACATTAGGTAATATAACTAATTCAGAATTTTTAATAATAATATATTTTCAGTTTGGTATAATTGAATTGATATTGCAGTAATATTTTGTACTTAAATATAATTATTGTTCCATATGATCATGTGTGTGACTACATTCCATGCATGTTTATCTACAAAGTTTGCCCTTTTTATCACTGTGGCATAATCTATAGTGATTATTATTGCTCTTATTATTATTATTATTATTAATAATAATAATAATAACATAAATTTATATTGTTTCATTTACATGCTAAACTACCATCCTGATTCAGAGATGACTGAAATGCTGTGTACAGTGGCGGAACTTGCGAGTGGTTGGACCTGGTGCAAAATTATACACAGCAGTGGATAACAGGGAGAGGCAGTCTATGACAGCAGAAGGAGGCAGGGGAGTGATGGAGAGGCAGAGAGCGACAGCGTATTACAGGGAGAGTTTGACATATAGAGGAAGATAGTGATATATAGTACATATACCTTGGTGGGAGCAGGAACACAGTGGTCTCTACTCTGTCTGTGACTGGGGCCCTTGCCTTTTGTGTTTTCTGGGTGTGACCTGCCTTTAATTCACAGACAGCAATAAATGGTAAAACATGTACAGCAGTCTATTAACTAAAGGAATTACAGTATGTTACTGTGATTAGTAGTGCTGATAGGAGGCAGGACTATTAGCTGGCACAGATAAGGTCAGACCTGCAGCCATAAGGTAAGGGGCAGGTCCCACAGGCAGTGGGGTTCACCCTGCTCTATGCACTGGGCCATGCATCTGACATTGTTTACAATGGTCTGCCCAGAGGATAACTCATTGCTAGTCTGGGCAGTAGTGGGCCCCTTAGTTCTCAGGCCCAGGTGCAATGCACCTGGTGCACCAATGGTAGTTCCGCCTCTGGCTCTGTAAAAGGCAAGGTTTCACTAAGAAAATAATGCATTTATGAACTGACAGACATATCAGACTGTGATACATCTACAAGGTATACTGTTTTTAATGTTTTTGTAATGCACAAAATGTGCATACAGCATTTTGTATTATATATTGTATATACTTTGATTATGTCAGTTTTATTATGCAAACTATATGTAATTACAAATTACATACAGCTCATGTACAGTATGTAAATGATACCTAAAATTTTGATTTAGACCAAATGCTGCTTCTCAGTATATCAGTGTTACAATGCAAGTATAGTTGCAAAATTACTCATTTTTTAGCCAACTCAAATAATTATTTCCTTATCTTCTGATGTTTTATATTTTATTTCAGTATAATAGGAAGCACCGTTAACAAAGTTGTATCAAAACTGACACTAGATGACAGGCTAATACTATTTTTTTTGTACATGTGGATTGTTAAGCTGTTCATTGCACTGAAGTTAAATATTAACATGCATCTAGTAAACAAAAACAGTTTCTCAGATAATACAAATACACCTACTATTATTATACAGACAAAAGTAGCAATAGACTATTAAAAAAAAGAAAAGTTCCTTATGCTTTAATTCCCACTGTACTAAAATGATTTAAAAAATGTATATGCACTCAGGAGAGTAAAAATAAATTAACTTAGAACTATTATTATCATTTATTTAATTGACCTTTTTAGGTGATCCAAAATCAGTACACAGAATACAAATTTGTGGTATTTATGTAATTTTTAAATAATAAACTTAAAATAAAAAATGTCTGTAAACTACTGTATTTTTTAGGTATTAATATACTTGTGATAGGACCACTTAAAATCACCTGGTGGCCATAGGTATTTATGGATTAAAGATTACATTAGCATCTGTTTTGTTCTAATTATTAATATATTACAATTTTAAACATTGTATATGAAATCTATTTAAAATGTGTATTATTTATATATGTTGTTTGAATTTTTTTTTACAGTAACATTATATTATTAAATACTAAACTTTATAAGCTAATCATACCATGACATTGTGTATTATTAACACCCAACTCAACCTTAAAATACATAACAAACAGAAAAAAACAATGAAACATAAAATCAACTTAAATAAATAAACTATAAAATGATAATGCATATGCTGTTGGAACTACTGTTGTTACTATTTAAGGGCAATAGTCATGGAATTAGTTTACAATAAACACTTTGCAATTCAACATAAAAAAGAAATGAAACAGAAAATAAGAATGCAACCACACAACTTGATAAAGCTTTGTTTTCATGCCTTCAATATGGAGCAAACTTCTGTCGATCAGATTTCTTAACCCCACTTGTTGATGGAATTTTGGCAGTATAAGCAGGTAAATTCCCAGTGGCCCCAGCAGTGGCCGCTGCATTTAATGCCAGGAGTGGTACAGTTTTCATGCCAAGCAGACTGGAGACAGGAACAGCATAGTGGGTGGTTGGTAAAGTTGGTAGGGGGGTAGGGGAATTGACGTTAACCGCGGAGGCAGCAGCAGCTGCCGCCAACATAGCCATAGAGGTTGGGGTGGAGGATGGGGTGGCAGACTGAGAGAGGTTCATGTTGAGGTCAACAGGGGTCGTGATGGAAGCAGTCTGGGCGCTCAGTTTAGCCATCTCTAAGCTGCAAACGAAGAGAGGAACAGGAACAAATAGGTTGGGATGGTCAAGCAAGGATAAATTTTGGGAAGAATGGAATAGGAGAAGCAAACAAAATCAGGTATGGGTTAGATTGGTCAACACAAAAGGAACATACATATGGAAGGTGGGGTGAGAAAGAGAAAAAAGGGAAAATGAGGGTCAGAGGAGGAACATGTTATGTGTTAAAGAAGAAATATAACAAAAGGGTACTTTATGATTTGATGAGGAAAACATTACTAATGCTGGCCACACATCAGACCAACTTTCCTCCAACCAACCAACTAGTTGCTTGGATGGAATAAAAATATGGTACTGGATGGGAGCAAATGTAATATTTACTGCAGAAATTTGCACCCAAAATCTGGAAAAGGACAAAAACTGTTGCTCAGACAAAGTAATGTAGCTGAACCGGTTTGATTTAAACAATTTGACTGAATGTTTTTGTCCATTTTCCTGGGTTTGTGAGCACATTTCTGATTGTCCTTTGCTCCCACCCAGTACCATATTTTTATTCCATCCAAGCAACTAGTTGGATGGTTGGAGGAAAGTTGGCCTGATGTGTGGCCAGCATAAGACTAAAGAAAGCCTTTACATATTTCAATGAAAGAAAGAAATCTCAAGAATGCAGATAATGATGAAAGATGACAAAGTAGAACTTAAAATAAAATGAGACATTTTGATTTCTCCTCGTCACTGGTATGTTTGCATCTGAGTTTTGCACTTTTGAATGTCCAAAGTACTTCAGTATTCTTTTATTATTTTTGTTAATGTATAATATTGTAACTGTTGAAAATACCAATCTACTATAATCTATCACCTAATTAGAATTTAGAAACATTTTCAGATAACAGTACACAACTTTCCATTTATTCTTAAGGCACCTATTTTATGTTACAGTAAGTTGTGCATGACTGAATAAATCTATTACATCTCAATTAATCTATACAGAAAAATAAAAACACTTTGGCTATTCACAACGGAAGCAAGTGGTTCCATCATAAATAAACACATTATGAACAACAAGTGCTAATAATGATAGTAGGTGCAATTGCAATAAGATCAATGACAGTTCCAGTTTGATATAGAATAACAACATTGATGCAAAGTGAGGGTACATCCATTTGCTGTGAATTTTAATTTTACATTGCCCCAAAAATGGACGCAAACAAGTACAGCTGAGTCTTCTGCATTTCAATCACATCTACACAATTTACAGAAATGTAGCATTTTTATGCAGACAAAATCTACTTAGAAAGTATTGGGTTAATTAGAACTGAAAATAAGTGCAAATATGCCAGTTTTGAGGAATAGATTTTGCACCTGGTTTTAATTGGACACAAGAGTATGCTGCTGATAACGCAAACCAGGTGAACACACAGATGAAGAAGCATTTTAAAAAGTGTACAACTCTGCTGGCAGCATGGGCAAATATATGCAATTCCTTTTTATATTTGGAATGCTACGCACAATTTACTTTCTATGCCCGCTATCTACAGAAGGTTATAAATGCATACAGTATATTGTAATCACCTGGTGAACTATACAGTATACAGTGGCATTATGACAGTAAAATGTATTAGTGACACATAGACCCCTGCCCCAGTGGAGCTTACAATCTATATTCCTAGCTAATATACATGCACACACATTCACTCATTTTGTTGGGAGCCAATTAATGTAACAGTATGTTTTTGGAATGTGGGAGGAAACTGTCGAACCCAGAGGAAACCCATGCAAGCAAAGGGAAAATATACATACTCCACACAATAAGAGCCATGGTGTGAATCAAACACATGACCTCAGTGCTCTGAGACATTAATGCTAACTATTACACCTTCCTTGCTGGAGATCTGGTCCATCGTCCACCACAAATATAGATACACTTGGGGCACTCACCGGATCTCAAATAAATCAGCCTGTAGATGGTCTCCATTCAACATTTCAATTGTCATCAGCAATTATGGTCAGGAACATACCAATATCTATCTATCTATCTATCTATCTATCTATCTATCTATCTATCTATCTATCTATCTATCTATCTATCTATCTATCTGTAATGTAGCAAGTAGCACTCCTCAGACTTCTTTAGTGGATAAAACTCAGTCCTTTTATATATATATATATATATATATATATATATATATATGTTAGTGAGCTCGGCACTCTGTGGGGAGTTTATGGTCTGTAATTTTCCGGGGGCCTTCCCAATGGTAAATTATGTAGTTTGCAGAGCAGGCAGCACCCTTGGACCTTCTAATGGGATAGATAGATATATATATAGTATGGGTCGGATGGCACTCAGAATAAATGGATTCAAAGTCGGTGTAACTGCCAACGTTTCAAAGCTTTTATTATCACTTTGTCTTTGAACCCATTTATTCTGAGTATACTATATGAGAGGCTCTCCGGTCAGGAGATTCCTAGGAAAGGCACCAGGCAAGCTGATTATCTAAGGAGTGCTATCCTGCTACCCACATCCTATATATATATATATATATATATATATATATATATATATATATATATATATACAGCTAGATAGATAGATATATCTAGACATAAATGCAATATATTGAGAGACAATCATGGGATAATTGGATGAAAAATACACTTACGCAAGTGCTGAATTCTATGTATTGGTTTGTTTTTTAACCCGTCATCTGGACTACATATGCAACAACAAGTCTAACCTTAAATAGACTGGTATCAAACACCCTTTGTGAAGCTCGTGGAGGTGTCTGCTCTGTGTGGGATGACACCATCAGCTGCGGGCTACCCTGCCGATGATACCTCATCAAACATAGCCACGGTAACAAAAAGGGACTGTTTTAAACTTCACCAAACAACACAGCCACACAGATAGCTGAAAGAGAAATATATAAAAGAGAAATATATACACAAATGCAGACTATATTTACATCATTTGCGATTGTGTTATATTTCTTTGTTTGTTGGTGAAGGTTAAAACAGACACTTTTTAATCATGGCTTTGTTTGATGAGGTATCAGCGGTGGGGCGTCCCGCAGCTGATAACATCATCACACAGGGCGGACCCCTGCACGAGGTTCACAAAGGGGGTTTGATACCAGTCTATTTAAGGTGAGACCTGTTGATGCATATGTAGTCCTGATGACGGTTTAAAAAATAAACCGAAACTTAGAATATTCCTTCCTGGGGCACCAACGCTAAACTTTCCAAACAAGGGTAAATCAACATTGGTGAGCACTGCATGGAGAAACGTGCACGGAATGATGGACGCAGATCCAACTGATTTCAACACATCAATTTGCTTAGGGGTGAGCTCCTATCATTATCTAACAGCGATGCAGATCACATCTTATTTAAGGAGAAGACACAAAAACAAGACAAATATATTGGCGCTAGACCAAATGTTCAGTGTATGTCCTACCTGCCCCCCATACCTTGCACCTCATGAGAAAATGCTGAAGCTGCCGCTGACGCCCATGCTGTGGGGGGAGTGCTGCAGGCGGCCGCCGCTGACCTGCTCCACGTGGGGGGGGGTTGGGAGCTACCCGCAGCAACCGTGGCGCTGAACCCGACATCCATGCTGGAGTGGCGGGGGGAGTCACCGCTGAGCCGGACAATCATGCGGGGGGAGTGCTGCAGGCGGCCGCCGCCGACCTGCTCCAAGTGGGGGGGAGGGATGCGGGAGCTACCCGCAGCACCCGCTAACGCTGAGCCTGACATCCATGCTGGGTGGGGTGGGGGGAGTACTGCAGGTGGCCGCCGCCCACCTGCTACACATGGGGGCGTAGGCTACTCGTGGCTGGGGTCAGGAGACATACTTTTCCCTGGAGATAGTGTGGCATGCCCCGGCCGGCTGAGATGATAAATGGGCTGGCGGTGGCTGTATTACTGCTCCTTGCATGGAGTGCGGCTTCTTTCCAGCAACTCAGTGCCGCCCTCCAGTGGCCGGCGCCCTAGGCAAATGCCTAAAGCTGCCTAGTGGTGGCGCTGGCCCTGGGTATATGTCAGGTGTACAGTGTGGGGGATGGGGGTCAGTTGTACAGTGTAAGAGGATGGGATACACAGTGTGGGGGATGGGGTCAGGCGTACAGTGTGGGGGATGGGGTCAGGTGTACAGTGTGGGGGATGGGATACACAGTGTGGGGGATGGGGTCAATTATACAGTGTGGGGAATTGGGTCAGGTGTACAGTGTGGGGGATGGGGTCAGGTGTACAGTGTGGGGGATGGGATACACAGTGGATACACAGTGTCGAGGATGGGTGTCAGGCAGCAGTTAGCATGATGATTTTTTGCTGAGGTGCCTTCCTAGTATGTAGATATCTGTTTGTAGAAGTCACCTAGGTGAAATCATGAGGCGGCACTCACCAGGCTTAATGAAAATCACAAATCGTCAGAATCCAGCAAACATATAGAAAAAAATCTGAAAGTGTTCCCGAAAGTAACATACAGCAACCGGAGGCAGTGGCGGATTCAGGGGGGAGGACGTGCCCCCCTGTCATTTCTTTTGTAGCTGAGGACCAGGGCTTCCCAACGAGCCCAGCCCCGTGTCTCTAGCCCCCCTGGAACCAGAGATATCGCCTGGCAAAGCTGTAACGTTTTTTCCCCATAGGATAATATGGGACCCGTCAATTCCGACCCCCTCCCGGGTCCGACAGCTGCCAGTTCCCCCCCCTGGCATCACAGAAGCTTGTGGTTGATTTCATTCAATTCCAAATCGCTGGGCCTTTAATATGATACCAGGCTGGTCCATATCGGTCAATCGGTTCCAGAAATATTACGTGTAAACTATTTTTTTATTTTTGAAATGTAATTTCATGGCTGTTCATGTTCTTTGAGGGCAGATTACTCTGGAACCAAACGTTCCAGTTTCACTGGACCAAAATCATTCAAAGCCCACTCAAAAGTTCTCAATATGATACTTTTCTCATGTAAATGGATCAGTTGGTTCCGAAGATATAGCCGGTTAAATAAGCTATCTGGTTAAAGAGGGGGAGGGGTGGTTTTCTCTCCCCCTCACACCAGAAAATGCAGGGACTAGGCTGGTGTAAAAGGGGCCAACCTGGGAATGCATTTTCTGGTGTGAAAGGGGTATTATTTCAAATAGCCAGGACCTGCAGTGCTCTGAATACAGCCAGGCTCTGACACTGTCAGTGGCTATCACTTCTGCCTGGTGGCTGTCCCCCATTTACCTCGAGCATGTATTCCCCTTGGCAATGAGCATGTAATCCCACATGGCAATGAGTATGGAACCTCTGGCAATGAGCATGGAACCCTTGGCAATGAGCATGTAGATAAGCAGCACTTATGTAGCATAATTTTTAATAGGCATTATGGTGTTTGACATAATACATATTGGACATAATGGCGTGTAACTTAATGTGTAATGGACAATGAGTGTAAATGTTTAATGCGCGCCTTTGGTGGACAATGTTCCTGTTTATGAAACGTGTTGTGAATTTTGGCTTAATCTGTGTGGCATTATGTGAATTCTGGCTCAATCCGTGTGGCATTATGTGAATTTTGGCTCAATCCGTGTGGCATTATGTGAATTTTGTCACAATCCGTGTGGCATTATGTGAATTTTGTCTCAATCCGTGTGGCATTATGTGAATTTTGGCTCAATCCGTGTGGCATTATGTGAATTTTTACACAATCCATATGGCATTATGTTTATTTTGGCTCAATCCATTTGGCATTATGTGAATTTTGGCTCAATCCGTGTGGCATTATGTGAATTTTGTCACAATCCATGTGGCACTATTTGAATTTTGGCTCAATCCATGTGGCATTATGTGAATTTTGGCTCAATCCGTGTGGCTTAATGTGAATTTTGACACAATCCATGTGGCATTATTTGAATTTTGGCTCAATCCGTGTGGCATTATGTGAATTTTGGCTCATTCCATTTGGCATCATGTGTAAGGGGCAAGTATAATGGGATCTAGTATTTTGTTGCATAATGTGTAGAAGTTGTATATGGTGTTGTACACTACACTCAAGGACACACCCCCTGTTGAGTGGCCACACCCCATTTTCCGGAGCGCGCCTTTGGCGCGCGCACAACTACATCCTTCACTTTTGTCACCATGGTGGGCCTGCGTACTTTAAATGCCAGGGCCTATTTTTAATCCCATTCCCACCCTCTCCCGGTCGCTCTCTTAGCATGTACACTGGCACCACTAACACCGCCCCTCCCCCACCTAAACCCTCTTTTATCATGGTGCCCCCCTGTCATTTTATCCTGGATCCGCCCCTGACCGGAGGGATGGTTGCCGCTCAAAGGACTTAAACATCTGAAAAGTAACTATGCTGTCACAGCACCTGGGCACTTGATGAAACAAAGATGTAGGTGCTGTGCCAAAATGATACTTTACAGATGTATAAGTTGCCCATCCCCCTTGTTGCTGTATACATACAGTAGTTTTCCGTTATGTTTCTTATACCCCTTTTCAACTTGCAAGCTGGGTCTCACCCAGGATTTTGTACGTGGGTGCGACCCGGCTTGCAAACCCATTGTGACTAGCACCATGACCTGGGGGGGTGGGGAATAGGCTGAGGTTTCCCAAACTGTACAGTGACACTGAGAAAAGTGTCCTTCGTGTCCTCAAAAATGCTGTCCACTTAACCATGGACATGTGGACAAATGGAATAGGGCAAACTAAGGACTACATGACTTTGACAATTCACTGGGTACATGTATTGCCTTACGCAGAATCAACAGCAATGGCACCAGTAGCGGGATCTCACAAAAAACCCTAATTCCTAGAAAGGCTATATGCTGTGTATCACCAGTTTATGTAAGAGGCACTCTGCTGAGAACCTCGACATCATTGCATAATGGCTTACCCCGCTTAGACTCTCCAGGGGATTTATGATTTTTGACAAAGCCACTAATATTGTGCGAGCATTACATCTGGAAAAATTCGAGCATGTCCTATATTTTGTTCATCGAATTAATTTGGTGGTGCAGAATTTTTTGAAAAAATTACAGGCTTGCAGGAGAATTTCGTGGGCACTTTTGCCATTAAGTGACTGCATGTGAAAGAGTGGAGCACCAGCAAACCCTCTTGAACGTGCCCTGACATCATCTGGAGCAAGAGGTAGTAACAATATGGAATTCTATCCTCTATATGCTTCAGAGGAGGGAGGAGCAGCAAAAGGCCATTCAAGCCTATACATTTAGCTATGACTTAGGCAAAGTAGTTGGAATGAACCTGACTCAAGTGCAGTAGAGAATGAGTTCCGTGTTGTGCAAAGTTATCCTACCCTTTAAATTTGTCACACGTGAAGTCAGTTCAGAAACTGCCAGCATGTGTCAGGTCATTCTACTCATCAGGCTTCTGCAGAAGCAGCAGGAGAAAGTGAAGGAGGAGCTAAAACTGAGGTATTCTGCAAAGTATTCGACTTGTGATAAAGCTCTTATTCTCTTTGCCAGGATTCAAGCATGGTAAATCTGTTGAAATCAGAACACTACATTTTGGCCACCATGCTTGATTCTAAATTAAAAGTAGGGATGAGTAAATTCGGATTAGGGGAATTGGGACCCTCAATTTAAACTCGAAGTCAAGTCCAGTGATACTGCTGCATAAGTCCAATCCAGTGGTACTGCCATTAAAGTCCAGTGATACTGCCATTAAAGTCCATTGGTACTGCTGTTAAGTCCAGTGATACTGCCATTAAAATCCATTGGTACTGCTGTTAAGTCCAGTGAGACTGCCATTAAATTTCAGTGATACTGCCATTATAGTCCAATGATACTGCAGCTAAAGTCCAGTGGTAAAGCCGTTAATGTCCAGTGGTACTGCCATTAAAGTCCAGTGATACTGCTGCATAAAAGTCCATTGATATTGCCGTTAAAGTCCAGTGATACTGCCATAAAAGTCCAGTGGTACTGCCTATAAACTACATTGGTACTGCCGTTAAAGTCTAGTGATACTGCCATTAAAGTCCATTGGTACTGCCATTAAAGTCGAGTGATACTGCCATTAAAGTCCAGTGATACTGCTGCATACGTCCAGTCCAGTGATCCTGCTGTATCCGGAGATATTGCGGGAAATTTACTGAGCTAAATTCGTAAAAAAAAAAAAATCATATTTTCATAGTAAAATACAATTTTTTATTCACATTGAACCTCATCTTCCACTTTTTTGCCCAATCATCTAGATTGTTAAGATCATTTTGAAGCGCGGAGACATCCTCGGTTGATTTAATAACTCTATTTAGTTTTGTGTCATCAGCAAAGATTGATACATTGCTTAGTAATCCCAGCCCAATATCGTTAATAAATATGTTAAATAAAATGGGCCCTAGTACCGAACCCTGTGGCACTCCACTAAGTACTGGTATCATACGGCACATTTCACAACCACTCTTTGTTCTCTATTACACAGCCAGTTCCTTACCCATCTACAGATTCTTTGAGATCAGGCTTGTTCGTCCCATTTGTGGTACCTGTGTGATACTTGCCTACTTTTTAAAACTAGTTTCAGGGAGATTATAGTTGCGCACCATTGAGGGGGCGTGTCATGCTCCACCCAAAGGGAGTGTCTAGTTCCATATATGGAGAGATGAAAAGAGATTGTGAATGTGGCACCTAGAAGCGTGGTTGTGTAATTTAAAAATACTTATATCCAAATGGAGATGAGTCCCAAAGCAGTTGGTAAGAGCTACTAAACTTTCTTAAGTGCTGGGAAATGGTGCTGTTGATTCAATGTAAATGTAATGTTTCTATCTTTCATTCCTTTTTTCCCCAAAAATGTAATAGTGGAATGTGGGCTAGGTGAAATAAGGGAGATTGCTAGACTAATGAGGGAGAGAAGGAGATTGCTACTATTTCAGGGAGTCTCCTATGACCTGTGTGTTCTCCCCTAGTAAACACTCATAAGAAGATCCCATTTAACAGTTCTGCTTTTCCCTTATCCTCTGTAAAACTTTTACCATTGATATCGGTTAATGGGCCATGTTCTCTTTAATTATTCGCTTACTATTTATGTACTTGAAAAACTTCTTGGGATTGGTTTTGCTTTCAGTGGCTATGCACTCTTCATGTTCCCTTTTAGCTACTTTGATTACCTCTTTACAAATTTTGTTTGAGTCTTTGTACTTGCTAAACGCCACCTCATTTACATTATCTTTTAGTGGTTAGGCAGCCGAGTGTATTATAATTTCCTTTATATATATTTACAGTGCTTTAAGGAATATTGTGGTTTACTTTAATATATATATATATATATATATATATATATATATATGTTTCCTACTTATTTATTTGGATGGGGGAATGCGGGTGCCTGTCAGATGGCGTGCTGCATCTGTTAGCTCACCTATCTTTATTAAATACAATTGGCTGCCAGGTATCTTTCCCTTTTTCCCGCAGGCTGACCGTGCTCCAGCCATTTGCTTAGCCTGAGTGGAGCACTGGGACAGTGGCATTCTAGTTATGCCTTACATTTGTCCATATAACCCTGGTTTTGGTTGTAGGGGCAACGGAGTAGTGCTAGCAATGAATGATGTTACTCGTCTGCCATTGGTTAGTGCTGTGACGGGTGACGTCGGGTGGGCGGTAACTCCGTCCTTCTCGACTGTTTCCATGGCACCCATTCCTCTCCACTGACGCGACCAAAATTCTCATTCACTCTCTTGTCATCTCCCGCCTTGACTACTAAAACATCCTTCTCTCTGGGCTACCTCTCACCCGCCTCGCACCTCTCCAATCCATTCTTAACGCTGCTGCTAGGCTCATCTTCCTCTCCCGCCGCTCTACCTCCGCCTCCCCCCTCTGTTTATCTCTTCACTGGCTCCCCATTCCTTTCCGAGTTCTCTTTAAACTCCTCACCACCACCTACAAGGCTCTCTCCTCCTCCACAGCTCCCTACCTCTCTTCACTGATCTCTATCCACACTCCCTCCCGTCCTCTTCGCTCCATCGCTGACCGCCGACTGACCTCTCACCTAATCACCTCCTCCCACTCCCGTGTCCAAGATTTCTCTCGCGCTGCCCCCCTGCACTGGAACAACCTCCCGCCACCCATCAGGCTATCTGATTCCCTTACCTCCTTCAAGCGCTCCCTCAAAACCCACTTTTTTCGACTAGCCTATCCCTCCTCCTAACCTCTTTTGATCCTCCTATCCTGCCTCCGTTCCCCTCCGTTCCTACTTATCCTATTGTATTTCGTTCGTCCACCCACCTATTTTTAGTATGTTAACTCTTATGAGCAGGGCCCTCCTTCCTCACGTACTCACCCTACCTCATTACCTCACCTGTGCTCCTGTCCTGTTCTTCCCTTCCTCTACTTCATCTTCGGTCTCCTTGACTATTTTGACACCTACTTCTGAACTGATGCTGATTTTAGTTCTACCAGCTATACCCCTATTTATACTGTATCTTTCTACACACCCTGTAGGTTACCTTGTAATTTTTTTTTTTTTTTGTTTGCTATGTACGGCGCTGCGGACACTTTGTGGCGCCTTATAAATAAACGTACTACTACTACTACCCCTGAGACGCCACCAGGATTAGTGTGCGGAAGCACATGAGAGGAAATGACGTGTCCTTGTTGGTGTTGTGAGATGGGTGGCCGGGAATCGGGAGCCAGGCACCATTGGAGAATTTCAGGTGAGACACAGGTGCAGTTTGATTTTGGCAGGCACCCTGTCCCATATTTTAATCATGGGCTGTCTTAGTTGACCTTATGCCCTTGATGAAGGAGGTAGTTCTCCGAAACGGCTGTCGGGCAGACAAGGCTCATGGATAGGGATGTGCTGCATGGATTGCTTAGACAGCTCCCTCAGAAATTTTGATAAGTATCCATGACATTCTGATTACTTATACCGCTTTCAGACCGCACTCTAGACCCGGGTTATTGCTGTGTTCTTGCGGCCCCAACACGGGTCAAGGTGCGGTCTGAAAAGGCCACCACGGGTCGAGCAACACGGGTGTACAACCCTGGTAATGACCAGGGTTGAACACGGCTATGACCCGTGTCAAGTGCAGTGTGAACGGGTGCCTGGGTCGAGCGACCCGTGTCCCGTTCACAGTATGGAGGAGGCAGCACTGTCAGCTCCAAGTACTGCCTCCTCCCGAGCCCCCGATGACGCGCCCCCGCCCAGCTCCGCCCCATGTGACATCACCGACTCGGCAATATGCCGTGTCGGTGTCGGAACTTTCAGACCACATTGCCGTGTTGCTCTGGGGATGGGACCCGTGTCCTAATCCTGTGTGCGACACGGCATTTGCGGTCTGAAAGTAGTATTACTGGATTGATGCCCATGATTTTGTAATTCATTACTAAAAGCACTTTAAGCATTTACAAATGGGGGTGTGCTGGTTCTTCTGTCCTTACTTGCATTTGGATGGGATTCATGGATAGATGCCCGGGTGCCTCCTCTTCGAGGAACAAGTCCTGAGTACTTACAATCTTCCAAAGAAATGAGTGTCACTGCTGTATCAAAGTAAAGTGACTGTGCTTTAATCAACTGCGTTTCGGGCAGATGCCCATCTTCAGGATACACAAGTTCACAAGATTCACTTATGTTTCCTGAAGACGGGCATCCGCCCGAAACGCCGTTGATTAAAGCACAGTCACTTTACTTTGATACAGCAGTCCCGCAGTGACAATCATTTCTTTGGAAGATTATATATAATCACTTGTTATATACTTCTGGTCCTGATGAAGGGTTTATCCCGAAACGGCGTAGACCGTAAAGGAGGAATAAATTTTCACTTATTTGCACCAAGTCCCGGAGTGACGCCCATCATTGTGACACTATATATATATATATATATATATATATATATATATATATATATATATATATATAGAGAGAGAGAGAGAGAGAGAGAGAGAGAGAGAGAAAATATAAGTGCGCAATGATTATGCACACACAACGGGATATAGTCCGTTCCAAGCAATTTCAAAGTGCACCCTGGGTCTTTTCAGTTAGCCCGGCAGCTCCAGTAGTCACGTAGGGCCCTCTGACGAAGTACGTGACTATGAAACGCGTTGGGGCGTGGCCTGGCGTTGGTGCAAGTAAAGCAGTGACGTCCATGAGTGTAATCGCTCTGACTGTTCAGTGTGTATAACCAAAACACTGTGGCCCTTATTCTGATCGGTGCGGATATTCCCGCATTCTTACGGTGCGGTCCGCACGCCACGGTGTTTTGCCGCGTGCGGCCATCGTCCGTAGAAACGCCCACGTGTCCTCCGCATTCGGACGGACTCACTCTTTAAGAACAGGGCGTGTTTACGGACGACATACAAAGCATGCGTGTGCGGGAGAAACACTCCGATTCGGCACGGTATTACAGAGTATTACAGAGTATGCTCGGGAATACCGCATCCGAACGGGAGCCAAGCGGTGCTACCGCACGTAAGCGGAGTATTTACGCCAAACAACCCACTATGAAGTATCTTCTGCTATACATCACATGACCCACTTATTCAATTACCTATCCTCATAAAAAACTGCTTATTTGGAATTGGAATCAATTAGATTCCAATATATCCTTACAAGCATGCCTAACACATGCATTGCACACATTAACCCTTACAGCAATGTAAGTGCAATGGTTTCAATTAAAGCACTGACAAGCGTCCTATTAGTGAGTAATGAGTAAAGGAGTAGATTCTATTGGGTTCAGGTGTTAATGGTTGTAGTCATTAGGCGTACGTTCGCCTACCGCATGAACGAGTGGTGTCCGCAAAGCAATAGTACACTTGTGGACACCGCACATTTCTGCCCTTTTTGATCGCGTGCATTCGGAGTGGTTTCCGAATGTACGCCCCCCAACATAAGTGTACTCCCCCGTGTCCGCCCATGTTTCCGCCCCGTTTTGCCCACTTTGAAACTACGCCCATGTGTCATTCCGCATGACGCCCATAATACGCCCCTATTTCCCGAATGATAGCGGTGAACAGTTCTGGACGGGATATGGCCGAACTGGTACCGAGTCAAGGCGTGGCACATGCGCGTTGCGTTCTCCACGCATGCGCAGACGCCGTAAACACGCGATCCGAAAGTATGCGGTAAAGTCCGCGTCAATCAGAATAAGGGCATGTATGCTGTTGTCTAGCGGTTGTTGAACCGCCTATTGTGGTACGTGATAAAGGCCTGATTTTATGGAAGACAAAACTGTTTTTGATAAATAAATGTCTTTATTTTATTGCACTATGGACCGCTCTGATTTATCTTCATATATATATATATATATATATATATATATATATATATATATATATATATATCAATGATAGAACTTGGTGCCTTCAGTGTAAAAGCATACAGGTGATAAATATCCTTAAACAGGTGTTCTAATGATGATAAAAGTCAACATATCATAGTGTATCTGCAGTGCTGCTTCCTCCTGGTATTCCCCAGGGTCCTCAAATAATTTATTCGTGGAGTGGGGTGGTGTGTATAAAAAGTAATAAAATATCAGAATACAGTATGCACTTATATATAAAGTGAATTTTGTGCAAGTGCTTGAAAACATGCACAAAATTTAAGGAGCTTTCAGTGCCTTGTTAGATGGTTCCCTATAAGGGAATTGCTTATAGCATATAATATGAAATTGTTAAATTAGTGGTGCTCTGCTGCCACCATGTGGTTAAAAAGTATAGAAAATATATTGAAAAAAATACTCAGTGACAGTATATCAAAAGCACCCAATACAGTAGTGAGAGATATTTTATGCTCACTGCTTTGCTGAAGAAAACACATATGTTGTAACATTGAATAAATGTATATTTGTTTTTATTCATTTGACTTATATTTTTTAATAGCCACCTGAAAAGTGGGCACTGGTGAAAAAAATTGTAGCGCATCTGTAACTTGTTTGTAGCTAATATTTTAGTCCTTCATTAACAGCAAGGTTCTATAGTGGTGCTGCTTTCTTACATGCGCATTATTAGGGTAACACCAACTTTCTTTTGTAATATATATATATATATATATATGTATATGTATCTGTATATAAATCATCATATACCATCTTAGATGCCTCTTTTATAATGTAAACATACTGTGCCTAACCTGAATAGCATCGCCTCATAAGTTTAAACCAATGACTCTAAACCCTTAATCATTTTTGTTGTTCTTCTCTCAACCTTTTCAAGTTCCAAGATGTCATTTTTATGTACTGGTGCCCAGAACTTTTATACAGTGGCTTAATTACATTGTCTTCCCTCGCCTTGCGATATCATTGTGGCCACACCCGCACTGCTCATTGTGGATATCACCAGCATTGTATGAGAGGGGAAGGGCCCATGATGATGCAATCCAATGCTAATCACTTAATCTGAGCCACTGGCCCACCACCTGTGTAGGTACTTCTTTTTGTGGACGAGGTGTTAGAAGTTGTGTTTTTTGGAGTCTCTTTGGAGAAGGCAAGTATCTATGTATGGCATATGATGGCACTGTAATATAAATTATCTTTATAAGCTATAGAAAACATTTAAAAAGTTTGATTTACAAACACACTGCATGCTGACTTTCTTCTGAATACATGACAGATTATACCAGGAGCACCACTGAGCAACAGAGCCAGATTAAAGTTTAAATGGGCCTGGAGCTGAAAATTATCAAGGGCCTTTTATGCGCAATGATAGGGGTTGTGGCCAGCACCTAATAATTTAGGGGGCGTGACCAGTGTTCTGTTTGGGTGGTCTGCTCATGGTTGTATCTCTATTTGTGTAAATACTTTTAACTAATTATATATGCCTGGAAAAGGCAGGGGGCTGGCATAGGAAAAATGCAGGGAGATATATTGCAGGGTGCCCTCCAAAGGTGCACCCGCAGGATGCCGATGTCCTAAGATACTTACAGGGTGAGGCGGCACTCCAGTCATAAAAAAAATACTGAAAGCCGAAACTTGGTATACAACATTTCAGTACCTTTTGTGTGGTCACCTAAGTTTACCACACCATATACCCCTTATACAAATTATGCAATTAAGTAACCCCCTTATACTGTACTTGCCTCTTACACAATATGACACATTGAATGAGCCAAAATTCACACGGACTGAGCCAAAATTCACATTATGGCACATGGATTGAGTCAAAATTCACGTTATGTCACACAGATTAAGGCAAAATTCACATTTTGCCACATGGATTGACCCAAAATAAACACTATACCAAACAGATTGAGCAATAATGCACAATATGCTCCACAAAAAGGGGAATTGTGCGCCGAAGGCGCGCATTAAAAATTTACACCATAATGCCCATTACATGTTAAAGCCACACACCATAATGTCCATTACGTATTATGCCAAACACCATAATGCCTATTAAAAATTATGCTACATAAGTGCTGCTCATTGCCAGGGGTTCCATTCTCATTGCCAGGGGTTCCATGCTCATTGCCATGTGGGATTACATGCTCATTACCAAAGGGGAATACATGCTCGCGGTAACTGGGGGACAGGCGCCGCAGGGCAGAAAGGACAGCTGGGCAGAGAACAGGGGGCTGCCTGGCTGTATTCAGAGCACTGCAGGTCCCGGCTATTTGAAATAATACCCCTTTCACACCATAAAATGCAGGGATTTACCCAGTAAAATGGTCCCATGATCATGCAGGGACATTCCCGGGCTAGCCCCTTTTATACCAGCCTAGTCCCTGCATTTTCTGGTGTGAGGGGGAGATAACCCCCCTTTAAACAACCAGCTATATCTTCGGAATCAACTGACCCATTTTCATGTGGGCTTCAAATGATTTTGGTCCCGTAAATCTGGGCCATTTGGTTCCAGAGAAATCTGCCCTCAAACAACATGAACAGCCATGAAATAACATTTCAGAAATGAAAAAAATCTGCAATATCACTAGAACCAATGAACCCATATGGACCAGCCTGGTATCAGGCCCAACGATTTGAGATCAACCTCAAGCTTCTGTGATGCCGGAGGGGGAAACTGGCAGCCGTTGGAACCAGGTGTGGTCGGAATTAGTGGGTCCCATGTTATCCTATGGGGGAAACGTTCCAGATTTGCCTGGCGGTATCTCCGGTTCCCAGGAGGCTAGCAATGCAGGGCCAGGCTCGTTGGAAAGCCCTGGCCCTCAGCTACAAAATGGGCCTATTTAGAGAGTGGGCCTGGAGCTGCAGCTCCATCAGGCCCATTGTTAATCCGGCCCTGCTGAGCAACCAGAACAGATAGATATGATGGATGAAGGCAAAGGAAGCCTGTGAAGCCCGTGAGGGGACGCGGATACCTGTGAAGGTATCCGCGTCCCCTCGCGGGGCTCGCTGCGATCGCCACGCTTCGGGCTCGGTGGCTCACTACGCTCGCCACACTTTCTATTCTCGACTCCTTGCCGACGTGGATAGTGGGGGTATGAAAAGGTCGTAGGACGCGTACCGCCGCCCCTCGCCGGCTCGCAGCGCTCGCCACGCTTCGGGTTTGCGTTCATAGTGTGGGTGGTACAGCCTCAAAAATGCCAGTTGGGGGCCATTGAACATGTTTAATACTAATTCCAATGCATTTGGATGCTTTTCAGTGCAAAATCGCATGCGATGCAATGTGATTTTTTTGCATACGATGGCCATCGTGGGAGCCGTGATACTCCACAAGTACCTGCGATTTAAAATTGTATAAGCACCCTAATGGGTTTACCCAGGGCTATTTTTGTGCAGTCTCCAGCAGGAACTGAGGCCCTTATTCTAGTTCACTCTTTCAGACAAAATATTTCTTAGATGGACAAAACCCATGTGCACTGCAGGTGAGGCAGGTGTTACTTGTGCAGAGATAATTAGATTTGGGTGGGGTTTTACACCTGCCTCACCTGCAGTGCACATGGTTTTGTCCATCTAAGAAATATTTTGTCTGAAAGAGTGAACTAGAATAAGGGCCTCAGTTCCTGCTGGAGCCTGCACAAAAATAGCCCTGGGTTAACCCATGTTAAAAGTGGCCAAAGGGATAAGTTAATTAAACGTGTTTGGTGTTTAACATGTTAAAAGCACCCCCAACGGCACCCCCACTATCAACGCCAACCCTAAGCGTGGCGAGCACAGCGAGCCCGCGAGGGGCGGCGGTACGCGTCCTACGACCTTTTCATACCCCCACTATCCACGTCGGTGTGGACTTGATTTTATATAGTGTGGCGAGCGCAGCGAGCCACCGAGTCCGAAGCATGGCGAGCGCAGCGAGCCCCGTGAGGGGACGCGGAATACATGTAAAGTAATACGTGTCCCCTCGCGGGGCTCGCTGCGCTCGCCACACTATATAATATCAACTCCACGCCGACGTGGATAGTGGGGGTATGAAAAGGTCGTAGGACGCGTACCGCCGCCCCTCGCGGGCTCGCAGCGCTCGCCACGCTTCGGGTTTGCGTTCATAGTGTGGGTGGTACAGCCTCAAAAATGCCAGTTGGGGGCCATTGAACATGTTTAATACTAATTCCAATGCATTTGGATGCTTTTCAGTGCAAAATCGTATGCGATCGCATGCGATCAAATCGCATGCGATGCAATGTGATTTTTTTGCATACGATGGCCATCGTGGGAGCCGTGATACTCCACAAGTACCTGCGATTTAAAATTGTATAAGCACCCTAATGGGTTTACCCAGGGCTATTTTTGTGCAGTCTCCAGCAGGAACTGAGGCCCTTATTCTAGTTCACTCTTTCAGACAAAATATTTCTTAGATGGACAAAACCCATGTGCACTGCAGGTGAGGCAGGTGTTACTTGTGCAGAGATAATTAGATTTGGGTGGGGTTTTACACCTGCCTCACCTGCAGTGCACATGGTTTTGTCCATCTAAGAAATATTTTGTCTGAAAGAGTGAACTAGAATAAGGGCCTCAGTTCCTGCTGGAGCCTGCACAAAAATAGCCCTGGGTTAACCCATGTTAAAAGTGGCCAAAGGGATAAGTTAATTAAACGTGTTTGGTGTTTAACATGTTAAAAGCACCTCCAACGGCACCCCCACTATCAACGCCAACCCTAAGCGTGGCGAGCGCAGCGAGCCCGCGAGGGGTGCAGTACGCGTCCTACGACCTTTTCATACCCCCACTATCCACGTCGGTGTGGACTTGATTTTATATAGTGTGGCGAGCGCAGCGAGCCACCGAGTCCGAAGCATGGCGAGCGCAGCAAGCCCCGTGAGGGGACGCGGAATACATGTAAAGTAATACGTGTCCCCTCGAGGGGCTCGCTGCGCTCGCCACACTATATAATATCAACTCCACGCCGACGTGGATAGTGGGGGTATGAAAAGGTCCTAGGACGTGTACCGCCGCCCCTCGCGGGTTCGCTGCGCTCGCCACGCTTCGGGTTCACATTCATAGTGGGGGTGGCGTGGGGGTGCATTTAACATTGTAAGCCCCCATTAGGGTGCTTATACAATTAAACATCGTATAGGGGATGATACAATTTTAAATCGCATCACAGTGCATCGGGTGTATGCCATGCTATGCGATTATATGTCATGCGACCAAATATCGTGGGCGCCGCGCTAGTACACAAGTACCCCATCTATTACCCATCTCTGCCTCCCACCAATTCATAGACCTCCCAAATTCCAGTGTCTTCCCCTTCTCAAGTCTAGTGTCCTTGACCATCTCACTGACCCTGCTTTCAATCCAGTGTCTACCCCTTCCCTCCTTAACCATCTCACTGCCCATTCCCCCCCCACACTTATAACCCCCCTAGTCAGCTCAGTCACAATGACCTCCCATATTCAGTCAATTGCCTCCCCCTTCTCCATCCTATTGTTCCGCCCCTCCCACCACTACTATAACAGTATGTCACTGTTCCTTTTACACATCCAGCTCAATGTCCCTCACCTACTGTATGTCACTCCACTCCTCCCTCAGAGCCTTCCTAGTTAGTGACATTTCTGCATGTCACTGCTATGCGTTTTATAATACTAAAGGTCTTCAAATGCAGTCAATTGGGGGGTTTTCAATGCCGTGGGCGAGCGGCGACAGCGAGCAGGCTTCCTGCTCGCTCTCACCCCTCACCCTGTCAGTATACAATGCACCCCCCTCATACGCCAATTTCCCCTCGCTCCTTTTTTTGAGTGAGGGAGAATTGGTGTATGCGGCTCCTGAACCAGCAAGACTCACGGCTAAATACAGCTAGTTTTCTGCATTAGCCGCGGGTCTCGCTGTTAGGGGGAATCCTCGCCATCCTGTGACGGCGAGGATTTCCCCAGAACGTTGAATAGGACGAATGGCCGGCGAGCGGGTTAAACAGCGAGGATCGCTGGTTTTCTGCAATCCTCACTGTTTAATCCCCTCGCCAGCCGCATTGAATACCTGCCAATAACAATTATATAGCACTGAGGTAAATACTATTCTAACTATTGCCATTATGCCATGTTAGTACATAGCAGCAATATTCAGTAGTATGTACAGAAGTTAAAAATAAAAATTGCTAAATTATATACCAATTGTAATCCTAATTCTACCAAAAGGAGTAATGCACCTGTATATGTGCAGTAGTAATGTCAAATAATTTGCCATCAGTAATAGTAATAGCCAATTAATATGCCACCAGTAGTTTTATCATCCTATATTATGCCATTTGTGGCAATGGTCCCCAATATAAGCCACCGATAAAAATTAAGCAGTGTTTATACCTAGTAGTCCTTATCTCCAGCAATGGAAAAATACAACAATACTGTAGATCAGAAGTATTCAGAAGTATTGCCCAGTAACACCAGCAGTAACTCTAATTGCCACTATTTTAGTATCAACTTATTGATCATAACAATGGTACATATACAAAATATCAGCTGTAATAGTGCCCGGTAGCTTATAAGGCAGGTAATATTGCAGGAAATACTGTCAATTATTTAATGCTGACAAAATATATTTAATCAATTGATTTAGTGTCCAGTAAACAAGAAACAAATATCAATATCAAGGTTTTACTGATATAAATTAATCAAAACCTATTTGTTTATTTTTTCTCTTCTTACATTACATCACTAATCAAAAAATGACTAATGAGGCCTGCTGGTGGTGACCGTGTAAATATGAACAGTGCTATGTTACACTCAATAGCATATGACTGTCAACTGTCACTGCCCATTATTAGCATATCACACTTTTACTATCCCAACAATTCTCCTTCAGCAGTCAACCAACACCATTTTACAATGATACTTCCATGGTCTTCTCAACCAGGGAGACTTATGGCATTAGAAGCTGCCAGTAGAGCACCCGTAACCTAACTTGGAATAGGCACAACTGTCTATAGCAAAGTAAATGAGAGTGTACTAGACTATAGGTTAATAAGGGAATATTAACAATGATACAGTGTTTTGCATACAGGCTTACCTGGCATTAATGAGGTACTGTGCTAAGCTGATATTTGCTGGGGATCCTGTGATTGTAACTTGTCTTTCTCCATTCCCTTCTGATGCATTTGCAATCTTGATCTGTGCTCCTGACATTTGCCTGATTTCATTTATTTTGCTGCCTTGTCGACCAATAATGCATCCTATAAGCTAAAAGCAAATGATAATATTATACATGCATAAAAATAAGTACTGCATACAGTTTTAAAAGTACTATAGTAACAAGGTATATATATATATATATATATATATATATATATATATATATATATATATATATATATATATATATTTTGCACCTTGAAACGTCGGTCTAAAGAAATCCACAGTCTGATGTGAGTTATTCTAAGCGAGTGCCGCCTTCGGGAGATTATATATATATATATATATATCTAGCAGAATTTGTGATTTTCTGGCCATTTTATAGAGAATATGAATGATAACTCACAAACCTTTCTTTCACTTATAGTTAGTGGTTGAATGAAGCCATTTATTGTCAAACAACTGTATTTACTCTTTTTAAATCATAATGACAACAGAAACTACCAAAATGACCCTGATCAAAGTGTAACTTATCCTGGAGATTCTGGCCTGATAACATGCACACAAGTGGACACAAATGGGTTTGAATGGCTACTAAAGGTAACCATCCTCACCTGTGATCTGTTTGCTTGTAATCAGTGTGTGTGTGTGTGTATAAAAGGTCAGTGAGTTTCTGGTCTCCTGAAAGACCCCTGCATCTTTCATCCAGTGCTGCACTGACGTGTCTGGATTCAGAGTTACGGGGAAAGCAAAAGAATTGTCAAAGGATCTGCGGGAAAAGGTAATTGAACTGTATAAATCAGGAAAGGGATATAAAAAGATATCCAAGCAATTGAGAATGCCAATCAGCAGTGTTCAAACTCTAATTAAGAAGTGGAAAATTAGGGATTCTGTGTAAACCAAATCATGGTCAGGTAAACAAACAAAACATTCAGCCACAAATGCCAGGAAAATTGTTTAGGATGCAAAGAAAAACCCACAAATAACTTCAGCTGAAATACAAGACTCTCTGAAAAAAAGTGGTGTGGTTGTTTCAAGATGCACAATAATGAGGCATTTGAAAAATGAGTCAGAGACTGTGCCGGGACGCCGGCTGAACTGAACTCGGAAGCTACAACCCCGGTGCGACACGGAGCCGTGGGAATCAAACATCTGACAGCCGCTGAGCTGCACCGCTGGCTAACCGGAAGGTAGGGAAAGACAGGTAACAACTGGGGACTCTTCACTTACTCCAAAAGGAGTGTAAACATTGTTTTTAACCCAAAAAATATTTTTCAGGTGTCACTCATTAATTAGCATAATCAGAGCGCTCCGACTCTATTGCATAAAATCCTCCTTTTTATCAGGAGCTGCCCAAACACAAAGCGTGGTTTATACGTCTATTTATATTACTACGCAAATGCCACAAAGCATCCCGCTTACAATACTCCAAACAGCACTGAGACAAGCCTCAAAACTTCTGGAACCAAGTCATTTGGAGTGATGAGACCAAAATTGAACCTTTTGGCCACATCCATAAATGTTACATTTAGAGAGGAGTCAACAAGGCCTCTGATGAAAGGTACACCATTCCTACTGTGAAATAAGTTGGTGGATCGCTGATGTTTTGGGGATGTGTAAGCTACAAAGGCACTGGAAACTTGGTCAAAACTGATGGCAAGATGAATGCAGCATGTTATCAGAATATACTGGAGAAGAATTTGCACCCATCAGCCCGGAAGCTGCGCATGGGTCGTACTTGGACGTTCCAACATGACATTGACCCAAAACACAAGGCCATGTCGACCTGTCATTGGCTACAGCAGAATAAAGTAAAGGTTCTGGAGTGGCCATCTCAGTCTCCTGACATGAATATCATTGAGCCACTCTTGGGAGATCTCAAATGTGCAGTTCATGCAAGACAGCCCAAGAATTTACAGGAACTGGAGGCTTTTTGCCAAGAAGAATGGGCAGCTTTACCATCTGAGAAAATAAAGAGCCTCATCCACAACAACCACAAAAGACTATATAAAAGATATATATTTTGGGTTAACCTTCATTCCTCTTTGACATATTTTATACAAAATGACTGTAGTATCACACACACATCATTTTCTTAAAGTGTCCAAGCATAAGGCCACAGTCGCTTAATGAAACAAGGGTTGTACATTACCACGGTAAAATAGACAAAATGCAGTTGACAATTGTCATCCAAATCCAAATCTGCAATTGTTGCACTAAGGGGGTAATTCTTTACTGGTCAGTAAGCAGTGGTTGTTTGCTGATTGGCAAGCTGCTGAACACCGCCAGGCCAAATGCCCTCCCCCTACCACCAAATCCCCTCGGTACCATGCGAGGAGATCCCGGGTTTCATGTTGGTGTGGCTGCTTAGAGCACCACAGTGCCCCTTTTGCAGCTTCGGTTACTGACACTACATATCAGAGGCACCCGACCAGAAGAAGTAGTTTGTTTATTTATAAGGTGCCACAAAGTGTCTGCAGCGCCGTACATAGCAAATAAAAAACAAATTACAAGGTAACGTACAGGGTGTATTGATAAAATACAGCATAAATAAAAGGGGTATAGCTGGTAGAACTAAAATCAGCATCAGTTCTGAAGTACAGTAGGTGTCGAAATTGTCGAGGAGACTGAAGATGAAGTAGATGAAGGGGAGAACAGGGCAGGAGCATTGGTGAGGTAAAGAGTTAGGATGAGTACGTGAGGAAGGAGGGCCCTTCTCATAAGAGATAACAGACTAAAAGGAGGTGGGTGGACGAATAAAAAACAATAGGATAAGTAAGAACGGATGGGAATGGATGGAAGGGTAGGGTAGGCAGGATAGGAAGAGCAAAAGAGGTTAGGAGGAGGAGGGATAGGCTAGTCAGAAGAAGTGGGTTTTGAGGGAGCATTTGAGGGAATCAGAAAGCCTGATGGGTGCCGGGATGTTGTTCTAGTGCAGGGGGGCAGCGCAAGAGAAGTCTTGGACACAGGAGTGGGAGGAGGTGATTAGGTGAGAGGTCAGGTGGTGTTTGGCGGCGGAGCAAAGAGGACCAGTCGGAGAAGCAGGAACAGTGGCATCATAAGAATTGAAGTTTATCTGTGACTGGGTCACATTTAAGGATAAACTACAAATCCTATAATGCCATTGAGCCCTGCTTTGATCTACTCAGGGAGAATAAGAGGGCCGCGCTGACAGACCTGCACTGTTGATCCCTGCTGGCATGTCTTCAGTCTGTGATAAGGCTGTCATGACTCGTTTCAGGTAGGGATGGCCATCGGTGCACAGACCATTGATGGTAACCATTGATAGTAGTAAACTATTTGATGGAAAACCATCAATAGTTTTAGCTATTGATGGTCATCCATTATATGTGACTGAATGACCCGTGGGCCAATCAGAACTCGGGGGCGGGACTTCCGGGTGTCGGGGGCGGAACTATGCTCCCTGTCCCGGCACCTTGAAAAAAATGGAAACATTGTTGCTTCTTTGCCATCGATGTAGGGCACCCATCTGGTTCTCCCAAATCGATGGCAAAAGTATTCAACATCGGCCATAAACCATCAATGATTTAAAATCATCGATGGTTGATGGCCATCCCTAGTTTCAGGAGGGAGTCTGCTCTGTAGTTCTCTGCTTCCCCCTGCCTCCTCTGTGTTTATAAAAGCAGCAGGTCAGCAGCATCAATAAAAGGACTCCTGCGTGGTGAACAAGTATGTGCTTCATCACTAACAGGGTAAAGATCCTTTTTATGTAATTTAACTACATTTATTGAATTGTCAGGTTGTATTTATATGATATATTGCAAATAAACTGGTTTACACACACGCACACACACACACACACACAAACAAACACACACACACACACACACACGTAATGTATTGGGTGCCCAATACATTATACTGTAAATATATATATACTAGGTGATTCATCGCGCCCTCCAGGTGCTCTTCACACCGTCGTGAGGGGCTTCGCCCCATTAGAAGTAGAAATATATGTGAGTGTGAGATATTGGGCCTTATTCTGGTTGGTGCGGCCGGGCCGTACGCGTACGTCCCGGGGTTTTTTATGATCTGCGCATGCGTACATTCGCTAATGCGCAGGCGCGAACACTCCACAACGCTTACGGACGGGTCTCTACGTGCGAAAAAACCTGTACGCGAGTGTACGGGCATTGGGGGCGGCATAGGGGCGTGTTGAGGGGAGCGGCCGAAATAATGAGGGAAAATGGGCGTAAACATGGGCGTACACGGGGGTGTGCACCAAAAATGAGCGGTGCTACTACCGCACGATCGACTAAAGCACCGTTCATTTCGGACACAAAACAGGCGGCCGCCAACCGCCATCTCAGACCACCCCTACAGATACCGCATGCCAGCGTGCGCCTGGGTTTGCTAATTTACGCTGATTACTACTCAAACACATACACCTGAATGTAATAACCAATGCTGCAGTCTATTAAGTCCAAACCATGATTTCACTACCTGCAAGCCACACACAGCACTCAAACACATTGGAAGCTTATCTTTCTACACTTCTCTACATTTAAAGGTTTGTTTAATTTAAGGTAAGAATCTTTTTAAGACCTGCTTATATATGCTAAGGTAGGTATTTGCTAAACAGTTATACACATTCACTACGTGCTTTCATAGACTTTACACAGTAGCACACTCAATCTACACAAGTCGACATGTGTCAACGTGTTCACTCTAATACAAACATAGGTTTTGTATTTATGATACAATAACATAAACCACATCTAACACCTACAAAGGATGTTTCAGCAATGTTTTAAGCCCATGCCCACTATTTTGCACACAATCTTTGTATAGTACCCAAAATACAGAACTGTACCACTATCTGATCTGCTATGAATTGGATTTGACTTCACTCTGGATGTAAGATGCCACCAGTCACATTATTGCACTCACATCTCTCTAACAAAGGATTCCTACATCTGCTTATGACACTGTAAAATCATATATATATTTAAAAACTTATACATGTTTGTTCACAAGCAATTTTATCATGTTTGGCCGATTCACACATCTTTTTTTAGGGAGGACACATATGCATTCCTACACAAATGTACCTTTTGACCCTTGTTTGTCTGCCTCACCCACTCCATGAGGAAAGCATTGTTCTGGACCTGCTTTTACCTACTACTGTAGGAGCTACCTCACCTGCACACAAACTGCTTTCTCACCTATTAACTTGCTCTGCACATGTGCTGACACAAACTAATTTGCAGGGAAAAGTTGGATAGGAACATGGGAATGGCCATGGAGAGGGTTACACATGGGAAACTTCGACCACACTTTAACAAATGTTCAAAAATACCCTGGTCAGTAAGTACACATAAATCTAGTATTTGTTTCACAGAAGAAATTACACATACAACAATTTTGTTTTAATTGGTAAAATAAATTTATTTGCTGTTCAGCATCACAGCTTATTTGACACTTTCATGTCATAAATCAAATAAACAAATAAAATAGACACAAAAATAAAAAAACAGCCAGAACAAGAGGTTGCATATCTCCAAACATGTGTTACCCTGCAAATGCAATGGTGAAAGAAATGGGGACACCAGAATACGTACTGCAACAACCAGGGTGAATACTAAGCAAGATACACACCACCAAAAATTTATCCTGCATTTGTAGAGGTCAAAATAAGAACTTTAATGCCCATGGCACGAAAATGGATCGATGGCCAACTCAGGAAGTGGATGTCCAGTGCAATTTAAACATTTGGGGTCCAACCACAGAGGAAGTGAACCAGGTCTCATTATTTGGGCCCTTTTTTCCCCCTTTTAGATGGGGCCTTGGGGACAGGGGCCTTTGGGTCAGATGGCTTGCGGCGTCTTCCCCTAGTGGACACAGGAGGGTCAGCAGAGGTGGAAGGTTGGGGAGCAGCTTGGGGTGGGCCAGCAGATGGGGGATTGTCCCTTAGGGACCTGGCGGTGGTCAGCAGCTCCGCAAGAATGTCATCCAGGCGGCTGAGGTGTTGGCCAATGCTTTGCATGCCAGCCGCCAGAGTGTCATTCATGCGGTTGAAGGCCTCACACTGCTGCCTGTTTGTGGCCTTCCAATCCTCCAAAAATTCCCCAATCTGCTGCTGACGGAGCGCAGCATCCACCCCTTGCTGCTCGATCCTCTCAAGCATCACCATCACGCTCTCATCCCATGTCTCCTGTGGCTGGGGCTGGGGGTGTCTTCTTGGTGGAGGCTGGACCACTTGCTCCACCTGTGGCTCTGCAGAGGAAGATGCTGCCGGTTCATCCTGGGTTTCTGCTTCTGCTAGGATAATAATTGAAAACAATGTCACCATCACATACGCACTAAAAAATATCTTTCAAAATACAATGCATTACTGTGACTTACCATCAAAAGCAGCATCAAAGACCTCCGCCGGGAGCTCACTGTCCATATTGGAGATCCCCCTGACCTCGGCCACATCAATGACGTCCAAGGCGTCCTGCTCCAGGGGGGTATACTCCAAAGTATCGGGCATAGGACCTCTCCCGGTGGACATGCTGTGGTTGTACCGGTCAGTCATCTTCCTCTTCAGTGTACTTTTGAAGTCTGTCCACCTACAAGTTTAAAAATACAAATATCACCATGAGATATGTGCACCACTGTGCTAGTGAACATCATGACTACGTGACATTTCCTAGTGTGGGTGATCTTATGTTTTTTAGCCATATGTGTCCCACACACACATTAATGTCTCCATTAGGAGGCATTTCAGTGTCTCATCTCATTCATTAGGCCACTAAATGCACATACATAGATCACTATGCAGAAATGACATCATCCATGGCCAAATTAGGCACCTCCACCTGTTGTGAAACTACACATTCCACCATAGCTTGACAGTGTGGTTATTATGGAGTCATTTAACTATGGGATGGCATACTGGGATGTGTAGTTTCTCACCAGCTACATGTGCACAGTTTGCTCATTCTTGTTTCAGTTGCATCATATGGAACATGTAAAGGTGCCCATACACGTTACAATTATTGTATACAATATTGCATCTCATAGCATATCGGTTTTGCGATGAGATCAGATGAGATGAGATCTAGTACAAAAAGTATGTGCTGCACATACTTTTTGTACTCATCGCTAAACCGATATGCTATGAGATGCGATATTGTATACAATATTGTATACAATAATTGTAACGTGTATGGGCACCTTTACAACAACTCTTTCCAAAACACACTTTCTCTTGTCCCATCACATACTTCACATACTTCACATGAGCAGAACTGTGCCCATAACCTCACATCACACCAATGGTGCATGTTTCATATATCAATGTGGGTTATTAGACATGGTTGTGTTCACATGTGACATTGAAGTGTAGCACTATCTACAAACACACCTTTCTATTATTCTCAAAACATACATGTAACATATGTACACACATATGACATTATCAGGGGGACAAACACACTTGCCTTTTCTTCACCGATAGCCAATCTCTGACCACTGGTGACACCTGGTTCACTTCCTCTGTGATCTTGTCCCAAAGGTTTCTCCTTGCACTGGCACCCGGCTTCCTGGTTGGCAATTCGATCCATTCGCGTGCTCTGGGCACTAAAATTCTTAATTCTGCCTCTACAAATGCAGGGTTTCTCTTTTTGGTGGTGGTATCCTGCTCAGTCCTCACCCTAGATGTTGCAGCTCGTTTTCTGGTGGCCCCAGTTCTCTCACCATGCACCTGCTGGGTCACACCTGTTTGGAGAGATGCAACCTCTTGTTCTGGCTGGTTGCTTGGCCCTTGTGGAGCTGGTGGAGGTTGAACAGGGCCTGTTAGTGAGGGGCCCGCTTGGTCTTGCAGGCTACTTCTCTCTTGAGCCCTCCTTCTCCGCTCCTGTTCCCTCTTCTGTAAAGCTTCAAGCAGGGATTCTGCTTGTGCTCTCTGTAGAGCGTCCTCAGCTGCGGAATCGTCTGAGTTAGACATGTTTGCAGCAATTCTGGCCTGCATCTGACTGAATATTTATATGTTAATCTCCCGCCATGAACAAGGGGGCGTATATTTTTCCCCGCAATGTAGTTGCTAATTTACGCCGATATTTCCCGCCGATAATTGCCGCTTAAATTACGCAGGTCTCCACGCACCTGATCAATCACCTGTATATGCACATACACAGGTTGTGGAGCATTGTGTGCTACATCGTGAAATGTGTGCACCTGTCATTCCAATGATGAGTGTTGTCAGCTGGTATCTGTTGGAGTTCGTGTATGCTTTGTGAGTCACATTTCAAAACATCACGTTATAATGCTTTCCTTACATATGTAATGAGTATGAAATTGTCATACACCAACATGTTGCATTGTGCCCCTTTTAGCAGCGTATTTATTAGTAGACGGTTGCGTGTATTCTTTTACGCACACTGTATATACAGTTCCTCTCTATACATTGAATGCATGCTGTTGGTTATGGTATGTGTATATCGGAACGGTCCGCGTAAGTTTCTATTCGCATCCAGTTTGTTCATGTAAGAAGGATTAATAAAGTTAATACTAAACAAACAATTTTTTACACCAATCAGCAAGCACCAAAAGTGATATATGTACCTGCAATTAATAACTGCGCCATTGCCACTATGACTTCAACCAGGGCTAGGGCGTTTTCTACCCAGGAGCTGTTGGCCTTGGTTGAGGTCATGGACCGGCGCCTGGGGCCCAGGGGCCCATATATGTCCAATATGGACAAGCGGCGGGCGTATAATGATGCCCGCCGGCTAATCTTCGCCCGGACCGGCGTCCGCAGGAGCCTGGCCCAAGTTGAGCGGCGCTGGTCTGACCTGCGCCGGCGGCAGCCAGTGTTGCTTTCGACACTTCGCCGCCATATTGCCCGATGTAAGTTTTTATTTACTAGTATGTCTGCGTTTTTTTGCAATGTTTTCTGTACTTTTTATAAATATGTTCCTGAGTATGTGGGTGTATATGGGGTGTATATGGGGTGTATAGGGGGTGTATAGGGGGTGTATAGGGGGTGTATAGGGGGTGTATAGGGGGTGTATATGGGGTGTATAGGGGGTGTATATGGGTGTATATGGGGTGTATATGGGGTGTATAGGGGGTGTATATGGGGTGTATAGGGGGTGTATATGGGGTGTATAGGGGGTGTATATGGGGTGTATATGGGTGTATATGTGGTGTATATGGGGTGTATAGGGGGTGTATAGGGGGTGTATATGGGGTGTATAGGGGGTGTATATGGGGTGTATAGGGGGTGTATATGGGTGTATATGGGGTGTATATGGGGTGTATATGGGGTGTATATGGGGTGTATATGGGGTGTATAGGGGGTGTATATGGGTGTATATGGGGTGTATATGGGGTGTATATGGGGTGTATATGGGGTGTATAGGGGGTGTATATGGGGTGTATAGGGGGTGTATAGGGGGGGGTTTAAGTAGTTGCTCAGTTTTTGGGTGTAGCATATCAATTAGTTTGCATGATAAATGTCTGAAATATAACAGCAATGATAATTTGGAAGGTTATGAGCATGACTAATGTGAATTTTTCTTTCCCCCTTTTTTATGAAACCCAATCTTCGATTTCTATGCCATCAACATGAACATTTCAGCACGGGCAAGAGCCCGCATAGAAGCCCGGGAGCAGGCAGCCCGGGACCAGGCAGCCCAGGAGCAGGCAGCCCAGGAGCAGCCGGAAGAGGAGGAGGAAGAGGAGGAGGAAGAGGAGGAGGAAGAGGAGGAGGAAGAAGAGGAGACAATGGGTCAAGCTGGGACCCACCAAATTTCGCCATCCCCTTCCCCCACCCCCTCCCCAACCCCCACCCCTACCCCAACCCCCACCCCCTCCCCAACCCCCACCCCCTCCCCAACTCCCACCCCCTCCCCAACCCCCACCCCCTCCCCAACTCCCACCCACACCCCTACCCCCACCCCCTCCCCACCCCATTTCCAACCCCCCTACACCTCTCCACCACCCACCCCCAAACCTCTCCAATCCCCACTCACACCCACTACCAGTATCCCAAGTCCTATCCCATCCCCCTTGCTCCTGACCCCCCCAACCACCGCACACCCAACCAGCGGCGACCAGGATGGCTCAACTAGCCGTAAGTAAATAATGTGTCTAATGTTTACCTACACATGTCTACACATAAACAATCACAACAACCACATATGTGTATCCAACATCAACATTAGTTGCAACATATCACTGCAGGGCGACCATGAGGTGTGGCCTGTCCTTCTCCAGGAACAAGGGTCCCCTTGGTGGTTTTTTGGAGTGTGGCCATGCCTCACCCCTTGAATAATTGACATAACAGTACATCCAATGAGATATCCGACATTAGTGGTGTTGTAGTTATGTGGGTCCAGGTGTTGGGTAACTCCAGTTCCCAGCATGATGTGCAACATAAATTTAGAGATTGTTTTGTTAATAGTGTGTGAGGCCATGCGGATGCATGCTTTACAAACATAGCTTTAGGCCTATAATTTGTACAGCAATGTCCTAAATTTAAAATAGTAAGGAGTGCTTAAGCCGCAACAATGTCATAACCCTTAAATAGCACAGCCTAATTGTGAGGTTAGAGGAGAGTCCCCCAAAACCAAACTACCAATTGGGATACAGCATACATTCATCCAAGAAGGAGTAATTTAATTAATGTTATTTACTATGTACAGTATGTGTGTGTTAACATATTATTTTTTAGTACTGTGTTTACAGCAGACCCATCTTCAATGTAGTTTAAAAATGTATGTGGCCTTCACACATAACTCACAACTTTTTATTATGTACAAATACAACAAACATTTGTGTATGTTATATATAAAAAAAAAAATTTTATCCCTTCACTACAGACACTGAACAGCACCAGGAGGAGGTGGCACGGATCATGAGGGAAATGTTCCTGACCCTCCTATATTTATGTATTCTTTTTGGGCAACTGGAGGCCCTCATTTAATTTATTTTTATCCCCCCCCCCTTATTATGTTTGTTCAAAATAAAAGTTTATATTCTGTTAGAAATTGCCTGTGTTTTTAATAATAAATATGTTAGAGGGCTTGTAAGGGTAGGTACATACAGATGTGTAATGTAAGTTATATTTGTAATTTGAGGTGAGGGGTAATGATTGATGTGTGAATGTGTGTGTTTTTGAGTAAAATAACACATAGTGAAAATGCATGAATGTTTAATGTTGTTAGATTAAAACATCACACATAACATCAGGGTAGGTATACATGTTACACATTTTGGACAAACTAATTATGGACATAATTTAGTACATATACAGAAACACCAACATAACTTGATTTAAAAGTAACAGCAATATGGGGACACATAGATAGTGATTAAAATGCCACATTAGAACATAACAAATATACATGTAATGAGGGTTAAAATATTGTTTTATTAGGGTCTTTATTAAGGTAGACAATTGAGTTAATAGAAAACAATAATTGAATAACAATTAGAATAATTAATTAATTGTCTGATTTGTAGTTGAAAGGCAAGATTTGCAGGTCCATATATGTGAAGGGTATGCCAGCGTGCACGGACGTACGCTCACTCTCACGAGCGGTGACATAAGCTGAGTTTTCTATTGAAAACAATAGGGACCCGTCCGTGCAAGCTGGCGTACGCTCAGATTTCCGCAAGAAGTCGGCGGGAAGACGGACTAGAGACGTCCGTAAACGGTGGCGTACGCTCCGTTGTACGCCAGTTGTCGGAGTGTAAGGGCTTGGCCGTCCGTGTACGTTGGGCTACGCTCAATTGTACGCCACTCCCCTTCGACGTTGTTTCTGGCCGTACGTATGCGGCTGACTTGTGGGTGGACTTAACCCCAACGGCCGCGTACGGAGAGCGTACGCTAATATGGAACGTACGCACGTTTGGCCGCACCGATCAGAATAACCTCCATTGTGTAATTTGGTGAATAATGTGCGTAAAGTGCATTAATGTTTATATTTTTAATGTTGCATGCAATGAGTGGGTGTGTGTGTATTACAGGCATGGATATGTGTGTGTGTGTGTGCGCGCACGCGTGTGTGTGTGTAGTTGTGAGTATTGGAGGCATGGATATGTGTGTTTGTGTGTGTATTTGTATTTGTGAGTATTGAAGGCATGGATGGTGTTTGTGTAGTTGTGAGTATTGTAGGTAAGGAGGTGTGTGTGTGGTTGTGAGTATTACAGGCATGGATGTGTTTGTGTGTGTATGTACTTGTGAGTATTGTAGGCATGGATATGTGTGTGTGTGTGCACGTGTGTGTGTGTACTTGTGAGTATTGAAGGCATGGATATGTGTATGTGTGTGTAGTTGTGAGTATTGTAGGTAAGGAGGTGTGTGTGTGGTTGTGAGTATGGGAGGCAAGGATGTGTGTGTGTGGTTGTGAGTATTGGATGCATGGAAGGGGGTGTGTAGTTGTGAGTATTGGAGGCATGGATGGATGTGTGTGTGTGTGTGTGTGTGTGTAGTTGTGAGTATTGGAGGCATGGATGTGTGTGTGTGTGTGTGTAGTTGTGAGTATTGAAAGCATGGATGTGTGTGTGTAGTTATGAGCATTGTAGGCATGGATGGATGTATGTGTGTGTGTGTGTGTGTGTGTGTGTGTGTAGTTGGAGGCATGGATGTGTGTGTGTGTGTGTGTGTGTGTGTGTGTGTAGTTGTGAGTATTGAAAGCATGGATGTGTGTGTGTACTTGTGAGCATAGATGTGTGTGTGTGTGTGTGTGTGTTATGGCTGGGTTTGTGTGTGTATTACAGGCATTGTTTGTGTGTGTGTGTGTGTGTGTACTTGTGAGTATAGTAGGCATGGATGTGTGTGTGAAAGGGGTAGAAGTGTGCTAAAGTGGTAGACGTTGCTGCTACGGGCCTGATACGGGAACGCACACAATATAGTGTGAGATGAGAGGTGTGTTGAAAGATCGGTTGGTGGTGTAGTGCAATGTGGTGTAAACCCAGCAGGTCCCGGGCGGAGATAGAAACCCAGCCAATATTAATGGGAGTATAGGTGTGTTTGAAGAGGTGTACTGACCTAAGATTGTTTGGTATGGGGCGCTGGGTGCCACGCAGCAGGTACTGGTGTGAAATGGAAGGTAGCTGTGTGTGGAGATTAGTTGGTGGTGTAGTGGTATGGGGTGGTGGGTAGTACTTACAGATGGGTTGATAGAGTTGTGGTTGCCGCAGGAGGTCTGGGAAAGTTGCATTTGGTGGCAGCAGGTCCTGGAGAGTGGCGCTTGTTGGCAGCAGGTCCTGGAGGGTGTTGTGCCTTGGCAGCAGGTCCTGTAGGTCGGCACTTGTCGGGTGAAGGTAGTGGAGGGTGGCGTTGAGCAGCAGCAGGTCTGAGAGAGTGGATTGCGGCCAGAATAAAGAGGGGGGTGGGGTGTGGCTTAGCTGAGTAAGTGTTAGAAGGCAGGGTGCATGTGCTGCAGGACATTTTACTTCCCTGGGCATCTCCCCGTGGCCTCTGAATGTCCTCCTTATTAATGTGAGCGCAGCAGGACCCCTGGTGCACTGCTGGGCATGTAATTTATCCCCAAACCCTGTCCTGCTAGTCCTGCTGAGTGTGAGCGCAGCGGGACCCCTGGTGCGCTGTTCTGTGAGCGCAGGAGGACCCCTGGTGCGCTGGTGGGCATGTCATCTATCCCCATGTCAGCGCAGCGGGACCCCTGGTGCGCTGTTCTGTGAGCGCAGGAGGACCCCTGGTGCGCTGGTGGGCATGTCATCTATCCCCATGTCAGCGCAGCAGGACCCCTGGTGTGCTGTTCTGTGAGCGCAGGAGGACCTCTGGTGCGATGGTGGGCATGTCATCTATCCCCATGTCAGCGCAGCGGGACCCCTGGTGAGCTGTTCTGTGAGCGCAGGAGGACCCCTGGTGCGCTGGTGGGCATGTCATCTATCCCCATGTCAGCGCAGCGGGACCCTTGGTGCGCTGTTCTGTAAGCGCAGGAGGACCCCTGGTGCACTGGTGGGCTTGTCATCTATCCCCATGTCAGCACAGCGGGACCCCTGGTGCACTGTTCTGTGAGCGCAGGAGGACCCCTGGTGCGCTGGTGGGCATGTCATCTATCCCCATGTCAGCGCAGCGGGACCCCTGGTGCGCTGTTCTGTGAGCGCAGGAGGACCCCTGGTGCACTGGTGGGCTTGTCATCTATCCCCATGTCAGCGCAGCGGGACCCCTGGTGCACTGTTCTGTGAGCGCAGGAGGACCCCTGGTGCGCTGGTGGGCATGTCATCTATCCCTATGTCAGCGCAGCGGGACCCCTGGTGCGCTGTTCTGTGAGCGCAGGAGGACCCCTGGTGCGCTGGTGGGCATGTCATCTATCCCCATGTCAGCGCAGCGGGACCCCTGGTGCACTGTTCTGTGAGCGCAGGAGGACCCCTGGTGCGCTGGTGGGCATGTTATCTATCCTCATGTCAGCGCAGCGGGATCCCTGGTGCGCTGTTCTGTGAGCGCAGGAGGACCCCTGGTGCGCTGGTGGGCATGTCATCTATCCCCATGTCAGCGCAGCGGGACCCCTGGTGCGCTGTTCTGTGAGCGCAGCGGGACCCCTGGTGCGCTGGCACTCCGCTCGGCTCTGCTAGAGGATGACTACAGGCGGCGGGTGACAGTGGGGCGCAGCGTGTAGCCATGCGGCGGTGTTTGACCATGAATGGGTGGCGATGGGGAGTGTTGGAGGAGGAGGGGGCGGATGTTGTGGGAAGCAGTGGTGTAGGAGGAATATGTTGGGGGTGGGTGTGGTGTGTAACCATGGGGCGGGGTTTTTGCGTGTATGGGCGGTCCTGGGGAGTGGCGGGCGAGGTGGGGGTGGATAGCTGTGGAAGCTGCTGTGTAGGACGGAGGGTTGTGTAGAACGAAAGAGGGCATGTCTTGCATTGTGGCTAACGGTGGCTATGGGCCTGTCAATCACCCGTGGAAGCCCGCCCACCGTTAGCTAGACTAATTGTGAGTGACGGATCTGGCTAAATATATAAGATATATATATATATATATATATATATATATATATATATATATATATATATAGTAGATTTTCAGCCCGGCACTCCCTGGAATGGGGAACTTCAGCCTGGGTGCCCTCTGGAGTAACTGGATACCATACAGTGCAAATGCAAGCAGCGGCACTCCCAGGTCTTTTCAAAAAACTTTAATGTAATCCCAACGTTTCGGGGAACTGGGTCCCCGTTTTCAAGGTGTAAAACAACACCTTGTTGTCAAGGTGATGGTACACAGGGTGTAGTCCACACCCCCTGGAGACGCTGGATGCGTCGGCGCTGGGTCGCGTCCATGACGTCATCGGGTTGTTTCGGTACTTCTGTAGTTTCACGGTGCCGGAAGTGCAGAGGCTCGCGTGCCGCTCTAGCTATGAAACTTGGCAGCCTGCCAGAGGCTCTGTTTCACTGTGCGCGTGTCGCTCTCGCTCTGTCTGACTGAGCTTGTGCCGCTCTAGCTGTACGTAAACAGCGTAGCGGCCGGCCAGCAGCAGCAGCAGCGCTGCCAAGGCGCTGACAGGTCAATGTCACTGTGGCACTTGTAGTTCCACAGTGAAACAGGCAGCGCCTGGGCACCGCTGACAAGGGGGTATGTTAAAGTGGACACCCCGGCACAGCGATGCCGGGGCTTCTAAACTGTACACGAGATTCAGACGCAACTGCGTCTGAATCTCGAGTCACATAGATAGCCACTAAGAAGCCTGAAACCCACCCTCAGTGCCACTAGTGGACGCCACAGCTGTGGACCGTGTAAATCCCACTATCCACGCCCACCCGAAGCGTGGCGAGCGCAGCGAGCCCCGCGAGGGTCGGCGGTACGCGTCCTACGACCTTTTCATACCCCCACTATCCACGTCGGCGTGGAGTTGAGAATAGATTAGTGTGGCGAGCGCAGCGAGCCACCGAGCCCGAAGCGTGGCGAGCGCAGCGAGCCCCGCGAGGGGAAGCGGATACCTTCACAGCTATCCGCGTCCCCTGGCGGGCTTCACAGGTGTCAGCGTCCACTCGCCATGCTTCGGGCTCGGTGCATGGCGAGCGGACACTGACACCTGTGAAGCCCGCCAGGGGACGCGGATAGCTGTGAAGGTATACTTCTTTCATATTAAAGAGGACATTCTCAAGGCCGCAAGATTAGTGGAGGAATCTGACACTCTTGGCAGTCTACAAATCTACTCTGATCTGTCACAATTTACCCTTGCCAAGAGATGTGCCTTCCACCATATAACGTCAGCATACATACATGACATACAGTACAGATGGGGATTCCCAGTAAAGATCATAATCAGGTATGAGTCCTCTTCATATGACATTTCCTCCTTTGACGCTGGAGTCAAACTCTTAAACTCTTAAACCTTCTGCCACAACTCACGGGCCAGAGGACTGATGGCGAAAAGAGCCTATGTCTCGCCACACCCGTGTTGACATATAAGTTGGCTCCACTGCCGCAAAAAAAAGTAATGTGTCTTTATCTCACTGTCAGTTTGGGCTGTTTTGTGTTTCACATATTCTAAGTTTGAATTGTAATATTAACGCAGTCTCTTTAGTTATTAGTGCTACATAGTACCACTGCTATCGTTAGGGTATCCAGTAGACTATACTTTGACTCCATGTATATCACTGCGTTCTATAGATAGCCAAGTATCATACAGTTTATTTTACTATGTCTTTAGAACCTTTTTCTAGGTAACTTCAATTCGTATGTTGTAATGGTTAATCTATAGCGATGATGTAAACCTATTTGCTATAAGATCACCCTGTTAGGACCCATCAGGGACCACACCCCCAATGTTTTTTGTTTTGTCGCCAATTTTTCAAGGTGACAAACACTCTGGCCCTAGTATAACGGCTATTGGCACCTGAGTGACACACCTCTGATTGAGCAGCTTACCAACAAAAGTGTTGGGCTATTGCAGTTAACCCTCCTACATGTCCTTCTGTTTCTTCCACAGGTTTTTGTCTTATGTCCCCCCTTTATTTTATTGTTTCCGTCACCCCCACAATCCCCTTGAAGTCTGTCTATAAAGTATACCTCTTTGACCTGAGATTCAGCTATGGTTAAGTTTTATTCTTTGAATGTACATGGCCTCAGTTCCCCAAATAAAAGACGTCAAGCATTGGAAACATTTCATAGAGAAAAGGCCAGGGTAGTGAGTTTACAGGAGACTCACTTTGCAGCACAAGCCCCTCCAGCTTTCCACAACTCACGATACCCCACAGGCTATTTTTCCAGTGGCCCATTTAAGAGACAGGGAGTAGCTATCTTGTTCCACAACACTGTATAATTTGATTTAATATCTCAAACCTCAGACAAAAATGGCCGATATCTGATTTTAGTGGGTAAATTAGAAGACAAATTAATTACAATTGTCTCTTTGTATGCCCCAAACACTGGTCAAATCCCTTTTTTAAGCAAACTCTTAGACATTGTCCAGAAAGTCAAAAAAGGCCATCTGGTTATTATGGGAGACTTTAATTTAGTCCCGGACGAGAAACTAGACAAATCTACACCATTGCATAGCATGTTTCACAAGCAAAGACCCCTAACCCCTCTGAACCGCCTGTTTACAGAATTCGACCTATATGATGTTTGGCGGGTCAAATCCCCCTCAGTTAAAGATTACACCTTTTTTTCCCATGTACATAACTCTTACTCCCGCATAGACCTTATCTTACTAGATAAGTGGACCCTTCAGCATACCTTCAGAACATCTATTACCCCAGTTGTGTGGTCAGACCACACAGCTGTGTCCTGGTCTTGGAAGCTACATCATTCCAAGATGCCACCCAAACCTTGGAGACTTCCAGACTATATACTGTAGACCCCTGAAGGTCTTACGACCATTAAGGAGGCCCTGTCATCCTACTTAGCTACCAACTCACCCCTAGACACGTCCATACCCACACATTGGTGTGCCCTGAAAGCGGTGCTACGGGGCATAATTATTCAAACTGGAGCCAGACTTAAAATACAATGTCTCCAAAAACAGGAAGACCTGGAGTGTTGTCTACTCCAGGTTGAGTCCCTAAATAGATCACAACCATCTTGCTTGCTGAAACGAGAATTGGTTTCAATTCGTAACCAACTCCAAGCCCTGTTCCTACAGCGTATGAGACACGTGTATGACAAACTACAACAGAGATACTATTCTCCGGGAAATAAATCTGGTGCCCTTCTAGCTCATAAGCTACGAATGCGACACACCAGGAACAGAATTACACATATCCAGTCCCCTGACGGTAAGAAATTTCTTTACCCAACAGACATAGCAGAAGCATTCGCCGACTTTTATAAAAAGTTATATAATTTTAATACAGACAAAGACACACTACAACCCTCCCCCTCCTTAATAAATTCCTTCTTACAGAACCTCCCCCTCCCGAGCATGTCCCCAACGATACTGGACTCCCTCCACTCACAGTGGACTGAGGAAGAGATAGATTTGGTGATCAAGTCTCTGCAACATGAGAAGGCCCCTGGCCCAGATGGATATACCAACTTCTTCTTTAAAAATTTCACCCCAGTATTGCTACCCCTACTTACTCAGCTATATCAGCACGCAACAGTTAGTGGCTTATTCCCCGAAGAGATGCTACATGCCCGTATAATCACTAGCCATAAGCAGGGCAAAGATCCGTCCCTTTGCTCAAACTATAGACCGATAGCACTACTCAATACCGAACTTAAAATCTACTTTAAACTAATAGCTAATAGATTAGCCCCCTAATCCCCCAAATTGTCCACCCAGACCAAGCTGGTTTCTTCCGAGGTAGGCAATCCACGGACAACACGAGACGAGTATTTGACCTGGCCGAGTACATTGCTAAAAAGTGGCGAGGAGGCTATCTTCTTTGCCCTTGATGCCGAAAAAGCATTTCTTAGGGAAATACTATCAAAGATTGGTTTAAGAGATGGTATATTGTCTTCCATTTTAGCTCTTTATAGCTCCCCAACGGCATCTGTCTTTAGCAATGGCTTTTCTTCATCCCCTTTTAAGATCTCAAATGGCACTAGACAGGGATGTCCACTGTCCCCACTCATGTGTGTGTTGGCTATAGAGCCCCTAGCTATAGCAATACGCCAATCTCTGGACTTTCCAGGGATAAAAGTGGGGTCCTCTATACACAAATTGAGTCTGTTTGCAGATGATGTTTTATTGTTTATTACAAAACCAGAAACGTCTTTACCTGTCATCCACGAGATTATACAGAACTATATTGCGGCATCATTTTACAAACTCAATACCTCTAAAACAGAAGCACTGCCATTTAATGTAGATTCCCATAAACTCTCCCAGCTTTATAGATACAATTGGAAGATAGATTCTATTATATATCTTGGTATCCGCATCCCCAATGATCTCTCAGCGACTATAGATATAAATTATAAACCGCTCATATTGCAAATAGACCAACTATTACAGCGATGGATGTGTCTGGAGGTCTCGTGGATGGGTCGGATAGCCGCATTTAAAATGTCTATCCTACCGAAGTTAATTTATCTCTTCCGCTCCATACCGTACATACTGCCCCAGTCAAATACATTCCATGGTTCTTAAATACATCTGGAAGAGAAAACCTCCTAGGATATCATATTTGCGACTAACTAGATGCAGGAGACTTGGAGGTTTGGCAGTACCGGATCTGAGGAAATACCAATTGGTGAGCTTAGTAGCCCAGGCTTGTGATTGGTCTTTACCATCAAATACAAAACCTTGGGTGGACCTAGAGAGACAAATGTACCCCCAGCTCCCCTTACTGGATTTGTTGTGGATTCCGGCTCAACAGAGACCACTAGTTTACAACATTCCATGTGCGATCAAGAATTCCTTGAGAGCATGGGATGAAGTCTTGACCCTCTCAGGGAGGATTTCCCTACCCACTAGAGTCCTATCCCTGCGAGACCTCTCTGCCACAATCCCTGACTTGACATTGACTGGATGAACCTCTCGAGGTATTGACAATATCACTGAGTTAGTAGACGGTACTCAAATTACCACCTTCACCACTTTACAAACGCAATACAACCTACCCCCTGAAGGGTTAAAATTAGGAATCCATGTAGCATATAAGAATTTGCACGTAGGCTGTCCTCACCATGGTTACGTTACAAGGTCATACAGACCTGCTTCCTCGGTCCAGCACTTCTTGAATCTCTTCCAGAAATTTGTCACTGTTTCTGATACTTTCTGTTTACAACTCACAGAGCATATGGGGGAGGTGTTTAAAGCACGCTCATCTCTCCCCATAGCTGTAAGTTGTAAACAGAAAGTATCAGAAACAGTGACAAATTTCTGGAAGAGATTCAAGAAGTGCTGGACCGAGGAAGCAGGTCTGCCGCTTCTGCATAATGATAATTTACTTGTTTCTACTTTCATTAATAATCTGCTGCCGATATATATATCCTCGCTGTGAAGCAGAGTGTTTCAACTTGGACCTCTGATACAGTGAAGGATTTTGAAAAACATTTGTATAAAAAGGAAGCAGCAGGTTGTTTTGAAGTTAGAAGAAACACTGTCACACCATCACATACCCCGTTCACACGCTTCCAAAATCAAAACAATCCTAGGAGACAGAATAAACCATTCCGTCCTCCTAGAGACAGACTACCTCAGAGGGCTCCTGCGGGACCCCCACCCAACAGGCAGACAAGCTGCTATAACTGTGAAAGGGATAGCCATTGGGCTAGAGACTGTCCGTTCCCTTCAAACAAACCCCGACAGGTCAGTAACCCCATGCAGCCCAGCCAACCCAGACCTAGAGACAACCCCGGATTTCAGATTGACTGGCAGGGACAGACCTTAAAGGGCCATGACATGGGAAAACATGAATTTACTGTAATACCTGACTGCCCAATCAATTTGCTAGGCAGAGATCTTCTCTCTGTGCTAGAAATCACAATCAGTCCATCAGAAGCAGGAAAAGGAATTGATGTTTCATCACCACACTTGCTCATGACTGACAGTTCTGACTCAAACACAGAATTAGACACTGTAAATCCTCAGATATGGTCAACAGGACCTCAGAGCAATAAACCAATTAATTGTTCCCATTGCACCCATTGTACCTGATGTAAACTCACTCATCTCAGCCATCCCTGTAGATGCCGCCTATTTCTCAGTAACCGATTTGAAAAAATGCATTTTTTAGCATACCTGTGGACACCCAGACACAACTGTTATTTGCATTTTCTTTTGAGGCCAGCAGTTAACATGATGCAGACTGCCACAGGAGTATATTGATTCCCCTGTTGTGTACAGCATCGTGCTCCAAGCCACATTCCCTGGCACCCCCCCTATGGTTCAGTCCTGCTACAGTATGCAGATGATCTGCTTATCTGTAGTTCAACAAAGGAGGCATGCCGAGAGGATGGTATATCACTGTTAAACTAGCTCTGTGAATGTGGGCACAAAGTGTCAAAAACAAAAATGCAATGGTGCAAAAAGAATGTTGATTATTTAGGTTTTGTCTTGACAAAAGGGGAAAGGAAAGTCAGACCACAACGCATCCAGTCTGTACTGGGTCTGGTCCGCCCAGCCACTCAGAAAGAAATGCTGTCTTTTCTGGGAATGATAAACTACTGCAGACAGTGGATTTCTGACTGTTCCTACTATGATAACATTTTGAGACAAGCCACACTCAATGACAAACCTAAAACAGATACAATGGTCACAAGAAATGTTAAATGCATATGAAAGCCTTAAATGTATGTTGATGAAAGGTCCGGCATTGACCCTCCCAAACTATGTACAACCATTTCATTTATATGCAAGGGACAAATGTAAAACCATGGCGGGTGTGCTGACACAAGAACATGGAGGTAAGCTGCGCCCCGTGGCATTCTTTTCCAAAGTGATGCCGGTGTCGGTCCAAAGTATGCCTGCCTGTCTTCGGGCACTGGCGGCCTGTGCAATGGTAGCTGAGATGGCAACCACACTCACCCTAGGCTCACCCACTGTTCTCCATACCACACATAATGTTGTAGCATTACTTAAAGGGCTACACACACAACATGTCAGCCCAGCGTCTTAGTGGAGATGAGGTCCTGTTGCTAGAAAGCCCCTCACTCACCATTAAGTATGCAAACGCATCCTCAGGCCCTGCACCCATTCTAAATGCACTTTTAGGACTAAAGGGCTCCCAGGATGACATTCCTGACGATCATGACTGTTCTGCATCAATAGAGTCAGAGACCTCCCCTAGACTTGACATTTCCCCTGTACCAATACCAGGTTCTGACCATGTATTTGTGGATGGTTCTTGTAGTAGACCCAATGACTCGACATATTAGGCAGGCTACGCAGTGGTACGCCTCCCAAATGACATTTTAGAAGCAAGACCCATTCCATATCAATCAGCACAAGCTGCAGAACTCATAGCGCTCACAAGAGCTTGCCAAATGTAGAAAGATAAACCTGATCACTGAACTACAAAGCTCAGCATCACAAAAAGACTTGGATGACTGGTTATTTCCAATATTGCAGAAAAATCCTATAACAGGATTGATCTGCAAAGAGGGGAAGCCATGCATACCACAATCAAGCGCCCCATTGTTCATTGCTCACTACCATGGGGTAGGACATCATAGCAAAATCACCACAGCTATGCTTTTAAACAAAGATTTTTACATCACAGATGCAAAAACAGTTGCACGCATACTAACACAAGAAATCATCCCTAGATGGGGATGCCCGCTCCAAATAGATAGCGACAAAGGCACTGCCTTTACAGCAAAAAAATCACACAAGCTTTAGTGAAAGCACTTCAAATAGAGTGGAAATTTCACATTCCCTATCATTCTCAAAGTTCAGGGATAGTGGAGAAAAGGAATAGGACTTTAAAGGATAAACTTAGGAAAGCAACAGGAGGAACATTTAATAAATGGAAACAAACCCTCCCCATTGTCCTAGCAGAAATTAGAATGACCCCCCAACAGACTCTGGGTTATTCACCTTTTGAAATATTAATAGGAAGACCTTTCCCCACGCCCTGGGCTAAGAAACCATTAGTAGTCCAGGAGGGAGACCTAGAACAAATTAGAGAAGAGTATGTTAGGTCCCTCATCACCAGACTTAGTGAAATTGAACATGGTGTTATTTGTAAAAATCCTTCTAATCCACAGGAACCAAGACACCCTTTCCAGGTCGGAGACAAGGTCGTTGTGAAGGTACTCCCTAGGAACAAAGGTCCAGGAGATTTCACCCATGGTCCAGAGACAGAGATCGTAGCAGTAACCAGGACGGCTGTCCTAACTGAAGAAGGTCCGACGTGGATACACGCATCCAGAGTGAAGAAAGTCCCGAGTAACGTCCCGGATAGAGAACAGATCGAGGAAGGGGTACTAACGGGAGTAGACAACTCTGACCCCCTACAGGACGAGGTACTAACGGAGGCAAACAGCCTTGACCTCCAACTGAGGGAAGCAGCGGAACCCACTGAAGAGAATGAAGCACCAGATATGGATTTCCATCTTCTCATTGATATTTATTGAAGTAATACCACCCTTTAGGCCCAATGTTGACATTACTAAAGAAAAGAGGAACACCTTTAGCGAGTTTTGATCCACATGTATATATTGATGCAATTGGTGTCCCAAGAGGGGTCCCAGATGAATTCAAGGCCAGAGATCAAGTTGCGGCTGGCTTTGAATCCATCATACCCACAATCACAGCAAGCAAGAATGTTGCTTGGATTAATTACAATTATTACTACAACCAGCAGAGATTTGTAAATGATACAAAAGATGCTTTAAAAGGCATTGCAGAACAATTAGAAGCCACATCACAAATGACATTTCAAAATCGTATGGCTCTAGATATGATATTAGCAGAGAAAGGAGGAGCTTGTGTTTATATAGGAAAAGTTGAAGAATGTTGTACATATATCCCTGACAACACAGGCCCCAATGGTAAAGTTACTCTAGCTATTAAAAAACTGGAGAATTTATCAATAGAATTGAAGAAGAATTCAAGCATCGATAACCCATGGAGCCAATGGTTTGGATGGTTTGAAAATTGGAAGCAGGCCCTTGTTCAATTAGCAATCTAGATATTGATTATTCTTACAATTATTTGTGTTATTGTATTTTGTATTATACCATGTTGTAGAAAACTTGCTACCAAAGGTATTGAGAACACCCTTATGTATGAATCCATTGCCCCTGCACACGCAAATTCCCCTGAAGGCTACAAGCAATATCTTGCTAAGCACAGAAATAAGGAGTTTAGTAAAAAGAATCATATCATCTAAATTCATGATTCTAAGAGGGGATTGAAGGGTTAAAATTAGGAATCCATGTAGCATATAAGAATTTGCACGTAGGCTGTCCTCACCATGGTTACGTTACAAGGTCATACATTGTAAAGCCTAAGCATGCCTTATCTATCATACGAAGTTTCTACTACTCCCCCCTTAGGTTTTGGTATGCAGCGTGCACCTGCATGAACTCTCTTATAATAGAAACCCCCCCCCCCTTGCTACTCATTTCTTTGTGTATAATATCTTGTACGCCTTCTGTTGAATCTGCCCAGCAACTTAATAGACCAATAAGGATGTAACACATACATTTTGTATACTCCCATGTATTCTGCTTTTAACTAGCTGCCTTTGTGATATTAAACAGAATGTTTCTTGACTCGCCACCGTGTGTTTGGTGTGTAGTGTTAAGTTACATTCTCACGAGTACCTAAGGGGCCATCACGTCGAGGGGCTACACATTTATCCTTACACCCCCTACAGAGCTATTCTCCTACAAAAAAATAACTTGTGTGCATGTTATCAGGCCAAATCTCCAGGGTATGACAACTTTTGATCAGTGTCATTTGAGTAGTTTCTGTTGTGATTATGATTTAAAAAGAGTAAACAAAGTTGTTTCACAACCACTAACCATGAGTGAAAGAAAAGTTTGTGAGTTACAGTATCATTCATATTCTCTGACAAATGGCCAGAAAATCACAAATTCTGCTGGGTTTGTAAACTTAGAGCCTTAAGTTCACATTTAATTGATAACAAGAATAGTTCAATGCAGCCTGTCTTACCTTTCCTCTGCTGCTGTCAATGACAGACTGCGTCACACTGTGCAGGATTAGAGCAAAGATGAATATGGACAAATACTCCATGGATCTTGCCTCCTTCATGCAGCCTGCATGCCAGCCAGTCACTGAGCCATAGGCTGCATGTGCATATGCAATTGATCAGCTCTTCAGCTGTTGCCCGGCATCAGACTGCCAGCACTGAAGTGCCGTGGATCACATCAGGGATAGAGATCTGATCTGCGGCAGAGGGTGGGTGGCCCTTTCAGATAAGGGGCCAGGGTACACATCCCCAGAGCCCCCCCCCCCCACAGTTAATCCAGCTCTGCGTGCAGCCCATCCCCCTACACTTACATAGAACACTGCAAAGACAGCGCCACTTGCATAAGAAAGAGATGCGGCTGCCGGTCCGTGAGTTCCAATTGGATAGCGGCCAAATCTACAATTAAAATGCTTCCATTGCTACACAGCTGCCCACTAGGGGTTCTCACTGTGATTAACTCTACTGCTGGCCCTTGTGGCAGAGAAAGTGGTCTGGTCAAGGGACTGCAGCAATGTAAAGGCCCACAGCTGTGGACAATATTAGTTATCATTAATTATGTGTACTAGTAATGTCCACGGATCTGGGCCCTTTCATTGCTGCAGGACTCGGATGCACCGCCGGAAGTTCCAGCTCTTGATCCAATCTTTCTCAGTACTGCTGTATTTACTTTGTGTTATGAATTGCACAGATGCATTCTGATGTGCAGTGTTTCACATATTTTGCAATGTGATAAGGTGGATTTTTGGTTTATTAAGGAGCCTACATGTAGACCCATCTGCAGTCTAATGCACTTGTGCAATCAATATTTCTATTGTGCAAACCACAGCACCATTTTTCACATGATTTGTGCAGCACTGCTAGATTGGCAATGTAGGACTCTGGAGAGATAAGTACTATATAATATATGGATACAGTGTGTGCATCCACTATCTAAAGACTCAGTGGATTTTGGGTGTGAGAATCATGTTGGCTTGGTAAGCAGCGAAAATTGCTGCTTTACGAGCGTTGAACCAATACTTTGCCGAATGCCCCCCCATGCGATGACGATTCCCTCCATGCGAGGGGAGGTGTTCACTAACACATCCGCATGCATCCATTAGTAGGAGAAATCATTTGATGGTCGCTGACCATCAATTGATTTCTCCTGTCTTTGGAAATAAGTCAGTCTAGACCAGCGGTTCTCAAATTGTGGGTCCTGACCCCAAAGTGGGTCCCAACCTTCTCAGCATGGGATCACGACTCCATGTTGCTGACCATCAGGCTGATGACTTTTCTAATCTCAGTCAGTGATTCAAGGAGTCTGAAAAATCTGTTGAATTGTCTGCTATTTTAGACTCATTCATTAGACCCATCATTTTGTGCCTCCCCAATGCTGCCATGCATGTGCTGTCTGCTGACTATACATTTGACACCATGACCTTCTGCAGTAACTTGTCATTATTTTTATTATCTGATGGGGTCCCAGGGCAAAGTAATTTGAGGACCCCTGGTCTAGACTGACTATTATTTCCTTCGAGAATAAGGCCAAAAAAGATTAGAGTTACTGTGCTATTATCCAATTAATTATTGCACCATGGATGAATACACTCACACAAATAAATTAGAATTGTTCAATGGTATATCACATTTATTATAAAGATATTTTTTATATATATAAAATATACAATATATACCAGATGGCCACTTAGGAAAAAAAACATACATAAAACAAATATTGACATCACTGAATACATATATAATAAAAAAATGGATTGATAAAATATTGGGATTAAATGCGTGTATATTTCTTTAAGAAAGTGTATTACTTTAAAAAATTCAATATTACGGACTTGGCGGAGAATTTTATGAATAATACATTTAGGCGATACTGAAATAATTTGAAATGGGAGTAAAAACACCATTTTCCACATTATTTTAGTACAAACAATTCAATATAAGTAGATTGTTGAGCACAGTATAATTGTGTCACCTGTATTTGAGAGCAAAGAGACAGCATCATAGAAGTGCAATCTGGTCAAATTTACAAAATAAAATATGTAAAAAAAAGGCAGCATTATGGTAGGGTCCCCTACGGGTCTCGAATCCTATTCTATCATCAGGCAGAACAGAAGCACATAGTCGGTATATGTGATCTATGTGTGTGTGTGTCTCTCTCTAAATAAATCACAGGTTAATCACGTGTAAGTGTACAAAATAAATAAAAGATAACTTACATGTAAAAGAGGGGGCTGATCGGTGACTTCCTCACAATGAGATAGACGGATCACCTGATGTATGAGGTCAGCTGATATGCAGTAAAGTGCCGGCCACCACTTCCACTGCACCCCAGCTGACTGTACACAGTTGATATCCCCGATCTGTCCCCTTTGGTGCATGTAAAATATATATTTTTTATTTATTACATTTATTGTAAGTTTTTTGTGTAATAGTAATGAGTACTGAGCATGTAACTGCCCCTAGCAATGAGCATTTAACCCCCCACTTGGCAACAACCATTTATGCCTCTGGCAACAAGCATGTACCTTGCCCTAGCAATGAGTACATGACTTGTCCCAACAACAAGCATTTAACTTGTCCTAACAATGAGCATGTAACCGTCCCCCTGTCAACAAGCATATAACCCCCTTTGCAACACATGTAAAAACCACTGGCAATGAGTATTTAACCCCCATCGGCTATGAGCATGCTACCACCTCCCCAACATCGAACAAGAAACCTCTAGCAAAGAGCAAGTAAACCCTAGCAATAAGCATATTATTGGCAACATGTTGGTAAGCAGAACTACAAAGGGCATTATGTGTTTAAGCGGCACTAGTGGGGGCATTTTGTGTGTAAGTGGCACTATAGGGGGTATTATAGTTGTAAGAAGCACAAGTATGGGTATTATGTGTGTAAGCACTACAGGGGGCATTATGTGTGTCGGCGGCACTACTGCATTATGTGTGTAAGAAGCACTGCAGGGGTGCATAATATGTATAAGTGTATAAGTCCATGTGAGCAGCACTAGATGCCACTTGTATAGCGTTACCCAGAAGCATTACGATATGTGCCAGAATGTGCAATGGGCATTACGGTGAAGGTCATAATGTGTAACGGCACTATGGTGTATGACATAATATGTAATGGGCATTACAGATTGTGTGGCATATTGTGTAATGGGCATCAAGGTTTGTGTGGCATAATGTGTAAGGGGCATTACTATTAGAAGGAAATTTGACAAGGGGAGGGGGCGCAAAAACATACCATTGCTCCGGGCACCAATTACTCTTTGGGTAATAGCCTCTCAGTTTAGTGGCAGTAAGGGATGTGAACTTAGAGGTTTTTTTTAAAGGGCAATAATTTTCAAGGCATGGTTTGGCCTAGCAAATTATTGCCCATTTAATGCCACAAGGGATTCACAGCACCCAGTTACAGAGTTCATGAACAAATAAGCAAAAGCAAAAAATATTGAATTACAGTTCCAGACAGTAAACATAGTGTTAGTTATATTACTAAGATAAGCATACAATTGTACTTATTTTTATTGATATAAGTTTTTTACTAGCACAATGAAAAAATTTAATTATACTTACATCATTTGGAATAGTAAGTTCATGAGAACTGGTTGGAGAAGTGCCATCCAATCCTGTAGAAATTAGAAACAAAAAATAAAAACATTGGGAGGAAATAGCCAGAAAAAAATGCAAAAACAATACAATAAACAGATATTATATTACAGAAATATGAAATTGCGGAAGTACAGAACTTACAGCAGTGTGAAAAAAGTTATTAGCTTTAAATACCAAACGTATGCATTCAGTAGCTTTAATGTGTATTTTGTATAAGTAACCTTCAGCCTAATATGATACTTACTGGATGAGATACAGCTTGATGCATTTATGAAGCAAACTGTAACATATGCAGTAATTTAACTGATAGGTACAGGTTTTCAGTGACAGATGCACATTTTTCTAAAACTTGTCATCACTGACTTACTAAATAAGCAAAGCAACCTTGGTTTACATAAAATAGAACAAAAAATAAAATTAAATAGTGTATCTGAATTGAAGATAATTTGGGGATGATGTGCAGGAAACAAGGAAGACAAGTGGAATTTAAATAAATAGGGTTATTAATGTTTGAGCAGTGTTAGGGAGGAAAGCTTGCTGGAAGAAGGAAATAGAAAATACTGTAAGTTGCATACATTTGTTTTATATGGAAGCGAAGAGAAGGAGAAATGGAGATAAAGGTTGATAAAGGGTTAGGGAACTGCTAAACTAAATACACATTCTATAATATATTAAGGAAAATGTTTAAGGAACAGGGCAATATTTAAAATTACAATTGAAATAACAATACAAATACAAAGCAAATAAAGATTAAATGAAAACAAAGCAACATTTATTTTATCATGTACATTTGCACTCTTTACCAGAAGTCACATATATCTCCTCTGCTAAGGTAGTGTGACTGTGGTGTCTGTTTAAAGAAAACTATTCCACTGTTTTTAATGTACAGGACAGAAAAATATTGTAATAATTTGACCATCAATTGACGGCACTCAGCACCCATCTTGGGGACTACTTTAATATAACATATATGTTATGTAATAAATTTGTTGCACATGATAAAACTGAATTTAGGAACATTAGTTGTCAAGCATGTGACAAGTGTAAAACCACTGCTGGGCATAGCCAATAGATAATTTGTACATTATAATGTCAATGTGCTAACCACTTACGTAGCTTGTATATTCTCCTAGTATATGGTATTTGAAGACAGCCCAAAACTTTAACATGTACAGTAGCAAAACAAGGAAATATTAAGTTACTGATCCACAGATATATATACTGATCCACAGATATATATATATATATATATATATATATATATATATATCTAGTACATGGTCTCCACACCAACAGGTGAGCACTCTCCAATATAAAAAAGTGAAACTTGTTATATAAAAAATGTAGTATTTATTTCAGCCATTATTCATATCTAATGAAGATAACTATTAATCCATATATGCGCCGACGTTTCGGTCCCCAATAATGGACCTTTATCAAGGAGCTTAGCCATCAGTAGTATCAGCAGTCAGCGACTTTCAAAACCCAGTGGTGGATGGGGTCAGCATACCAAGTTTCACTTTGTTATATTTGAGATTGCTTATCACTCCTCACCTGTTGATGTGGAGACCATGGACTATGTTTGGGTACATGTAGTTTCATGTACATTGTGTTGGGCACCCCACTGCTGTTTTATCGGCATATATATATATACGTGATACCCACGTCTTGCCATACCCTGTCTCCAGCCTGGTGTTTGCGTCCCCGACAAGTGGTCAGGAGTCCCGGCAGCGCAAGCCAGCGTATGCGGAATCCCTCCCTCTGGTGGTGGTGAGCATATCATCAGGAGCTGTGTGCCTGGAGTATTTGTTTAACATCTTGTGGTAACCAGCCCACAGCAGTTTTTTATATGGTACGAGCAACTGCTTTTATTGTTGTTGGAGTGTGTATGCTCTATTAAAAACATCATTTACATGCACTATGGAGCGCCCCTTTGTTCTCTGTATTTTTTAGATATCCATTCATCCTGACCCTGGATGCCACATTTATTCAAAGGGAGCTGCAGGTCTAATTGTGGACTTTGGTGACTGTTTATTTGGAATTCCTATTAAGGATTTATTTGCTGGACCAATTTTGGACATTTCATACTGAGCGCAGCTCACAAGTACTTTTTTCCATATATATATATATATATATAAAATGTTTCAGTAGCTATAAAGGTCAGATTATACTGTAATTCATGTAAGAATTTTAATATTTATTTTAATGCACAGTTGCACATGCTTGAGTACTTTAGATCCTTTAATTGACAAAACAAATAAACATGATTATATAATGCTAATGTTAGAAAATGAAGCAAGGTGAACTGACAAAGGTAAATGAGGCACAAAAAATCAAACAAAAAAACAAGGAGCATTATAAGATAAAATAAATAGGATCATATGGTCATTAACCACATTTACCAAAATAAGTAAGTGGTTTAATGACCATGGAAAAACAAAGGTGTTAAGAAGAAGGACATTTTCAGGGGTCATGGGTACGTACCAGGGAAACCAGGGGTGGTCTGCCCAAGGGGAGTAAAAGGGGAATGCTGCATAGCCAACTGGTGAAGCTTGGTCAACTGCAGGGCAGGATGGGAAATTAGAACTAACCAATCAAATGTTTTATATCAGAATACAGAAAACACTCTAGAACTGGAAAATGTAATATAAACATAAAAATGGGTCAATCATTGTTTTCTAGATTAAGATAAAGATAATATAATAGCATTTCAAATGATTACTACTTTAGAGTTAAACAACTATACTAGATATGTGGAATTTACATTTATACAAAAGTAAATTAGTGGGCTAAATGTACTAAACCTTGAGAGTGATAACGTGGAGAGAGATAAACTACCAATCAATGAGTCCCTAACTGTCATTTCTCAAACACAGCCTGCAACACGGCAGTTAGGGCTGATTGGCTGCTACTTTATCACTTGCCACTTTATTATGTTTTCTAGGCTTAGTACTTCTGCCCCTGTGGCGCCATACTTTCTGCCAAGCTAAGGGGTTAATTCAGACCTGATAGTACAGCTGCGAATTGGCAGAGGCCAGCATTCATGTAGACGCCACCCCGCTAGAGTTAAATACCACCTTGCAAATTAATGTGCTTGCTGTGCGAATAGATGTATATGGCTGCACATCTATTTGCAGCCATACAGATATGTCCACAACCATTCATAAGCTGCTCAAAATAAAATGATTTCTCCAATGGGCACCACTCATCGCAGGCACCACTTATCCAATGGGCACCACTCATCGTATACAGAGACATAGGGGCTAATTTTCCAAGATGGAATAGGAACAAATGCAGTCATTTGTACCCATTCAATCTGAAAGACTGTATGGCCGGGTCCCGGTGTTTGGCTGTTACTAATATCTACGCCATCGATTCAACCTGGCGGTATATGGCCATAGTGTACTATCTGATCTTCAGATTTACTGTACCATCATTTGTACTGGTGAAAGTGGGGTTAAATATTTAACATGGCCATCTATGATGGGAGCCACCAATAGATGCCCATGGGCTTCTATGGAACTGCGAAGCCACAGAGCCCATGGCTGATTGGCTGGGGGAGGACTCAATGTAGACCCAGGTCGGGGAGGAGCCCCAAGTGTAAACACGTTTGGGGCTCCTCCAGTTTGTTATGTATACGGTACCCCTTGGTTTATTTTTTGTAACCCCTGGATGCCTTTATGGACCGAAGAGGATGCGATCAATGCCGGAATGACCTGGTGAGTATAATTTATTTTCACAGGTACACCTATGGATTCTACATGGAGAAGACAACTGGCCTATGTTGGAACCTATAGGTAAGTACTGTATGTATGAGTGAATGTAACATGTATTAAAGTTTTATTTTTCTTTGTGTCTGTATGTGTTATTTGACTATTAGTTAAGTTGTAGAACTACAAGTAAAAGTGGGCCCTTCCATGCCCTGCATGCTGGGACTTGTGGTTCTCCAAGTCCCTGCATGTGGGGGAGGCTTGCTGGGACTTGTAGTTCCACAACTTAACCCACTAGTTTTTAAGTCTATTTTTTACAAAGTATGGCTATTAGTCCGGTGCCCACCACCCAGGGGCACCGGGAACAGCCCTGGGATTTAGCCCGGGCAGGGAGTTGCCTGGAGGGGGGACCCCTTTATTGCAGTGGTCCCCACTCCTCCAGGGTCCTGGCCCAAGCTAACCAGTCAGGGGTTAATGCTTTGGCCGGGCAAACTTTTCCCCTGGCTGTAGCATTAGCCTGCTGACTGTTTGTGCCTGGAGCTGATTTTCAAAAGGACCTCTAATGTCTTTGTCACCCATATTTTGGGAAGCAGGACCAGCATATGAGCCTGGTGCTAGAAATACGAGGGGACACACCACTTTTTTGGCCCCCTGAATTTCTACAACCAGGACCGGTCCAATGAGCCCAGGACTGGTTATAGCCGGGCAGGGGGACCCCACAATGTTTTTTTTTTATGATTCATTTACTTTTTCAATTTTTTTTACACTGGCCAGCATCGTTTGGTGGATTGTATGTATTTGGCTGCTGTATTTTCGGCACCCAAATATGAACGGCTTAGACATCGGGAAATACGAATGCAGAGAATACAGCTGCTTTGTAAATTTGCCGTATTCTCCATTAATTCATCCCATACATACCGGTCCATACAGAGATCAGCTGTATATGGCCAACAACAGTTAATTTCCCCCTTAGTCGGTGGTGCATTTAAGGCCTGTTGCTAACATCACACACCTTCCTCTAAACCACTTGGGCACACCTGCATTTTCCCTGTCACTCCCAACATTTTTTCTGGCACACCTACCATTTCTCTGGGCACTCCCATAAAAATGTCGGTTACCACCCCCAGATGCCTACTTTCTGTGAATCACCTTGTGAATGGCAGGCAATTAAAATAAGTTGCAGGCTTTCATCGCAGGATGAACTTGCGCATGCGTACTACGGGCCATACGCATGCACAAACTATCAAATATCCGACGCGCAATCAGGTCTGAATTACCCCCTAAGTTACATATTTGCTATATGGGATGTTTAAAGAAAGTATCTGCTGCCCAATACAAATAAATATATATTATGTTTGCAGGATCATACTGGCCCACAGAGGTATAGGGGAAATACCCCCGTAAGTCCCACTGCCTGGGTGCCCACCCCTTCCTCTAGGAATCAGGTCACAGATTCATTATCCATATATTACATTATATTTTATTCTGCACAGGATTTTCTGCAGTGCATTGATGTTATCAATCATGTATATTATTATATATATATCTATATACATATATCTATCTATCTCTATCTATCTATATATCTATATATATATATATATATATATATATATATATATATGAGATTGGAGACATTTGATCCCCACTGTGCTTGTGACAGCCAACCAGCCAAATGGTGTCCATTGAAAGCAATGAATAGTTTAATTTAAAATCAATATTTACTATTTGATTCCCAAAAAATTATTTTGTGGTAAAACAAATCCAGTCTCCCACTCGGGAGGGAGATGTGAACCCATTGTAAAGGAGACATGATCCCATAGAGAAATTGTGCATTCGTGTGGTTGTGGCTGTTTGAAATAGGCACAAATAACACAATTTTGACTGAATGTTCATTGGTATTTATTACCCAAGCTTTACATACACAACTGAAAGTATTTTGTGCAGCTTTTATGAAAACAAACATATTGTGCTATACGCCATTTTGCTGTGTGAAAAACAGGAGCAGTCTGATAATAAGAACTTTAGCTACACTTTTTTCAATTTGATTTCAGGAAAAGTAAAGTGGTTTGAATTATGTCTACCAACAAACATGTCTTGGGTACACCAGAAACATTCAAATATGTTCCAGAATGTTCTAGAAATCAATATCGGTTGAACTACAAAGCTCTGATCTATAGCAAGTTTCAATCAGCAGTCCTCACGCTTCGCAGCCCGGCACATTACCATTTGGCTATCCGGCCTTCATGTTGGGAGCAATGATTCGAGATCACATCTCCAAAAATCAATTGTGATCAAGTCTTCCTCAAATGTACTTTAGTGGACTTCAGAACTCAAATACCTTTTTCAACATAGAAAGCTCAAATGTGCAAACGCAATTTCAAAGAAACACAAATACACTAACAACAGTCACATCTATTTTTCGTGAATATCTGTCGTCTCTAGATATATAATGCTTGACAAAAAAAGTTGCTAGGACAGCAAATCGAATATTGCACAAAATGTGTACAGCTGGCATTAATCCAATTGTTGTTGAGTTGCTTGCCTCTGTTCTTTCCTTTTAGTGATATCACAAAATTCAATAATCACTTCCTCTAACGCGAGACTGTATTGGGGATCATGTCTCCCTGTCAACTGTCACCACTCTCCCCTGTCTATGAAGGGGCCCAGACTATGCACTTGATAATGGTGTGCCAAGCCTTTAAGCATGGATGCCTATCACTGCATTCCCCCGGTGGGCCTTTCATGACCCAGTCTGACATAGTATGTTTGATATTATTGACATGCACTGGACTCACGTCTGGATGTGGAAAAGCATACTGCCCCTGAATTGTAAATGCCTGGAATTGAAAAATGAATAAAAAGTAAATCTTGACATTGTGGTTTTTTTTTTTTACAATGTGAATATAATGCTACAAAATGATTTAGCAAAGGATCCTGAAAAATCATATTATTATTATTATTATTATTATTACTACTACTCCTACTACTACTACTACTAACAGCAGTTAGTTATATAAATGTTAGAATTTAATATTAAGTAACAATTTATTATTAAGTAACAATTACATACCAATAATAAACATTACTGTGGATATCCTTCAATCATGTAGTGAGAGGTTTACATCACTTTAACAAATTTACACAAGCAATACTACCTGCATTCCTTCATGTTATTTAGTACCTGCTAATGCATGAATGGTTAGCTAAAATGTAACATTTTAATTAGATATAAAAATTTAAAAAAATATTTAAGTGAATGCATTGAAAAAGGGAATTGTGGACATATATTAAGTTTAAATATGTACTTCATATACAGTAATAAGCTCAGAAATATACAGTATTTCATATAGATTAATGAATAGTGTAGTGCTTTGAACAGTACAATAAATTCTTCTTATTTCAGTAGTAATATAGGCTTAGATGGACTGGCGCTCAAAATAGGCCCTTGAATGTTGTTAATGCAAATGCCTGCAATGGGACATATTGAGGTGGCACTAGGGTGTGCTGTGAGTCAAGGTGGAATGGCCTTGTGTTGTGTCCCATCTTTGCATGCCAGATCTCAAAATGGCTTAACTAGCCCATACGGTTATTGGCCCATTCTGTCATTTGCCGGAATTGCAGGTGGACAGTCCTAGCGGTTGCCTATTGCTTTGTTGCTAATGTCAGTACAAGTTTATCATTTTTTTGTTGTTAAACAACACAATCAATTGTGCAACACTTATAATATAATAGTCTGAACTATTAAAAAAACAAAGTTTATCCAGGTTAGTGGGAGCTTTTTTCATCTAAACAATTTAGTAAATGATATGTAAGTATTTAAATAATAGATTATACATATGCAAATCATCAATTATGTTATGACAAGGAATCACATACAGTACACTGGATATAGATGAAGTCTGGGTCTTGTAGCAGGTAAACAGCATACCAGACTAACAGCCGGGCAAGCAAGGTTACAGCATCACAGGTTTTTCCACAGATTTCACAGTTAATGTACACCCCAAAGCACATAAAGTAATATTAAATTACCAGCCTATCACCCAGCCAATTTTCAGCATTGAGAGCCATGAACTCTTGCCCTAGACACACATACATACAACAAGAAGTCACAGGTGCTGCTAATAAGCTAAACCATGATCACATCAGTTTAGGAAACTTAGACCGGATCTGCTACTCAAAAGGTGCCAATACACGTCCCGATGTGGGCGTGCGTTTTCAGCTTAACTAGCACGCATTGCATTGCATTACATGCCTTGTGCATGCGTTGTGCATGCGTTGTGCATGCAATGCGAAGCGATAAAAAGCAAGTACAAAAAGTATGTGCAGCACATACTTTTTGTACTGTGCGATAAAGTGTCGCGGGAGCGCGCACTTCAAAGCACAGATCGCACCGCCCGCATCGGGACGTGTATGGGCACCTTAAAACCTGTACTGGATCTTCCACATTATCCTCATGCGTAAATATGCTGTCCCTGCCCCAATGCCACCAGACCGAGAAAAGTTGTGAGTTACATTTGGGTTTAGACCAAGTGAGAACTGCTTCTACATTACTAGGCTGAGGTTTAATTTGTCCTCTGCCTATAATCTACCCCAAATTCTTTGCTTCCACCATACCAATAGCACATTTTTCAGGGTTGGCGGTAAACCCATGTGCCCGTTGAGATTTTAATACGCCCTATACCTTTGGTAGATGTGATTCCCAGTCAGAGCTAAAAATAACTATGCTGTCTGACTATGCAGCTACACATTCCCTGTGGGGTCTCAGCAACTTATTCATAGCTCTTTGGAGGGGGCACCAAATACTAAACCAAATGGCAGCATTTTGTACTGAAATAAGCCCTCTGGGGTAGAGAAGGCTATTTTTGCATTAAAAACTTCCATCAAAGGAATCTGCTAATACACTTTTGTCAAATCAAGAGTGGCAAGATACTGACTCTTGGCTAAATTTTCCACCAGTTCCTCAGTTATTGCAGAATCTTAAAGCACCTGAAGGCTTAGCTACTAAGACTGGATTATTCCACTCGCTGGTTGGTTCCTCTATAACCCCTTGGTGTAGCATATCCTCCACCTCTTGCTTTACTGCTTCCAGGTTCACCTCAGGTATGCAATACAGCCTCTGTATAATTACCACCCTGGGTGGAGTCACACCATAATGTTGGATGATCTATGTTTTTCCCGGAATGGCAGAAAACACATCTTGGTACTGTGCCAATAAATTCACTGCTTCCTGTTTCTGACTAGGACTAAGTGTAACTTAAATGGGTACCTGGGATTCTGGAACCTTTTTTCGCTATGAAAGAGGGCTGGCTGGCACTTTCTTTCCAAGGTTTATCAGGTTTTTATGGTTGAATTGTACTTCCCTCCTTCAACCCTCCTTTCAAACCTTGTAATTGACCACCACCTCAATGTACTCATAGGGGCCCTGCCATTAAGCATATATCTTATATATATATATATATATATATATATATATATATATATATCTGTAGTGGGCACAAGCACCTTGTTTCTCAGTTTAAAGGACTGGTTGACTGCGGTGACATCATAACTATGTTTTTTAAGTTGTTGTGCCCTTTCCATATGTTTGTTCAGGTGTGGCGCAATCTGCCTTAGATGGCTGTTCAATTGGGACACAAACCGAATGATGTTATGGTCCTGACTGGGTTGCTGTTCCCACCCTTTTTTAAAAGATACAGAATACCTCTGGGTTGTCTCCCATAGAGGAGTTCAAAGGGACCAAACCCAGTAGAGGATTGGGGTACCTCTATGACCACTAACATCAAAAAAAGGTAGGAACAATTCCCAGTCTCACTTTTCTTGAGACACTGCCTTCTTTATCAATTGTTTGAGGTTTTGATTAAACCTTTTTACCAGGCCATCTGTTTGCAGGTTGCACACTGAGGTGGTAATCATGTCTACCTTTAACAACCAGCATAAGTTCTTCATAAGTTTGGAAACAAAAGAGGTACCTTGGTCTGTTAAGACCTCCTTCAGTATTCCCATGTGGGTATACAAGGTTAGTAACCCTTTGGCAATAGTGCCAGATTTTATATTATGGAGAGGTATAGCCTCCAGGTATTTAGTGGCATAATCTACTACCACAAGTATGTGTTTATGTCCTCGAGCAGATTTTTCCAATGGCCCTATTAGATCCATTCATATTCTCTCAAAAGGCACAGAAATGATAGGGAGGGGTACCAGTGGAGCCCCAAACACTGACCAAATTGCAGCACCTAGTGGTCTAACACCTTCATAGTAGTCCAGAGCGACTATTTCCACAAATCACGCTACAGAGATTCAATCTAGCTACAGCCAGGCCCCCACCAGCCAGGCTAGTTTGGCCAGATGAATCCTGGGAAGCTCAGAGCCATCCACCTGTCCGTCATGAAAGCTTTGGGCTTTGCTGGGGCCTGTCACTCTAATCCTGTCATGTACAGCCTTCTTAAGGCCAGTGAAAGAGCGTAACTCAGCCACAGACATATACACATAGGAATACGGTCACTAGGTCTACAGGCATTAGGTCAACATGCATGAAGGTCAACATGACTGAAGGTCGACATGCAGGAAGGTCGACATGACTGAAGGTAAACATTGGTTAGGTTGACGTGGTCATTAGGTCGACACACACATTCGGCCGACATGGGGAAGGTCGACAGTCAAAAGGTCGACATGGGTTTTTTCACTTTTTTTCTAACCGACATGTGCCAACAGGCGATATTTCATGCCCTACCATCCAATAGGGCATGGTGGGAGAATAAAATAGTGTACCGAGCAGGCGCGGTGCTACGTTTCAGTGTCCATGACGACTGTTTTGACATTCGGGACAAAAAAATAAATGAAAAACCCCATGTCGACCTTTCAACTGTCGACCTTCCCCATGTCCACCTAATGCTTATGTCAACCTAATGACCATGTTGACCTAACCCATGTCGACCTTCAGTCATGTCGATATTCCTGCATGTCGACCTTCATGCATGTCAACCTAGTGGTGTCGACCTAATGCTTATCAACCTAGTTGGTGTCTATCCAATGATCCATACCCCCCAAACACATGGCTGTGTGCTCAAATGTTCAAAGGAATGCCGGAATGTAATCTGCTGGGGTGAGCTTTGGTAATCTCTCCCGCTTGTGCCCACTTTTCTCAGCTCCTTTTAACTCCTTATACAGCAGCTGAATATGAGCAAGGTTTTCTCCTGTGTGAAGATTTCAGCTGAGATGGATGCCAACTGTGACAAGGAACCACATACAGATGGGCAGACTCTGTCAGTCCGCCAGCTCGTCATATCGGAAAAGCTGGTGGAGCTGGCTTACGTTCACAGTGGAGACGGGGACTCGCGTGCATCTCACACGCTCGCGCGTCCCATTGTCGTGAATAGGGCACACAAGTGTCTTGTGCACGCATGCCTCCTTCTTAGTGGACGGTAGACCTATCACATAGCGATAGTTGCGCTGGAAGCCACTCCAACGAGGGTGCCTTCATCTGTACACTGGATATAGATGAAGTCTGGGTCTTTATTTTGTATCAGGTAACAGCATACTAAGTTAATAGCTCGGCAAGCAAGGTTATGGCATCACAGGGTGTTCCACATAGTTCATAGTCAGGATACGCTCCAAAGCACCTAACCTAATAACACATTACCGGGCCTATCTGGATCTGGACACGGGTGGAATGAGGACGTCAGCACGTCGGGCGTGGCTGGTGTTTGGTCCGACGAGCTGACGTCCTCATTCCACCCGTGTCCAGTCTGCCTTCCATCCGACCAGTGTGAGAGCGGTGCGGCGTCCTAACCTGAGGTCTTCCGACTACAGTGTAGCGGCGGCTGTTCCATACACGTGTTGTCCGGGCTGTGACTGTGTACTAATCGGCTGGCAAGCATACTGTATATTCTTTTACTTCAATGTATGTGAGCTTTATTACATACTAAAAGTGTTGCTTTTATTTGGCTCATTGGTGTGTTTCTTTCTTTCAATTTCTTTATATATATATATATATATATATATATATATATATATATATATATATATATATATATATACACTATATGCACTTTTAACCTACTTGTTGTGGCTTTTTAGGTGGCCGGTATCTATTTCTCCTGGATGTGTTTCTGCAAGGCAGGCATCAGCAGTCTTCCTCTGCACGCTGCTGCTGAGCTCTCCCTGCAGGTCCCAGGTCATGAGGTGGAGCTGGCCATTATCAGGAGCACATGAAAGGGAGCCCGAGACTGCTGAGGGTGAGCACGCCCAGCTGTCTTTTAACAATATCAGCGGCTGGCTGAGTGTGACCGGGACTGGGGGAAGCAACCCCCACGTCTCTGCTAATGGCCATTTGAGGAGCCGTGGAGCCTGGTTATCCTGCTTGCGAAGGGAGGAGGGAGTGCTACACTGGCTGCATGAGGAGCAGTGCAGTTGAGCGCTCCAATTGCTGCCCTACGACTTCAACTGGTGCCACTGCCGAGTGCCCGCAGCTCCCCAAGGCCATCTCCTGCACTTGCACAAACAGCCACACATGACAGCTTCGATCCTTTGGCAGTCAGTGTGGCTGTCAAGAGTAGACCTGCTCAGTTGCCTCTGTCCTTAAAAATAAAGACCTCAGCAGTTTAGGGGGGTTTCCAGGTACTCAGAACCACCCCCTGCGTGCGCCACTGAGACCAGGGGTTCTAAATGTTGATGCATAGGAATTAGATATGTGCAGATAAGCAAGCCACTAAACTTCCTGGCGAGTCATAAATCCATTCAAGGGTGACAAGATATAGATCTCGTTACAAGACCTCTCTCTCTCTCTTTGAAGGAGATATGTGTCATCTGGAGGAAACCCCCTACTCTGTCTGTTGCCATGCACCCACAAGTGCTTGGTGTAAGTTAGGTTCAGACATATTATTCCCATTTTATTTTTATGAGATTTCTACAGTATGTACTGTATTTTATGTCTGTCTTTAATTGCTTTGTAATAGAAACATAGAATTTGATGGCAGATAAGAACCACTTGGCCCATCTAGTCTGCCCCTTTTTTAAACATGTTACCTCAAACCATATTTGATCCTTATTTTTTTTTAAGGATATCAATATGCTTATCCCAAGCATGTTTAAATTGTACTACTGTATTTGCGTCTACCACCTCTGATGGTAGGCTATTCCACTTATCTACTACTCTTTCTGTGAAGTAATTCTTCCTCACATTTCCCCTGAATCTTCCTCCCTCTAGTTTCAGTGCATGTCCTTGTGTTCTGTTGCTCCTCTTCCTGTGAAGAATGTCTCCCACCTGTACCTTGTTAAAACCCTTGATATATTTGAAAGTTTCTATCATGTCCCCCCTTTCCCTTCTCTGCTCTAAAGTATACATATTAAGATCTTTTAGTCTTTGCTGGTACATTTTGTGATGTAGGCCATGCACCATTTTAGTTGCCCTTCTTTGTATAGTCTCTAATGTATTTATATCCTTCTGGAGATATGGCCTCCAGAACCGAACACAATACTCTAGGGGAGGTCGTACCAATGACCTATACAGTGGCATTATTACTTCTTTCTTTCTTTCTACTGCAGTGGCATTATTACTTCTTTCTTTCTACTTTCTTCTTCCTGCTTGCTGTCACCACTCAACCTGTCAGTATTCAACGCAGCCCCCTCATACACCAATTTCCCCTCTCCCTATGCAACCAAGAATCTGACTTGCCTTTTTCATTGCTTTGTTACATTGCCTACCTGCTTTTAAGTCCCCTGAAATAGTGACACCTAGATCCCTCTCTTCCTCAGTAGTTTCCATTATAGTGCCATTTATACTATATTTAGTCTTTGGATTTCTGAGACCCAAGTGCATGATGTTGCGTTTTTTGGCATTAAACTGTAGTTGCCATGCTCTTGACCATTCCTCTAATCTACCTAGATCCTCAATCATTTGTTTTCCCCTCCTGGTGTGTCTACCCTGTTGCATACCTTTGTGTCATCTGCAAAAGGGCAAATTTTACCCTCAATTCCATTTGCAATATCACCAATAAAGATATTAAAAAGCACCGCTCCAAGTACAGATCCCTGGGGTACTCCACTTGTAACCTTTCCCTCCTTTGACTGTACTTTACCACAACTCTCTGTTTTCTGTCCTGCAACCACGCTCTTATTCATTCAACTATCTTAGAATCCAATCCCAAGCTTTTCAGTCTGCGATGTGGGACAGTGTCAAAAGCTTTACTAAAGTCTAGATAAGCTACATCTACAGCCCCACCTTGATCTTTTACTTTAGTCACCCAGTCAAAAAAGTCAATAAGATTTGTTTGACATGATCTTCCCCCAGTAAACCCATGCTGTTTTGGATCCTGTAAATTGCTGGTTTTGAGATATTCTACAACTCTTTGTTTTAAGAGTGTTTCCATCAATTTCCCTACTACTGATGTAAGGCTCACTGGTCGATAGTTGCTTACCTCTTCCTTGCTTCCACTTTTGTGCAGTGGGACTACATTATCTGTTTTCCAGTCCTCTGGGATTACTCCAGTAGCTAGTGACTGGTTGAATAATTCTGTTATTGGTTTTACCAGCTCCCCTTTAAGCTCTTTTAGTATCCTTGGATGTATCCCATCTGGCCCCATTGATTTATCCACTTTCAGTTTTGAGAGTTCTGTGAGGACTTTCTCCTCTGTAAATGTACTTGTCTCTCCCTCAGTTTTCTGACTATACTTGCAATTTAACTGTGGCCCCTTCCCCTCTCTTATACCTTGGAATATTTTGTTTGAATTAAAAGATAATTAATTCTAGCGTATTCTCCTGTGAAGCTAACCGCTACATAAGTGAGTTTTTTAATTGGTAAACCTGGATTAATTTGATTTTGCTGGTGGATCTCTGGTGGCGATTCTCAGATTGAGGTTTCTGGAGAATTGGCCGACCAGACTGTGACAATGGCAGGTATTCAATGCTGTGGGCGAGCGGCAACAGCGAGCAGAGCTTCCTGCTTGCTGTCACCACTCAACCTGTCAGTATTCAACGCAGCCCCCTCATACACCAATTTCCCCTCGCTCCATTTTTTGAGCGAGGGGGAATTGGCGTATGCGGCTCCAGAAGCAGCGAGACTCGCAGCTAAATACAGTGAGTTTTCTGCATTAGCCGCGGGTCTCGCTGTTTTGGGGAATTCTCGCCATCCTGTGACGGCGAGGATTTCCCCAGAACGTTTAATAGAGCAAGCGGCCGGCGCGGGGGTTGAACAGCGAGGATCGATGGTTTTCTGCAATCCTCGCTGTTTAACCCCCTCGCCGGCCGCAATGTGTTTCAGTTAAGCATACACAGTTTTGAACAATTATGGGAGTTGAAGCTGAAATGAGGAAACTGTGTGGCAACTGAGCATTTGTACATAGGCAAGGTGCTCTGGTGTGCCATGGCCACTTAAGCAGACTTGCAAGCTATTCATAACTGAGTTAATGAACAGGTGAATGCTTACTAATAGTGATGATGGCTACTTTCACAGGTTCAGTATATGGATAGGGGAAAAATCAAGGTAAAGATCTACAGTATATTTGTTTCAGAGCCAGAATGGATATTTTAGCTGATGTAAGCTCATGTAACATATGCAACTATATATTTTTTAATTCTTCATTATGTACAAAATAGATTTTGCCTGTTTGTTTCATTGAATTTACAGATGGAGCCCTCCTCATTAAGGGCCAGATTCTCTAAGCTTCAGAAGTGATAAAATGGAGAGTGATAAACAGCCAGCCAATCAGCTCCTACCTGCCCTGTCACAGACTGTGTTTGAAAAATGTCAGACAGGAGCTGATTGGCTGGCTGTTTATCACTCTCCATTTTATCACTTTTGAAGTTGAGAGAATCTGTCCCTTAGCCTGTTAATTGGATTAAGTGCGTAATAGGATTACTATACTAATCCCCTACTGTATTGTTATATGTATTGTATTGCTGATGAGAACAATACGATAGCCATGGTGAGCCATAGTGAGCCACGATCTAAGGAACAAAGTTGACAGGGGCTCCAACTGTATATAAACCCATTTTGAGCTAACCATTCCTTTAAACATGTTTGCTGAAATGCAACAACCCAATGAATTGTATACCATATTTCCTATCAGTTATATTTTCTTTGTGATTCTAATGAATGAATTAGTTTTGTAATACATGAAGGATGATTGAGAAATACTAGGACACTTAGGTATAAATCAGTTTGAATTCTAATTAAAGATGTGTGTACAGTATCAACAATAGATGCACACATTTTTAATGCATAGCAAATAGGAGAAAACTAAAAATGCAATAATGTAGATTGTAGTGATTGTGAAATGACAAAGCAATTGATATGAACTCTGATCTAAGTTGTGCATGCAATGCTCCAAAACAACATATATTCTTATACAATAAAAGGAGCACACTCACAGGTGCTTGCTGATGTTGGGCCAGGATGGCGTGATTTCCAGCTGAGGCCAAAATGGTATCCGCTCTTACCTGACCTCCAGCAAACATAATAGGTCCAGAGGCAGGTTTTGGGCGATAAGGAATAGTGGCTCCTTTTGGTGGTGACTGTAAAAAAGAAAAGCAAGACATTAATATGTAAGCCTAGGAAATTACTGCATACATGTCAGCACCAATAATAAATTATTTTCTTAATTTCTGCATAATCTAGAGATTTATTCTTGTGAGTTCAGAAAACATTTGGATGACAGATAGATGAAAAGTGTCCATCTTTATTTACATAGTTTCCTTGTAGAGAAATCTTCAGTAAAGAAATACTGTATATGCCTTGTAACGGTCCTGTTTTTTAGCAGGATAGTCACAATTAATGAAAGGGGTTGAACTTTAAATTTGAAAGAGGATGGAAAAATTGAAGCTTGCTTTAGATGTGTCAATGCGTTCTCCAGATTTTTCCTGGTTAAATATTTATTTATTTACAGTTTCTTATATAGCGCATCAGATTCCGTTGTGCTTTACAATGGTAGACAGGGATAAAAAAAACTGGGTAACAACAGACAGACTTGGAGGTAGGAGAGCCCTGCTGCAAAGCTTACAACCTAAAGGGCAAGTTTACAATCTATAGGGTAAGCTTACAATCTATACAATCAAAATATCCCAGCTTTGCCCAGTTAAAGGGCCTACACACATAGCAATCCCTGGGCTTTTTGTAAACAAGACTAGACTAGATCTCTCTAGATTGCTTAAAAAATGCCCCTACATAATTCCATGTGTAAAGTTATAACGATAGCGATGCACGGGCCAGCACACCACTATCACCCCGGAGATTATGGATACTGGATAAATCAAGTTAATCACCAGGTTCAGGGCCAGTGCTCTTACGGAGACCACTGGTCCTGACAGATCACTCAGTGGCACATTGCTGTGCAGCACTGTGTGCTGAGCAATCTGAGCATTGTGAGCGATCTAGCATCGCTCAGAACGTGCATCTCCCCTCTTCTCCCTGTGTGTAGGCTACTTAACTGTCTCAGGAGTTCCTGAAGAAGACGTGGGTGCTTCAAGTTGAGCCTGACAATTGCCTTGTCTGACCACCGGCACATCTATCGGGGACTTCTCCAGGTACGGTCATCTGCATACAGTGAGGGAATTTGTCTCTTCCACTACTCATTCCCCTGTGGATACCTTGCTTAAATCTCAAGCAGAGAACTCGTATGGATACAAATCTTTCCTGGACACCTTTTGAGCTGGATAATAGACCAAAACATAAACTCCTCTATATCTGCACAAGGTCCTAATGAGGTATATTCATTAGCTTAGCTCTTAATCTATATCAAGATATATTTCTTCCCCTTCTGTGTCAACCCTGCCTAACCCTCTCCTTTAGAATGTAAACTCTCCAGAGCGGGGACCTCTCTCCTCATGTGCTTTTCTTAGAATATAAAAATCTCTGCCACCCTGATAGAATAGAATAGAATCAACTTTATTGGCCATGTATGCTTGCACACACTAGGAATTTTTTGTGGATTACAGTGCAGCATCAAGCAGGGATGAAAGGGGGGCGGGGGGGGGGGGCATATATATATATATATATATATATATTACATAAAGACATTACATGCATTCCATTTCTAGCTACGACTATGGTGGTCAGGTTGCCAACTAGGGACACGTTGCTTGGCTGTTGATATTGGGATTGAATTAGCTTTGATTGGATTGTTCAGTTGATGGACGGCTAACGGAAAGAAGATTTTTGCGGATCTGGAGGTGTAGAATACACACAGCAGCTCCTGTGGGATGTTGAATTTCCTGAGTTGCCTCAGAAAGAACAGGCGCTGTTGGGCCTTTTTGATGTTTGTGGTTATGTTTAATCCCCATTTTAGGTCACTGGACATGGTTGTCCCTAGTTATTTGAAGGATTCAACCCGCGACACAACTGCATTGGCTATTGTTAGCGGGACTTGTGCATTTGTTTTTTCCTATAGTCGACCACCATTTCAACTGTTTTGGTAGGGTTTAGATCGAGATTGTTGCTGCTGCACCAGTGTGTCAGCTTCTCCACTGCATGCCTGTATGTGGTCTCGTCACCATCCTTGATTAGGCCGATGATAGTGGTGTCATCTGCGAAATTAATGATTTTCAATGACTGCTCAGCTAAGGTGCAGTCATTTGTGTAGAGAGAGAAGAGCAGAGGGGAGAGGACGCATCCTTGGGGGGCTCCAGTACGGATTGTTCGTGTGCTGGATGAGAAGGCGCCGGCTTTGACCACCTGTTCCCTTGCCGTTAGAAAGTCCACTATCCATGAGCATGTTGATCCTGGGACTCGTAAAGAGATCAGTTTTGGCTGCAGGATGCCGGGAACAATAGTGTTAAATGCTGAGCTGAAGTCCACAAATAGGACTCTTGCATAGGTGCCTTGGTTTTGTAAAATATGGTGCAGCCCGAGGTTGACCGCATCCTCTACACTTCTGTTCGCCCGGTGTGGTGGTCTTTGTGATGGAGTGGGGGAGGTACGGCCTGCTCAAATCTGCAGTAGCATTTGTTCAGGTCTTCTGCATGTTCATGGCTGGTTTCAGACTGTGGTTGGGCTTTCTTGTAATTTTTGATGTGATAAACGTGAATTATTTATCCTTAATACGAGGCAGTGATAAAGCATATTTATTATGCAAGCTTACAGAGAGTTGGGCATTTCAATCTCTGGCTTTAGGCCAGATTACAGTCTCTTTTATACAGTAAGAGATGCTGAGTAATACAATCATTAATAATTGACAAACAAGGCATACATATTTAATGATATAGGCGTATGTGGGCATATATGGGCATGCATCATCATAAATCATTATAATTCTCCACGTCTCGATAGATGATTGGTCATCAGATAACTTCTTTCTGACTGTACTGACATGTGCATCTCCAGAATATGGCGATCGGTACCACACTTGACAACTCCGTTAATTTAGATGATGAAAATTTTGCATGCCTTTCCATGTGCAGGGTCCTTTGCTGTGAGGTTGTGCATCAGCTTGTTTGTATATTCCCTTTTTACGAGTTTGATACCCTGAGTCAAGGAGTTCCTAGCATCTTTGTACTGTGCCATGTCCCCGCTGCTGTATGCCTCCTCCTTGGTTTGGCGGAGTTTCCTGAGCTGGCTACCGAACCATGGTTTGGTGTTGTTAAAAGATCGGATTTGCTTGGTTGGTACACATAAGTCCTCGCAGAAGCTGATGCAGGATGTGACTGCATCCACTAGTTCATCTATGTCAGAGGCAGAGGCTTCCAACACCATCCAGTCAGTGCAGTCGAAGCAGGCCAGAAGAGGTGAGTTTTCAGGGAATTCTTGAAAGTTTGGAGGCTAGTGGAGAGTCTTATTGTGCTTGGAAGGGCATTCCATAGGATGGGAGCTGCCCGATGAAAGTCCTGTAACAGTGAATGGGAGCTGGTGATCCATGCAGAAGAGAGACACAGATCTTGTGCAGAGCGGAGTGGTCAAGATGGGAGATATTTTGTGATTAGTAAAGAGATATAAGCTGGTGCAGTATGGTTAATAGCTTTATATGCTAGTAGAAGAGTTTTATATTGAATACGGTAAAACACAGGTAACCAATGGAGGGACTGGCAGAGTGGATCAGCAGACGATGAGCGACTTGCTAGGAAGATCAGTCTAGCAGCAGGATTTAAAATGGATTGCAGTGGCAAAAGTCTGTTCTTGGGAAGACCAGTTAGACTAGTTAGACCCGTTAAACAGTCAGTTAGACCAGACTATTGTAATAATCAATGCGGGATATAATGAGTATATGGATTAGAGATTTAGTAGTGTCTTGTGTGAGATAGGGTCGTATTTTGGATATGTTTTTTAGATGCATGTAACATGATTTGGAGACAGATTGAATGTAGGGAACAAAGGACAGTTCAGAGTCGAGGATAACCCCTAGGCAACGAGCTTGTTGGGTAGAGTAGATTGTCGAGTTGTCAACAGTGATGGAGATCTCAGGATAGTAACTGTTCTTAGCTGGTGGGAATATAAGTAATTCAGTTTGGAAATATTGAGCTTGAGGTAGCGAGAAGACATCCAAGATGAGATGGCAGAGAGGCATTCAGAGACTCGGCCCAAAACCACTGGTGACAACTCTGGGGTTGATAGATTTGAGTATCATCTGCATATAAATGATACTGATGAGTTTGCCAAGAGAGGAAGTATAGATTGAGAAAAGCAGAGGACCTAAGACTGAGCCTTGCGACTGACAGCGGTAGTGAAGAGGAGGTAGAGTCAGAGAAGCAAACACTGAAAGAGCGATCATTTAGGTAAGATGTGAACCAGGAAAGAGCTGTATAATTAAGACCTAGGGAGTGCAGTGTTTGTATGAGAAGAGTGTGATCAACAGTGGCAAATGCAGCAGAAAGTTGTAGAAGAATAAGTATTGAGTAATGGCCTTTAGATTTGGCAGTTACCAGATCATTCACCACTTTAGTCAGTGCTGTCTCAGTGGAGTGTTGGGAATGAAAGCCTGACTGAAGCAGGTCTAATAGGGTGTGAGAGCTAAGAAAGTGTGTGAGGCGAGAGTAGACAAGTCTCTCCAGTAGCTTGGAGAGGCATGGGAGCTGAGAGATAGGACGGTAGTTAGAGAGAGAGTTAGGGTCAGAATTATGTTTTTTCCGAATGGGAGTAATCACTGCTTGTTTGAGCAGAGAAGGAAAAGCACCAATAGCAAGAGAGAGATTGCAGATTTTAGTTAAGGTTGGAACAAGCAAAGGAGATAGAGTTTTAATGACTTGTGCAGGTATAGGATCAAGAAGAGAGTTAGTAGAGTAGGAGGATAAGAAGAGTGTGGAAACTTCCTTTTCATTTGTGGGCTCAAATGAGGAGAAAGTGCCAGAGGGTTCAGGTGGGGGAAGAAAGTGGGTTAGAGGTTGTGGAAGAGCATACCATTTCATCTCGGATGTTATTAATCTTGTCCTTAAAGTTGGAGGCAAGTTCTTGTGCACTGATGGTAGCTGGTGAGGAAGGAGAGGAAGGGTACAGAAAATACTTAAATGTGTTTAAAAGTCGCTTAGGGTTGGTGGCATGAGAAGAGATGAAAGATTTTAAGTACATTTGTTTGGCAGTGCCCAAAGCATTGCAGTAGGAGTGGTAGATAAACTTAGATGTGAGGAAATCAGTCAGATCACAAGATTTACGCCATTTGGCGTTCTACTTTACATGACCGAGTTCGTAGTTGTCTTGTTATTTTGGTGTGCCACGGCTGGCATCTAAGCCTGCGGGGGAAGGGGAAGGAGAAGGGGGGGGGGGGTGAAATGGGTAGCTGGAGCCACTTCATCAAGGGCTATTTCAAGAGTGTGGTACAGGTGGGAAACAGCAGAGTCAGGAGAGGTACAGGGGCAAACGCAGGATATTCAGAAGGGGGCTTCCATATAGGCAGAGCAAAGCATGGAGATGGACACTTAGGTGACCCAGTATATGCCGGGTCAGTTAAAGTATTATAGACCAAATGTATATAAATAATAATAATAATTATAAAAAAATACCGCTTTACTGCACAGATGGTGGGAGATGGGGCGGGAGAGGGGGGCATTGGGCTGGATGAAAGGGCCCTGATACATAACTTCCAGGGTGGTAGAGGATGATTAATACGCAGAGGAGGGGTGTATAGTGGAGTGGGCTTATTATTCATAATTTTATGGTGGGAGGACAGCTTACTTGATATCTCCAGTTCCCGGAAATAGATTTCTTAGATTTTAATGGAATTTAAAACTAGAAAATCCCACCTACCAAGACTAGGGGATCAGAGTTCAAGAGGCAGAGCAATACGCCAATGAGAATATAAAACTACATAACAGGTGTGTGGAGCTGGAGCAGTAACCAGCTGCTGGAAGGCTGATATCTCTGGTTCTGGGCACAGTAGAGACAAGCTACTAGTGTCCATCAAAGGTGGAGAGTCCCAGATTTTGGAATATATCCTCAGAAAAATTCTAAGTCAGCGAAAACCTGAAATATCTGACTGGGAAGAGCAATTAACAGGCTAACCGGCTTGGATGGGGATCACTGCTTTGAAGTCAGATATCTCCGGTTGCCAAGGGCCGAGTTTTAAAATTCTTCTACCCATGGAAAGAGGGGACCCTCAGCTTTCAGCCTAGCCAGCTTAGGCTCCTGGGGGGGGGGGGGGTTCTGGGTACTCAGAAACCCCCCTGCGTGCGCCACTGAAAGTGTAGGAATTAGATATAGCTGTTGTTGCAGAGAGGTGGAAAGTTGTGGAAAATTAATAGCATTAGTATTTCTATGGGTTAGAGTAGACATGCATGATTTCTGTGTCAGTGAGCTTGGGGTAATGGAGGAGAGTGAGAGGGTAATGAGATTGTGATCAGAGAGATGGAAGGGACTAACACACACCCACCAGATCATCTGCTAATTTAATGTGTCTAGGTAATTTTTGTTGCTCATTATGGGCTTATTGGCTGCTACACATGGTTCCTCAAAACCACAATTTTCTAGTTCCTACACAACTGTATCTAGGGATTTGGTTCAGGAAACCCCAACCTCTTAGCTATAGGTGAGTTGGTAACCCTTCCAATATCTTCCCTAAAATCAGTAATACAGTACATACCCTTGGTTCACAATGGTGGACCATACTGAGATGTGTGTCATCCATATTGGGTTTAGTCTGCTTTAGTATCTTTTGAAGAAGTTGCAGTCCAACAATTTCTTGCAGGTTCAGTTAAATCCAACCACTCAATTCTACCACTTTTTGGATTCTTTCTATTCTTCCCAACAATTCATTCTGCAGATTTTGTTGATGGTGTCCATATGGTCTCATTGGACTGCATGATGGGTAGCACTACCTCCGATAAGGCTTTTATTTATTAGAGCTCTGTGTCACATTTTTTTCCTATTTTGGGCTCCTTTACATCCTCATAGTATTGGTATTTGTGTGGGTAATTACATGGAGGATCTCTGTAATATGGGTAGTGACAATAATTATTGTGATTCGTTGCATATTTGCTGCCTTAAACTGAAACACCACCAGGACCAGAGTATCACACTAGGCAAAGTTGGTGTATCTGGTGGGTGTGAAGGCACTGGAGATACAGCAGAGGGTTGAAAGCTAGAAGGTCTGATATACTGTTTACTCATGTAATGGAAGGCTGAGATAATCCTGGAAGAATTTGGAAGGAACCAAGATATGCTTGAAAGACTTTAATGAGGGATTGCTATACAATATGAAGGGAAGGGAAACGATAATGCAATTTAATCATAAACAGTCTCTAATGAATTCAAGGAAACAGTGCCTGCTGATTGAGACTCAGGAGAAGAGGAAAGTTACTTTAGGAACTTGATGCTGAGACTTGGAAATAGGAGGAGAGAATATACTGTGGACACTGAAGAATTGATAACTGTGGACACGGAAAGACTTTGGTAACTGTGACTTTAATAACTGTGGAAGCTGAAGACTTGAAAACTGTGGACATGGAAAGACTTTGGTAACTATGACTTTAAGAACTGTGGACGCTGAAGACTTGATAACTCTGGATATGAACAGACTTTGGTAACAGTGAATTTAAGAACTGTAGATACTGAAGACTTGATAACTGTAGACACTGAAGACTTGATAGCTATGAACACAGAAAGACTTTGGGTACTGTAGCTTTGGCTTTAAGGGATATCAGCATCAGGGTAACCTCTAGAAGCAAAACAGATGACCATTATTATAACAGTGATGGGACAGTGGGCACTGCAAGGCACAGGTAACTGCGACCGGACCAGCATAGTGAGAATAATCTCAATGGCTCAGAACTGAAGCACTTGACACAGGTAAGCAACAAGAAGTACTGGCAATGAAGCTGAGCACCTGATTCATTTAAGAGAGAGGACTGAACCATTAGCACAGGAACTCAGGAGACTTGGTCTGATCTGGTCTCCAACATGGCACCCCCTTGTACAGAGCACACCTGCTGAAACCAGAGTTAGCCGCATCCTGCACAAGCCACCAGCATCAGCACTAACCAGAAACATCGGCAATATGGTGGACCCCGCTGCACCTAAGACTCGGCCTCAGATTTGGGTGTTTCTGTGGAGGGTAAATACTGGCTGCTTTATTTTTACACTGCAATATAGATCAGTTTGAATTACACCCCCCCCCCCCCACCCAAAGCTAACTCTCTCTGCATATGTTACATCAGCTTCGCCTGCATTGCCTATAGTTTTGTCCAATAGAGAGTGAATTTGCCTTTGTGTGTGTGAACCAGAATAAGCCCCTAGGTCCTTTGTGGAGGTTCTCAAAAGTTGTTTGAAGGTCTCCTTCTTTCTGCTAACCACCTGTGCTTAATTGGGTTGGAGGATTGATGTTTACCTAAACTGCAAAATTCTATAACATTTCTGCAATTTATTTGGTTAGCTCTTCCATCTGGCCTTTGAGAATTTTTAAGGGATCTGTTACAGGAATTTGGGCACTATGCAATGCTGAGTTCTTGGACTTCAGAGTGTTTCCAAAAACCTGGCATTTCAAGTACAGTAAGCTGTTTTTTCCAACCTTGTTTGGCTCTACTACCTTGATGGCAGCCTCCTGAATCCAAAGAATTATGATCTGGTAATTGCATTATCAACCCTTTGATTACCAAGTGAATTTGTCTAAATAGGTGAAAAAATTGCCAAGCAAACATTTTATTCATCATAATGACCTGTAATGTTTACCATATATAGGAAATATAACCTTTCTTTATTTGAATTTATATAACAAATGTGAGCGAGGCTGACATTTTTAGCTGATATTTTGCATATCTCTCACAGATGTTGGGACTCAATGTGTTAACATACAAAATTGGGTTTTCGCTATCTCATCACTAAATTCCTCAAAAAATTAATTCACCAAGGTTTCATCAGCTATTTTTTCAGCAACATCTACTACCAAAATGGCCCACAGATCCTCTTGTTAAATCAATGCATAACCCATGAGTGTTTCTCCCAAATGTTGCTTCTGAGCGTAAAACCTGTTCTATATTTAATTCAGAAACAATACTTGTATCAAACATAGCTGCTATTCACTGAAGAATTTGCTATATATTTTTGTGGCTCTGGAGGCCAGGATGTAACTTCTCTAAGGGTCGACCCTTAAGATGTCTGATCAGTAGCTCAACCTGCTGTGGATCATTAAATGGAGAGAACATAAGCTGTGTACACACGCTTTGAATCGCGGGAGGGGGGGTCGCAGGGGGGGTGGGGGTGCAGCGAATAGTGGCAGGGGGGTCGCTGGGGGTGGGTGCTGTGAATCGCGGGAAGGGGGGGGGGGTTGTGGGGGGGGGGTCGTGGGGGGGGGGGGTGGGGGGTGCCGCGAATCATGCGGGGGTGGGTGTTTTGCCGTGAATCGCGCGGGGGGGGGGGCGCGCTCACCTGGTGGCTGTGGAGTAGGTTCCTGCGCAACATGGGGGGGCAGAGGGTGTCTGGCACTGTGGGCTCACTGAGATGGTTCTCTGTCATGTGAGTCAGAGGCTCCACCCAGCGTTACAGACACACTCACACACTTTGAGTGACACATGTAGCCAAATATATAAGAGATATTACAATCAAAAATTTCCACCCAAATGCAGGAAAACAGAAAAAAATATATGCTTTGATAAATTTGTGATACACTCACTAGGGAGTGTTGGTGAACCCTAGCAGGGTTTTCCTGGGCAATGCCTGGAGGGTGACGGAACAGATGAAAGGGCAGGACCACTATGGATACTGGACTGCAGGTCTTCAGCCGAGGGGCCTCTGGACGTCTTCTGGGTAGCCACCCAGGTCTAAGTCCACAGAGTACACAACCGAGCCTTCTTGCCAATAACAGCCCTTTTCCCATAAGACTGTATACTTCTACCGGTACTTTTATGCCGCCTGGTCTTACATCGGCAAGTGGCAGTACTCAAGGGCCTCGGGCAGCTACTGGTAGGGAGCAGCAAGCATGGAACTACACTGCCTACAGAAACTAACTTAAAACTAAACAACAGGACTTAGAGACAAGAAGGGGTACAAGAAGCAATGACTGGGATACATAAACTCAGGCTAACTGAGACAAAGCAATGCACTATGACAAAGTGAGCAAGACTTAGACAAGGAAGGTGCAATGACTAATAACAAGATTAAATGCAAACGCAGACTAAAGAGACACTGAAAAACAGTAATAACTAAGGTATATACATACACTGAACTGTGTGGCCTAAAGCCACGGCTTAAGCAAAGGCCCACACTGAGAAGCTGTCCTCACATACCTAACTATAAAGGTCTGCTAAACTCCCCGCCAATAAACAGTATAATAAAAGCTAGATGGTACTTGCTTGCAGGGGAGAAGGGAATGAGCAGCCTGGAGGTAGATTCCCGGGATTCAGGTATCAAGAGGTTAACCAGCAGGAACGGATATAACAACAAGATCAGAGCAGTCTCCAAACACTTCTATAACCAGCATTGGAGCAGCCCAAATTAATCCATTATAAAAGCTGCTTCCTGTGTGTCCACCCCTGATTAGTAACAGAGAGCAGCTGCATGCTGCCACAGGTGTACTGGCTAATTACCTCCCTGCTGCTGCCTGGCTTCCCCGTCGCCTAGGCAACCGATGTGGAAGAGGTGCTGCTGGCAGGGAGAGACGCGCTGAGCGTCTAGCAACTAATGCCGTGACGCCGTCCTGGACCTGAAGTTCGGGGCCGGCAGTGACGTAGCAATGGCCGGGACCAGCGCTGCAGGACCCGGCTGTGCCGGGCAAGCGCTGCTAATGCGGCCTCTAACAATTTGTTATATCAGAATGATTTAAACAATTTGTCTGACTGATCACTGTCTGTTTTCAAGAATTTGGGAACAATTTTTTGATTGTCATTTTCTCCCATACATTTCCAGGTTTTTGTTTCCACCAGACAGATCAGACAGAAAAATCTGTATGTGTACCTTTAATCGAATTCGATATCGAAATCGATATCTAATGCAAAAGTACAGATCTAATGCCAAATTGAATGGGAAGATCTAACACCAGATCTAATAGAAAACCGAATCTAATATTGAATCTAAAGCAAAACAAAGTGTGTGTACATAGCTATAGACAACATTGTATTCTTGAACTCCTCGAAAGTACATCATGGATCTGTACATCCTAGTTATTTATCTATTTGCTGTTACAATAAATATATTCTAGATATCTGTATCCCTTAATTATTATTTATTATACTGGATGGACAGAATGTAGGTCTGTATGTGGCTGGCCTTGACAGGCAAGAGTTGCAAGTGTTGGATACATACTGATGACCGGCAGTTAGGATGCTGGTGGTCAGAAAACTTTTGTCAACATCCGAAGGAGGTAATCCCAGCAGAGGTCAGTTAAGGATACTTAACCTCCCCTTGACCAGCCCAACCCAAACCCTCCCCACTTGTGCCTAATCCTAAACCCTGCACCACACCATCTTCACCTATTCCCCCACTACCCACTTTGTAAAGTCTGCAAAGCAAGGAAGTGCCAGGCTGGAAAGGTGCTCTTCCCCAGAGCTGGCCATAGGCATAGGCATACTAGGCTCTTTCTCCTGAGGAAGCCGGAAGTTTACTAATCCGGGGAAATGCATTGAGCTGATCTATTGGACATACCAACAAACTGTATAAATCAGATGAGTTCCTATATGGGATCACTAACAGCCATCATCTAATCCTGTTATTTGGATCCATAAAATCTCCTGAACATCTAGAACACCACTACAGACTGGTAAAGTGACATCTTAGCTCCTTCTGGGATACCTAGCCAGATCCCTAAAAGTCTCCAGATGCCCTGTGGTCGCCATCAGGACATCTTGAGCTCTTGCAATTATAGAGCAACCCTTATTGGATCAATTACAATTGGAAGGATACAAATTTTTATTTCCATCACATCCGACAGCTCCACAGAAAGTTAGTAATATATTCTGGAACATTCAGTAACATTGGATTTTTTTTTTTAAAGCTTGCTATTTACCATTACCTACCACTAGATGTCACTGACATGACATTCCCTACCCTTTATTCTAATTTTTATGATTATGTTGTTCAATATTTTTAATTTTGACATTTCTTTATGCATTTATCTTTAGGATAGTTAATACATTTTTATTTTTTATCTTAAAACCATCTGAAATATTATTCAGCCAGCACTGGCAATCTCTTTCTACACTAGTAACTACCACTTGCCATCTGCTGATAATAGCGCACCACACAATTACCTCATATTTTATTCATGCTAGGCAATTGCATAGGGTGGCAGCCTATGCCTAGGGGCGGCAGCGTTCCCAGGGGGTCAATCTGGACCCCCCGTTCCTGGGGGGTCCAGGGGTGCCGGTGCACTGGATCACCCATTAGACCGCTGGTCGCACACAATATAAAGAAATGACAGCCAGCAGAGACCACGAGCCAATAGGAGCTTGAGGTCCGGCAGCCAATCAGGAGCGGCCACCAATACAACCAATGCTGCTCCTGATTGGTTGCCACTCACAATCCAGTGGGAGGATTAAAGATATTGACGGACTTGCTTAGATTTTACAGCCGGGCAGCACACAGATGTCTCTGCCCGGCTGTCATTTCTTTAAATTGTGTGCAGCCAGCAGCTTTATGGTGGTGTTGATGAAGGGCATGCAGTTTCCTCCATCTGTTGGGAGAAAGAGTCTGCAATATTCATGGCTAATTACTGGTTTAGAGAAGAAATATGTCCTATATGTTACCAACAAATGTACACACTGTACCTTGGAGGTGCTGAATGCATGTGGACGGCAGAAGGGGCAGGTGGTGCAGGACAAACATGTGCCCAGGCCCCACACATTTTTGGGCACATCTGCCTGGGCCAGCCACCTCATTGCACAATCCATGTGACCACTTTGTGTAAGGTGCACTACTACTGCACCTATTATGTGTATAAGCGTCACTACTACAGTGTCCATTATGTGTATAAGTGGCATTACTACTGTGACCATTATGTTTTAGGAGCACTCCTACCGTGGGCAATACTGTATGTGTAATGGGCACTATTAGGGCATTGTATATAATGGGCACTATTGTGTGATGTAATGTGAATAAGATTATGCTACTGTGTCACGTAATTTGAAATGTAGTACTATGGTATGGGCACACCCCTTTCATGTGAGTTCATGCAGCATGTTCCCTTGGGGCACACTGTCCCTTTTTACAGTATGGGAGAGTGCAAATTTATAGTTTGCAGGGGAAAGCAAAACCCCTTTGCACCACTTGTTTTGGCACTGTTAAAGTATATTGCAAAGACTGTGGTGAGTAAACAGGGCTATTTGGCATGATCTGAGTATCAATGTATGTGGACAGATCTTTAAAAAGTTTTGTGAACGTTCTAACTTTCTCTTCCTTTTTTTGTTTAATACTTTTTATCAATTTTGATCTATGAAAGTAATGCTTAAAGATAGGTATATATGACTACAGTATAAGGGTTAAATTGAGGTTATGGAAAACAGTGGTAGTTTCAGCAATCTTGCTGATAATTTATTTGGTAATTTTCAGATAATAACAGATATTATTCATACTAATTCCAGAGAATGAGCCATAGGATGTTATAAAATTCCTTCAGGAAAACTCCCTCTCAGGTCTCACACTTCACTCAAAGTGCTTTGTATGTGGGAGACTACCCCACTCTTCCTGAAGTCCAAGAAGCCCCCTCAAAAAGTAGGTCTTGAACCATCTAATAGCAAGGCTTCAATATTTCTGTCATGCTATACTGGATATATACAGTATGTGGATTTTTGGATACTAAAGACAATCTGTATCATATGTATTAACTATTTTTCAGAAACATAGTACTTACATTTTATGCACAAAGAATATTTTATAATCTACAACATTCCCTACCAGTATTTTTTTAAGTGTGTAGGGTAACTGAAGAGGACATGCAAGCTCCATACAAATCGAGCTTTGTACAGGCACTACAATAGACTCTATTGAGTTTAAAATTTCCCTTTATGCTGACAACATTCTACTTACTATTTCAAACCCTCTTCTTATTAAGGTTTTGCAAGAATTTGGGAACATTTCAAACTTCAAAATGAATTCCTCCAAAACAGAGGTTTTAGACCTTCACCCTGATGCCCCCTTAAAAAATTCCTTAGCCCAAGGTTTTAAATTTGACAGGAAAGGATCCCGTTTGAAATATTTAGGCATTTAACTAGACAATACTTTCAATTGTATTCCGCTAACTATCCTACTTTAATCAATACTATTGCAGCTGTTATACATAAATGGTTAAAACATTTTATTTCATGGATAGGTCGTGCATACGCCTTGAAAATGAACATTTTACCAAGCCCTTCCAGTAATGATACACACACATTAACTAGTTTGCAGAATTTTTGGGTTGATTTTCTTTGGTCAGGTAAACATCCTCAAGTACATATTAAGACCTTATAGAGCAGAACCATATATGGGGGATTGGGTGTCCCACATACTAAACTTCAAAAACCTCTCCCAAACTGTCCTCTGGTACTCTAATAAATATACGTGTAGATGGGTTCAATTGGAATCTGAATAAGCCCATATGCTATCTATCTCCTAATTTTTTATGGCTACCATGTAACCAGAAGCCTCAAGGGTGGTCCACATACCTGACTATTGCTTTTACTGTTGGTTGTGGGATAGATTATCTAAAAGTGCCCATACACATGCCGATTCCGGCGACGCGATGTGTGCTTTGAGATGCGCGCTCCCGCGGCATATCATCGCACAGTACAAAAAGTATGTGCTGCACATACTTTTTGTACTTGCTTTTTATCGCATCGCATGCACAACGCATGCACAAGGCATGCGATGCGATGCTATTTAAGCTCAAAATGCACGGCCGAATCGGCACGTGTATGGGCAGCTTAAGACTTATGCGTTAGTTCCTTCTCCCTGTGCACTCTCTCCCCTTTCGGAGGTAGAGACAGGCATACCTTTAAATACTGGCTATTAGGAGGACTGAGTATTCAGGCCCGGTTGCAGTAGTACAAAGGTCCTGCTTGCCTCCTGCGGGCTAAAGCTTCACCTACAATAGCCACATTTGTGGGTCCGAATTAGGTCCGGCTCCAAGCCGGAGCCACCAGGTCTCAGTTTGGACAAGGCTGCTCATAGAAGTTCGGAATACTGCAAGATAGGGTGATGATGTGAGCACACTCAGTCTTCCTTTGCATGAGGATGGAACCCACGGGTGCAACAATGCACAGATGTTACCTGGGAAACTCTACCAAACCAAATACTAAAAGTGCAACAATGCGCAGATGAAATGGAAATACAAAACAGATACTGTAGTCAGCACAGGGACAGACAACCCCTAAAGCTGGGAAGAAGCTAACCCTCCTGTGCTGGTAACTGCAACAATGCAGAAGATATTTCCAAAAATAATACAAAAGAAAATCCTGCAGGGAAATGCCCCTGACTTATCTGCTTAACTGGATGGATTTTATTCAAGCAGCCTAACTCATCAGTTTATGATCAGATGCTGTCCTAGAGCCTGCATGCCAGGCTAAGTCACCGCTTAATTACTCTTTATCACTGATTTTGCCCCTCTATGTCAGGGTTGCCTACCTGACCCTTTCCTTCAGGGAGAAAATGCTCTGTTCCTTAACTTCCCTGGTAATATATGATCAACATCACCTGTGGTGAGCTAGATAATTGATAAGAAATGTGTTTCACCACAGGTGATGGCAATCATACATTACCATGGAAGTCCAGGAACAGAGTATTTTCTGCCTGACGGAGAGGGTCAGGTAGGCAACCCTGCTCTATGTACATTTCCAACTTTCAAGGAATTGCATGATAGATACAATATCCCTTCTCAGTGCTTTTTTCGATACCTGCAACTCTGTAGTTTTCACTCCACAACACTACACTCACGTAACTCTTTGGTGAAAACTAATAGAATCTTTATGCTCCCTTTGCTCTATATCTAAGGGCCTTATCTCCACGATTTATCGCTTTATGCTTAAACATAACTCACCTTCATTGGCCTTGCATAAGCCCTCATGGGAAATGGATCTACAAATACAATTGGGGCCTAATACTTGGAGACAGATATGGCAGAACCTTGTATCATCCACCTCCAGAGAAAATGTAATTAAATATACACACGCTGGTATTTAGTTCTACCACATCAGATTTGTGCTAAAGAGGTTGTGAATTTAAGGGTATCCTGCTCCATATATTTTGGGATTGTCCCAAAATAGTTTTGACCTGAAAGGCTACCCAGAGGTTCATATTACAAGTTACAAATGTTGACTTCCCATTTTACCCTTCTTTTTTTTTTATTCCCTCAGAATGTTCCAAAAATAGCAAAACCCACTATGAAACTAATCTGGCATATTAATATTGCAATGAAATGCAAAATAGCCCATCACTGGAAAGCTCTTACCGCTGATATTTGGGACACCTATCACATGAAAGTAACACCCTATCTTACACTGGAACGTTGGCCCCCTGGCTAGCCTATCATAAAGCCCCTGCACCCCTAACATTTGGATGTTGATGGTCTCTGTTCATAGGCGAATCTAGAATTATGGTAATGGGTGGTCCCAGATCTAAAAATAACAGCAGGGGGACCTTTGCGCGGCTGTGCCGCGCGCCAAAAAGGGTGCGTGGCCCCATGGGAAGGAGGCGTGGCATCACAAAAAGGGGTGTGGTATTACACTTTAGACCATACACAGTAATGCCCATTACACATTTTAGCAAACTCCGTAATACCCATTACACATAAAGCCACACGCCGTAATGCCAATTACACATAAGCCACACACCATAATGCCCATTACACATTGTGCCACACATCATGATGCCCATTACATACTATATAACAAACCGTAATGCCCATTACATATTTGCCACATAAGTGCTGCTTACCTACGTGCTCATTGCTAGGGGGTTCTTGCTTGATGGCACCATTGTATTCATTACACATGATGCCGCACACCATAGTACCCATTACACATGATGCTGCACACCATAGTACCCATTACACATGATGCTGCACACATAATTTCCCTTACACATGATTCTGCACACATAACGCCGCTTACACATGATGCTGCACACCGTAATGCCCCTTACACATTAAGCCACACATTATGCGTAATGTCCCCACATACCGCCAATTACTGTAAATTTTTATATGAACCTTCGCTGCAGGGAGAGATGGAGAGCGGTGCAGCTGCTTCTATGGGGAGAGGAGCAGAGCGCAGCAAAGAGCACGCTCCAACTCCCCTCCTGGTGTCCCCTCTAGCCGAGTGGACATTTGAAATATTGTGCGCGCTGTTGTTGTGCATGCCGGGCGCCGGCACCACATGATTAAAGGGGGGGACGGGCTGAGGTGAAAGCGGGGAGAAGAATTGGAGCGGAAGCTGCAGGGGTGACAGTCATTGACAGCTGGGCAGAGAGCAGGGGGCTGCCCGGCTGTATTCAGAGCACTGCAGGTCACGGCTGTTTGAAATAATACCCCTTTCACAACAGAAAATGCAGGGATTTACCCGGAAATATGGTCCCAGGATCATGCATTTTCTGGTGTGAGGGGGAGGGACAACAACTCCACTCTCCCTACCCCCCTTTAACCAACCAGCTATATCTTCGGAACCAACTGATCCATTTACATGAGGCCAGTATCATATTGAAGAACTTTTGAGTTGGCTTTCAATGATTTTCGTCCCGTGAAACTGGGCTTTTTGGTTCCAGAGAAATTTGCCCTCAAAGAACATAAACAGTCATGAAATTACATTTAAAGAAATGAAAAAAACGGTTTAACCTCAATATCCCTGGAACCAATTAACCCATATGGATCCACCCTGGTATCAGATTGAAGGCCCAGTGATTTGGGTTCGACTGAGATCAACCTTGAGCTTCAGTGATGCCGAAGGGGGAACTGCCAGCCGTTGAACTGGGTGGGGGTCGGAATTAGTGGGTCCCATGTTATCCTATAGGGAAAACGTTCCAGCTTTGCCTGGCCGTATCTCCGGTTCCCAGGGGGCTAGAGACACAGTGCTGGGCTCGTTGGAAAGCCCCATACCTCAGCTACAAAATGGGCTAATGGGTGGTCCTGTGCCACCACCGGACCACCCCCTAGATTCACCCATGTCTCTGTTCTTATAAGATACTGAGCTTGTCTCACAAGTCAATCACATGATGTTTCATGTACTGTGATTGCCTGATGTTAACATGGCCTAACTGTCTCAGCATTTGTCTCACTATGCACTACTGTTTCATTGCTTTTTACACATTTTTTCATTCTATCTTCCCTCCCTCCCATTGCTAACTAACAATATTATTGCAAAAACCCTTCAAAAGACAGTTTTAACCCCCCCCCCCCAAAAAAAAAAACAACAAATAGGGCTTGTTTGGATTTCATCTGGTGGTTACCCCAACACTGAGCTAGCATGTGGCCCAACTCATATGTCACTGACAACTATGTCTACAATAATTGAATATAATGCTATATACAGTATAGTGGACAACATAATAGGTTTTGTACTCAAAATCTTAACATAACATCTGCTTATAGTATATATTTTATACAAAATAATTTTTCACCTACCTCCAGCATGACAACACAAATCTGTTTAACACACTGAATAATAGCGTCTGGAGTTCCTGATATAGTAACTGCACGTTCTGTTGAATTTGGTAGCATGTCTCCTGCTACTTGAACTTGAGCACCTGTGGACTTAATAAGCACACAAAAACATAAGCAGCACAGACACACACACAAAAAACAAAAATACATTTAGATAAATGTACATAAAACAAAGATAATATAAAAATGACTAAATACAAACTATAAAAACAAATTTACAAGATGACTGGAGCATAAATAAGAACAATGGACTACTTCAGGGGGTTTGGACATGAACATTATACTACTTTATACTATATTATACTACTGTAGTTCAGTATACTGTATTAACATAGCAATAAATAAGTGTGCTGTCTTAAACTGTCATAACATCTCCCTAGTTAATTTAAGCCTTCATTCAGTAAGGGTCGCATATTCAGTAAGGGTCGCATATTCTAAGCTGCTCGCAGCAGCTTAGCATATGAGTTTTTTAAACAATGCGGATGCATCAAACTGAGCCAATCACAGTTTCAGAGGGACATCACAACCATCTGTAACTTACTTAGTTACCTGTCACAGCCCGGCTTGCAAGACCAAGGAAACTGTGCCTTGCGACACAGTCCTTGGCCTGGCCACTCACAGAAAACAGGGGTGATACTTAAATGCTGACAGCCCCCAATCCTCCTGTGAATGTTTCTGCCTGTCAATCAAGCAGATGCTTTAGCTATTTTGTGCTGCAATCGCTGAATGAGTCTTGTGCATGCGCAATATTTATTTTATTTATTTATTTACAGTTTCTTATATAGCGCAACAGATTCCGTTGCGCTTTACAATAGTAAACAGTGATAAGACAAACTGGGCAACAACAGACAGACTTGGAGGTAGGAGGGCCCTGCTGCAAGCTGACAATCTATAGATATAGCACCAACTGGAATAATGGGGGAATTAGCTCCATGCAAGCAATGTGTTCCTGTGATCTATCAGACATGGAGCTGGACTGGAGCACAGATATGGTCTTCTCAGGCATTTGGAAGGTAAATATGTCTGCTTTAATACCCGGATAGTGACAATTAGGTAATCAGATGGTATAATGTGTATGTTTACTGCACTAAGGACACAAAAGAGTAAAAAACCTCAGTGAAAAATCAATTTCCAAAGATGAAATATCACTTCTTTAAAAAGTGTTGAAACTTGCACCACATTGCCAAATTGAAAAGTTTGACTTATACATTGAGGCACGCAAGTTCATTCGCAAATTAAACATCAACATTTGTTTTGCCAAACACCATCAGTAAATCCTCAGATGGATTCTGAACATATCACTTCAAAACCATCATCCTGTAATCCAACATTCTGCAAAGGATCATACATCAAAACTTTTCAAAACTTTATAGAGAAAGACATCAACAATCTTCCAGAAAATTAAAACAAAAGTTAATATCACAAAAGGGGAACAATTGGCTCTTAAATCATTAAATAAGGATAAAACTATCAATAAAACACCAAAAGACAAGGGAGGTGGCCACTGGCGTAACTATGGTCCCGCAGACCCCACAACAGCTTGGGGGAGCCAGCTGTGTCAGGGTCTAGGGGGAACGCTGCTGCGCTGGGAGCAGACACATCACTGGTACCACGTGAGACTCCCTTTGCTCTCCGCAATCCAAACTCCATCTCCCTCCGCCGTCCCATCACTGGTCAGTGCGAGTCTCTCTCCTCTCTCCTCCACCTTAACTTCCTCTGCGCAAGTCTCCATTCTCCCTCCATTGCCCACACCCCCTCCTCATCCTCCATCTGCCAGGTCCATACTCCATCCGCTCTCCGACCTGCAGAGTACTGCCTGCTCAGGAAAGTGGAGAGCACGGGGAATTCTAGAGGAACATAGATGCCTGATGAAAAAAGGTGAGTTCAGGCAGCGCGGCACTGCCTGCCTGCATGTGTTCAAAACGTTTATATCTAGTCTATCTAGATTTGTGTATGTGTACTGTATATACCTATCTAGTTATGTGTATCTATCTATCTATCTATCTATATTCACAGCCTAATCCTTTGTCCCCCAAACTGGTGCCTAACCCCCTTTCCCTTAACTGGCTTGACCCAAACTTGGCATACTTACGCTCTGGATAATTGGGTGCTGGTATTCTGGCATCAGCTTCCTGATTTGTTTTGAAGTTCTGGCACCAGGGTTCTGACAGCAGTCAGGTAGCTGGTGTCGTTACTCCAACATCCTGACTACCCGGATGCTGACAGCATCCCATATAAAACACACATTACGATGTGTGGTGTGGCATAACATGTAAGTGGCATTACGATGTGTGGCATAATATGTAATGGGTATTAAGGCGTGTGGCAAAATGTATAAGGGGCAATATGGTGTGTGGCATAATGTGTAATGGGCATTTTTGGGTGTGGTATATTGTGTAATGAGCATTACGGTGTGTAGCATATTGTGTAATTGGCATCGTGGTGGAATTTTTTGGAACGTGTAAATTCTCTTTTTTATATCTATTGGAGGGGCACATTTTTAATTGGGAAGGGGGGGGGGGGATGTTGCCAGAAAACTTTTTGGCTTGGGGGAGCAAAATTTATAGTTACGCCACTGAAGGTGGCGTAGTGATCCAGGACAAATACAAGTATGAAATATTGAAGTCTCCTGTCTCCTTTCGGATTCTACCACCTATAAAGTCTTAAATCAAGATCCAGCTAAGAGGTTCACAGAAGAGCTTAGTAATATACTGGAAGAAGACCTTCCTTTGGGGATCATCAATGCAAATGAATACAAATACATAAAAAAAGAACATACTAAGATCCCAACTTTCTACTGCCTTCCAAAAATTCATAAAGATCTTCGCAACCCTCCAGGCTGCCCAATTGTCAATGGCATCCAATCGATCGCAAAGCCAGTTTGTGCAAGGGGCTCCAAATTGTCTTATTTTTCTGCAAGTTGGAAAAGTATTGTGTGTAATGCCTATTTGGATGCTATCACTAAAATAATCATCCAACATTCTTTGAATTGTGGCCGTATGAGATGAAGTCATGATAGACATGTCCCTAATTGTAGGCAGCTATTTGAGAGCCAACCAGGTGCTATATGCTTTCACAGAAAGATCTGCATCACCACTAGTGGCTAGTGGCTCACTTAGGAAAATTAAGTTTAGGTACTTGTGTATTATCACGGCGCCCGAATTTACTACATACGCAAACGTAGTGAAATCGCATCGCATCGCATGCCGTTATAGTATGGCATGCGATGAGATGCGATTTTGATGCTTATAATGCCATTTAATGTACTATAGCATTAAATGACATATAATGTCATTTATTAATGCCCCCCCCCCCCAGTATCGACGTGATCCCGAAGCGTGGCGAGCGCCTGTACGCATCCGACCGACCTTTTCATACCCCCACGTCAGCGTGGAGTTGATTTTATATAGTGTGGCGAGCGCAGCGAGCCACCGAGCCTGAAGCGTGGCGAGCCCCGCGAGGGGACGTGTATTATGCTACATGTATACATGTGTTACATGTATTACGTGTCTGCTCGCCACGCTTCGGGCTCGGTGGCTCGCTGCGCTCGCCACACTTCATAAAGTCAACTCCGCGCCGAGGTAGAGAGTGGGGGTATGAAAAGGTCGGTCCGATGCCTACTGACGCCGCTCGCCGCGCTTAGGGATGACTTGGATAGTGTGTGTGTGTGTGTGTGGGGGGCATGGGGGGCCAAAATAAATGACATTATGGGTGACATTCTATGGGTTCCGATTTTTAGGCATGTCTAAAATTCACACCAAATCGCACTTTTTAAAATCGCATTTTTTGGCCGTTTTTCGCATATTTAATGAGATGCAAATGTCGGACAAAAAAATTTTAGGCATGAAAATGTGCGAATTTTAGGCATGAAAATGTGCGAATTTAAGGAAATGTGCGATTTTTTGTTCTTAAATAAAAAAAAAATAGCGTGGGGTCCCCCCTCCTGAGCATAACCAGCCCCGGGCTCATTGAGCCGGGGCTGGTTCCAAAAATACAGGGGACAAAAAATCTGGGGGTCCCCCGTATTTTGAAACCAGCACCGGGCTCCAACAGCCCTCGGTGTCATGCCACAGCCGGGGGACACTTTTTATATAAGGTCCCCCGGCCGAAACATGAGCACTGTGGCTGGTCAGCCTTGGACGGGTACCTGGAGGAGTTGGGGTAACAGCGGGGACAACCGGCTCTCTCCGATGCCGCTAACAGCCTCTGTAGCGCTGTCCCAGCGCTACAGAGGCTGAGAGCGTGATTGGCCGATGCATCTCCATGGAGACGCATAGCTCAGCCCTGATTGGCTGAGCTATGCGTCTCCATGGAGACGCATAAGCCAAAGATGCTCTCAGCCTCTGTAGCGCTGGGATAGCGCAACAGAAGCTGTTAGCGGCATCGGAGAGAGCCGGTTGTCCCCGCTGTCAGTGCGGGGGTAGCCGGCTGTGAAGAGGACAGCGCTGGACCTGGATTGGTGAGTATATTGGTGTAAAAATGAGATGTGTGTGTGTGTGTAATAAAGTTTTACTTCTCTGTGTGTGTGTTTTCTTTTAACATTCTTTTTACAGGTGGACTACAAGTCCCAGCGGGCCCATTAATGCCCCGCATGCTGGGACTTGTGGTTCTCCAAGTCCCAGCATGCGGGGGAGGTCTGCTGGCACTTGTAGTTCTCCTGTATCAAGCAATGTTATGTATGTAAGATTTAACCATATCAGGCCGGCGTCCACTGGCCACGGACGCCGGTGACAGCCCCGGGCTTCAGCCCTGGACGGGTGAAGCCTGGGGGGGGGGGAACCCCTTAATGGGGGGGTCCCCACTCCTCCAGGTACCCCGTCCAAGGCTGACCAGCCACGGTGCTCATGTTTCGGCCGGGGGACCTTATATAAAAAGTGTCCCCCAGCTGTGGCATGACACCGAGGGCTGTTGGAGCCCGGTGCTGGTTTCAAAATACGGGGGACCCCAGATTTTTTGTCCCCCGTATTTTTGGAAACAGGACCGGTCCAAGAGTCCGGGGCTGGTTTCAGAAATACGGGGGACCCCTATGCTTTTTGTCCCCCGTATTTTTGGAACCAGCCCCGGCTCAATGAGCCCGGGGCTGGTTATGCTCAGGAGGGGGGACCCCACGCTATTTTTTTGTCAAAAAACACTTTTCCACATTTTTTAACACAGGGCCATGCACAGATCTCTATGATCTGTGCAGGGTTCTGGCCAAATCGCATATCAGAACTTGGTCTGATTTTTTTGAGATTTTTAGACACATTTTTCAAATTCGCATCTCATTAAATATGCGAATTGTATACTTTTCAATGTGAAAACATCTGGATGCGAGTTCTGGCGAAAACTAAAAATCGCACTTTTAAAAAGTGCGATTTCGCGGCAAAACCGCACTTTTTGCAGATTTTCGCATCTCATTAAATATGCGAATTAGGGAAAAAGTGCGAAAACGGACGTTTTTGCGATGAAATTCGCCAAAGTCAGATAATCTCATCCTATAGAATGTCACCTGCTATGTCATTTTACCATTAAATGGCATTATTCTAGGTTCCATCAGAACCGATATATCATCGCATCACATGCCATACAATAATGGCATGCGATGCGATTTTTTATCGCATCCTATCTTTTTAATGGATTCACTGACACAGAGCAGTGAATACATTACATAGGAAAATCGCATCGCATGCCATACAATATGGCATGCAATGCGATGCGATTTCACTACCCTGAATAGCCCTCTACGCAAATGGAGCAGTGGGCGCCGTGATGATACACAAGTACCTAAGTTTATTCCTAGCAGCCGCAGTTGCAGGGAAAATTGAAGGAGGAGATATTGCAGTTTCACGTGCTGCTTCAGCTGCCAATTTGTTCACCAACAGCTCTTTGCATCTCGTCAGATTTCTGTCTGTCAGATAAAAGATACACTGTATGACCTAAACCTAGTATCAAGTATGGTCGCCAACCTATAGTGATATGATTTGAAGAGATTGATGACGGTTGGATCCCTATGAAGCGAATTAAGGGTTTGATCCACAAGTCGACATGCCTAGCAGAATTGCTCCATCTCAGCTCCCCCTACAGTTTCTCCTGCTGTTCCGAGAGCATAATAATACCCTTTTCACATTGCAAAAACCTGCTTTCAACCCGTTTTTCTAAACGTGTCTTAAAACTGGTTAAAAGCCAGTTAAACCCCTTTCATATTGCATGATGTAAAGGTATATTGCAGTTTAAATACCGTTTTGTACCTTTCAGATTCAACCTGTTTCACCCATAGAAAGCCATACAATGTCATTTTAAATGTTTTTTTCCTGCTTGTGGGCGGGGATCAAGGGTGGTTATCATTTATAGCAAATACCGTTTCTGAGCTGTTCAGACTGCAGGGAAAACGGCTCAGAAACGTGTAGGATCCTCCTTTTAACACGTGTCAAAATGCCGGTTTTCTGTAACCGGTAAATTGACAATGTAGCTTTCACATTGCTGCTGGAAACGTTTTAAAGCACTAAAAAAACGGCAATATACCGTGTTACAGCTGCAATGTGAAAGGGGTATAAGGGGAATGACCTGGCTCAAGCTGGCATGATGTGACCCGTTGCCTGGGTCACTTGGAGTTAAGTTGAACAGATGGAGTAAATTAGTACCCAGATGTTAAGCAGGCTTGGTTAGAATCAAGGATATAGAAGAATCATCTGGAAACAATAATACAAGAGGATCAGCTGGGACTGATGGTACAACAGAATCAGCTGCAACTGAAGGCCTAACCAGATCATTTGGGACCGATGGCACAACAGGATTATCTGGAACCGATAATACATCAAGATTGGCTGGGACTGATAGTACAACAGGATCAGCTGGGACCACTCTCAAAGTACTTGAAGGTTCAGAGCGACAGTAGATCAAACTCCAAAGGAAACCCATACACTGAGCTGTGTGATTTGTGGCACTGGCAACCTGAGCATTGTGAGTCTGGGAGCTGTCACGGCCTGGACTTGCTGTGTTCCCGGCACTGACCTGGGTGAGCCAGTGGAGGGCGCAGGGAATCGGAAAATGGGAGGCTTGAGGTATCTGGAGCTCATGCACGGAGGGATGGAGAAGGATGACCTGCCGGGGACACAGAGGATTGGCTGAACCTAAGGCAGAGGTGCGGGGTCTAAGCCGACAGTGGTGTTCACCAGTGACCCCCGCAAGGGGATATGGACTTAGCTGCAACTACCGACCAGGTCGCGGCCCTCTACCAAGGTTCCCCTGTGGCTTTGGCAGGATTGATACTCTGGAGACTGGTAGAGCAGAGATGTTATGGGGCACTTAAACCATCCATGGTGATCGATGGCACTGAATGCTTGGTAGCAACACAGAGGGCACAGAGGAATGTGGGTAGCAAGGTGTACACAGTATAGGGGACTGAGTACCGTGGGATGTGGCCTGGGAGCCGGTCGATGGTATTCGATGGTGCGGCCTGGGAGCCGGAGGAGAGTTCTTGTGATGCGGCATGGGAGCCGGAGGGGACTCAATGGTAATCGATGGAGATCACTGGGGATCGCTGGGGCGGCCTGGAAGCCGAGAGGTGAAGGGCATGGGGACCCACTGGTATTCGGACGCTGAGAAGGTAAGCTGGGCTGCACATAGAGAGCTGGATCACACGGCAGATGGAACTCATGGAAGCTTCTGGCAGGAGTGGAATAACCAGGAACGCTGAGGATGTAAGCAGGTAACAGCGGACTCAGGTAACTGGACCTCTGGAGCAAGTGGGTAGTCTTGAAGGGAGCTTGACACTGGAGAACCTGCAGGGGGAACTGACAAGTTGTTCAAGACGGGGAGGAGACAGGGAAGCAGGCTTTTATTCCTCCAGGTGATTAGGGAATCAGCCGCAGGCTTGGATAAATAGCCGCAGCAGGAAGTACCCAGTACACAGACCAGGAAGTAAGTTGGAGTTTACCTGGATCATGTGACCCGCAATCAGGACAGGGAATACACCTGGAGTCCTAGGTGACACAGGGAATAGCTTGTGAGATGGAGACATCGCGCCAGGGGTTGCAGAGTGTACCAACAGCTGATCTGCGGAGCAGATTACACCAGCGTGCCAGTAAGGGGCGCACGCGAGCGGCATGAGAACCGGGGTTCCTGACAGGAGCTTTATACATGTGGATGGAACTGTATTGGCTGAGTCTGTCAGCTGATCAATAAGCTGGCCAGGATTGGAGAAATTCCTATCAAATGATGCTAGGCAAGATGGTGCCTCCATGCTGCTGTGGCGGGAACTAGGCTATAAGGTATGACAGGATTACAAGCAGAGTCCTGCGCCTTGTACTGTAGCTTATCACTAATATTGTGAACTCTAGCCATGGAGTTTAGCCTTGCAGCACAAGTCAAGCATCCGGGACAGCATGCCGAATCCTCACTAGCAGTTTGACAGTTAAGAAACGGGACATGATAATGGAAACTCTCCTGTGAGCCATGACAAAAATGTTGCAAGGAGGGATTTATATTTACGAATGGATTTATATTATTTCATACCATTCCATATATACATTATAGGAAATATTGTTAATTTAAACTGCATAAATGTTTAGGATAGCTCTTAGAGAGATATGATATATGTGACAACCAAAGAATTTATGTGTGGCTCTTTCTGTGGTTTGCACAGTTGTGGAAAAGGTTCTATACTGGGAAAGGTTAGAGTTTGGCAGCAGAAGGGGAGATTTAGTTATAGGCACTAGGGGAAAACATAGGGTTAGGCTGCAGGGAGGGGGGTTAAAGAAAGGCACTAAGAAGGGGGAGGTAAATTAAGATGGCAGGGGATGGGGTTAAGATTAAGGGGTGAGGATTAGGGCTAGGCTGTGGGGAGGGAGGGTTAGGCTAATGGTTAGGGGGGGGGGGTGTCAGGGGGAGAGTAACTATACTGTACATACCTGACCACTGTTGGTATTCCCTCCTTCTGGATGCTGATGTTGGTATTCTGAACGCCAACACTTAAACTGCCTGTCACCCACAGTAGAGCTCCCCAAACTAACTTTATTTAACATAACTAGCATGTTCATTTTTGCTTCCATAATGAATTACTTTGCACTTATCTACGTTAAATCATATTTCCACCTATCTGCCTATTTTTCTAGTTTAATTAAGTCATTTTGCAGTACTGTACTTTCACTTCTCCTGAGTTAATATCCTTAATCAGTTTTGTGTCATCTGCGAATCTTGCAATTTTACTTTCTAGGCCATGGGTCCTCAAACTGCGGCCCTCCAGATGTTGTGAAACTACAAATCCCAGCATTTTGCCTTGTCACAGTTTTAACACTCCGTTATAGCAAAACTGTGGCAAGGCATGCTGGGGTTTGTAGTTTCACAACATCTGGAGGGCCGCAGTTTGAGGACCCATGTTTTAATTGACAAGAGAGAGAGAGAAGTATGTCCTGGTGTGGTGCACCTATAAAGATTCAAACGAATAAAAATTAACTTTTATTGATATCTTTTAATATGGCGAAATATAAAAACACACATACACAACATATACGCATAATGTGTTTAAAAAACGGCGGCTCTCTGACTTCACACCAATAATGACTGTGGGTAAGTATCAGTGTTACCACAGGTATTTAGCCGACACTTATATTAATAACATGTGAATACAATATCTGGGTGTCTACTTGGCTCAATTCCCCTTTATGTAGGTGCATGCACACTGTAGCCAGCAGGGTGGTTTGTGTGTTATGGCACCTGTATGGTCGGGGCCACAATTCAAGAAAATATATACTCGTGTAGTGTTGACTGACTAGGTGTCCCCTGAGACACTGCTAATAGGATGGAAGGAAGACTCTCAAAGTAAAAGGTGAACACAGATGTCGACCAGCTTGCATGAAAAAGAACTGAACAATAAACAATAAGCATGAGTTTCTGCAACCTCTATTCATGGGCTAGAATTGCACTAAATGCGAGGAGAACCACAATGTTAATCTCTCTTGTTCGTAGGTCGACATTGATTGACACTCCTAACGACCAGTGCCACCGGTCATTGATCATACAAATGATCTGGGTGATTGCTCTTGTAGAATAAGCCCCATGGGCACGTATATATCTCAAAATTTGGATTTATTGGGATTCTATGGAAAGAGTCAACACAAATGTCGATCCTTACTATAGGAGCGTGTGTCAAGAAACCTCTCTATGAGTGGGCTGGAGTAACACCCAATGGGAGGAAATTGCAACTCTTAAGTGTGTCACAAATAAGGTTTTATACAAGTTCTGTGGAAAAGGTCAACACAAATGTCAACCGATCACTGAAGGAACATGGACCAGAGTTTCAAATTATTTCCTATAGAGAGCAGGAATTGCACCTAATAAAAAGTAACAGTGGTGTGTAACTCTGTTAGATGATAATTTGCAACTGGTCTGTTCTGATGTATGATGCTATAGAGAGTCACTCCAACATGTCGATTATTTGTGTCAACATCAACATGATTTATATGGGCATTATAAATTTGCCCTTTTGCATTTTAATGATAGCAGTGTGTTCAAAACATTTTGATTGGTGGTACATATAGTCAGTATATAACAGTAAGTAGGGGGCTGCCAGGTAAATAAGCCGCTAGTGAGTGCTGAATAATTGTACACCTATAGTCCGAAGGGAACAATTAAAATGAAGATGTACAAAAAACGTTTTTAGACAAGGTCCAGAGTATGGGTAATTGCGCTGAGTATAGTGTGACAGCGTACCCCCTCTGTGTATGGCACGTTTGTAGAAGCGGCTAATGCGGAAAGTGCCTATCTGATAAGCCGTGGGCGTTAAGGAGCACGCTCCAGCTTAAGGCAATATCGCTATAAGAAGGTATGCTATGGCGTACCCCCAATAAGTTTGAGGAGAAGTGGTCCCAGTGTGTCACTTGTCGTGCCTGCCGCACAGCGATCAAGCGATGCACACTACAGATAAGGGGTTCCTGTGGGTAAAATACACAATTCAAAATACGTCCTAGTCAGAGTGCGAGTCAGAGAGCGTCACCGCTAGCCGGCGCGCGCTTCGCATTAGCTTTTTCAAGGCCAAAGCTAATGCGAAGCGTGCGCCGGCTAGCGGTGACGCTCTCTGACTCGCACTCTGACTAGGACGTATTTTGAATTGTGTATTTTACCCACAGGAACCCCTTATCTGTAGTGTGCATCGCTTGATCGCTGTGCGGCAGGCACGACAAGTGACACACTGGGACCACTTGTCCTCAAACTTATTGGGGGCACGCCATAGCATACCTTCTTATAGCGATATTGCCTTAAGCTGGAGCGTGCTCCTTAACGCCCACGGCTTATCAGATAGGCACTTTCCGCATTAGCCGCTTCTACAAACGTGCCATACACAGAGGGGGTACGCTGTCACACTATACTCAGCGCAATTACCCATACTCTGGACCTTGTCTAAAAACGTTTTTTGTACATCTTCATTTTAATTGTTCCCTTCGGACTATAGGTGTACAATTATTCAGCACTCACTAGCGGCTTATTTACCTGGCAGCCCCCTACTTACTGTTATATACTGACTATATGTACCACCAATCAAAATGTTTTGAACACACTGCTATCATTAAAATGCAAAAGGGCAAATTTATAATGCCCATATAAATCATGTTGATGTTGACACAAATAATCAACATGTTGGAGTGACTCTCTATAGCATCATACATCAGAACAGACCAGTTGCAAATTATCATCTAACAGAGTTGCACACCACTGTTACTTTTTATTAGGTGCAATTCCTGCTCTCTATAGGAAATAATTTGAAACTCTGGTCCATGTTCCTTCAGTGATCGGTCGACATTTGTGTTGACCTTTTCCACAGAACTTGTATAAAACCTTATTTGTGACACACTTAAGAGTTGCAATTTCCTCCCATTGGGTGTTACTCCAGCCCACTCATAGAGAGGTTTTTTGACACACGCTCCTATAGTAAGGATCGACATTTGTGTTGACTCTTTCCATAGAATCCCAATAAATCCAAATTTTGAGATATATACGTGCCCATGGGGCTTATTCTACAAGAGCAATCACCCAGATCATTTGTATGATCAATGACCGGTGGCACTGGTCGTTAGGAGTGTCAATCAATGTCGACCTACGAACAAGAGAGATTAACATTGTGGTTCTCCTCGCATTTAGTGCAATTCTAGCCCATGAATAGAGGTTGCAGAAACTCATGCTTATTGTTTATTGTTCAGTTCTTTTTCATGCAAGCTGGTCGACATCTGTGTTCACCTTTTACTTTGAGAGTCTTCCTTCCATCCTATTAGCAGTGTCTCAGGGGACACCTAGTCAGTCAACACTACACGAGTATATAATTTCTTGAATTGTGGCCCCGACCATACAGGTGCCATAACACACAAACCACCCCGCTGGCGACAGTGTGCATGCACCTACATAAAGGGGAATTGAGCCAAGTAGACACCCAGATATTGTATTCACATGTTATTAATATAAGTGTCGGCTAAATACCTGTGGTAACACTGATACTTACCCACAGTCATTATTGGTGTGAAGTCAGAGAGCCGCCGTTTTTTAAACACATTTTGCGTATATGTTGTGTATGTGTGTTTTTATATTTCGCCATATTAAAAGATATCAATAAAAGTTAATTTTTATTCGTTTGAATCTTTATAGGTGCACCACACCAGGACATACTTCTCTCTCTCTTGTCAATTGTCCATATTTTTGTGTCCAGTGGTAGCACACCCCTGCTTAAATTCAATTAGAAAATTCTATAATAGATACGTATTAGGGGTCCACCTACTTCCTCAATATATTTGAGGGTCCTGTGCGATTAGCAACCTCCTCCCGTGGACCCATGTTTTAAGCCATCACCTATATCGTTTATGAATATATTAACAAGGTGGAACCTAATAATGATCCACTTTGGACCTTTCCCCAGCTGGAATGTTTACCATTTACCTCTGCTCTTGGTTCTCGATCGTATAAGCAATTACAACTTTTTTCCCCATACTCCCATGTTACCAAGTTTTCTTAACAACATTTAATGTAGCACTGTGGCAAATGCCTTTGCAAAATCAAGAAGAATTATATCCATTGATTTCCCTAAGTCAACATTTTGTCTGGCATGATCTATTTTTAACGAACCCATGTTGAGGTTAACGTATCTCCTTGTTGTGTTCTAAGAAATCTTTAAAGCTATCTCTTATTACCCCCTCTAATATTTTCCCACAATGGCTGACCAGTCTATAATTTGCAGGGTTTGTTTTACTACCCTTTTTCAATAATGGCACTACATTTACTATATGCCAGTCCCTTGGTACAATGGTGCTGCTGTATATAAGTCCACTGGTGATGTGCTGTTCTGCCGTATATCAGTCCAGTGGTGTTGCTGTAGATAAGTGCTGCCATTTAAAAGTCAAGTGGTGCTGCCCTGTGCTGCTGTATAAAAGTCTAAGGATGTGCTTTGTTGCTGTATATAAGTCCAGTGGAGCTGCCATATGCTGGCATATATAAGTCCAGTGGTGCTGCTGTGTATAAGTCATGTGCTGCTGCCCTATGCTACCATATATAAGTCTAGTAGTTTTTCTGTATATAAGTGCAGTGGTGCTGCCTTGTGCTGCAATATACAAGTGTCGTAGAGGGCATGAATAAACAAATGTAAAAATGTAACACTAATAAAAAAAAAAGCAAAGTAAACTTAATATTGGCAATGTGCCATTCACAAAATGAAGTTGCAACGAAAAGCTAAGGCTTTGACCTATACCTATATTCATGACTGGTGGTTTAGCTTTTCCTGAAGATGGAAGTCCCCTCCCTCTCGAAAAATGACAACATTCCGCAAGTTGAAGACTGGATGCCAACAATTACACTTGGGCTTTTAAGCCCATACATCCACCTATGACATATGCAAAGGAGGGGGAATACACCTGACTCAAGCACAGTGGAGAATGATTTCAGCGTAGTGCAAGGTTCTCCAACTCTTCAAAATTGCCACACGTGAAGTTAAGTCAAACACTGCCAGAATGGGTCAGGTCATTCTCCTCTTCAGGCTTTTGCAGAAGCAGCTGAAGAAAGTGAAGGAGGAGTTAAACTGGAGCGATTATGTTAGCGCCAGCACCCTTTTCAGTGAACAGCAATGGAAATAATTGATGGCCTGATTACTTTTTTCAACCTCACAAATTATTTCACTATTAGTCATGCTTATGCCTCCGGATTGAGCAGGAAATTGACAATTGGGGTGTTAGTGGTGTGGATTGAAGGTGCTTGGATACAACAGAGAAAAGAGAGCTAGGTTTCCCTGGACTGACTATGCTCTTAGCCAAAGTTCTGAATTTGACAATGACTTTTGATGAATGTGCTGCAAGTGATGCATAAGGAAGCTTGCAGCAGGGACCTCCAACCTCTATGTCTATCTGTTTTACCCAATTTGTTATTTCAGTGTTGTCAACATTTGTAAAGCACATTAGAATCTGCTGCACTATATAAGAAACTGTAAATAAATTTAAAATAAGGAAAGATGTTCCTAAGTGTTAATGTCCTTACCCTTACTGTGTATGGCTTTACAAAGGCTACATATGGGTTAACAGTTGTTGGGGGGCATGCTCTAACATCCGCGCCCCCTTATTGCCCCCCATTGCCAGCTACCGCATACATAATTATTGCATATGCTGTAATATATGCGATAAATATGGCAAAGGACAGCTCTTTCGTTAAGCGCTGTCCTTTGTGGTGAGTCAGCGGGTCCCATCAGGACCCGGCAGCTCCCCCCTCCCTCCCTTACCCGGCACTGTGCTGCTGCGGCAGGGGGGTTGGCTCTCCTCCTCCCTGCAATCAGAAAAGGATCATAGTGCAGGGAGGAGGTCACAGGGTGGTTCTCTCATAGTCTGTAAAGACGAGAATGTACACACTGATGGGGGTGAGGGATTGGAGGATGATGACGACATCTTGCCTCTGTAGAGCCAGTTTGTGCAGGGAGAGATCATTGCCAGCATGTTTTCTGGGGCCCAAACCAACCAACCATTTCAGCCACAAGTGTGCAGTCCCTGTCACTGAAATGGTGAAGTGGTTTGTGTGCATGTCCTGTTTAATATATATACAATGTGTACCACCAAATTCTGTCATTTTAGGTATTTTTATGATTTTTTTTTTATATTCAGATCCAAAACCAAAACCCACAATGGTGGTTTTGGCAAAACCAATACAGATCCAAAACACAAAGGAGAACCATATTCAAAACCAAAACACAAAACCTGAAATATGGCTCAATGCTCACCCCTAGTAAATAAACGGCTTTATTTTTACACTGCAGTTTAGATTTCAGTTTGAACACTCACCTAAACCTAACTCTCTCTGCACGTTACATTTCCCCACCAGCAGTGCACATAGTTTTTTGCCCATTTTGAGAACAAATTTGCCCTGCAATTAGGTCTGAATTAAGCCCAAAATACAAATTTATAGAGCTGTTTTGTGTCGGACTTTCCAACTTGAACTCAATTAAATTGGCTAGGATGTATGTTTACATGGGTAAAACATCTGAATCTGACTTTTTTATTCAGTTATTTTCATAATCTTTGGTTACATTATTGTATTATCAATATTGTTACTATTATTATTATTATTAGATGTTACCATGGAATGCTTCAGACAAATCACTTTTATATCTGTGATATTAATTCACTACTGTGAAATCTGAACCGTCATTTAGGATGGACTTTTAAACCATTTCAACTGAGTGGTACAAGCTTGTCAAATGGTTTTACCTGCCTTAAAAGTAACTTTGGGCCTGATTCAGACCTGATTGTTGCTGTGTGAATTTGCATGGGGACTGATTATCTATAGACATGCCCATTGGTCGCAGTGTGCATGCATGAGCCCATTCTGCGATGAAAACATGGTACTTTTAAAAATCCCTGTCCATTCATAAGGTGATTGACAGTAAGGGCGTGGTAACTGGCTTTTTATGAGAATTCAAAAAAACGCATGCATGCCTAGGTATCGGTTGTGATCATAGGCGAATCTAGGGGGTGGTCCGGGGGTGCACAGGACCACCCATTAGCCCATTTTGTAGCTGAGGGATGGGGCTTTACAACGAGCCCAGCCCCGTGTCACTAGCTCCCTGGGAACCGGAGATACTGCCAGGCAAAGCTAGAACATTTTCCCTAAAGGATAATATGGGACCCGCTAATTCCGACCCCCACCCAGTTCAATGGCTGCCAGTTCCCCCTTCGGCATCACTGAAGCTCGAAATCATTCGAAGCCAACTCAAAATTTCTTCAATATGATACTGGTCTCATGTAAATGGGTCAGTTGGTTCCGAAGATATAGCTGGTTGGTTAACGGGGGGTAGGGAGAGGGGAGTGGTTGTCTCACCCCCTCACACCAGAAAATGCAGGGACTAGGCTGGTGTATAAGGGGTCAGCCTAAGAATGTCCCTGCATGATCCTCGGACCATATTCCCAGGTAAATCCCTGCATTTTCTGTTGTGAAAGGGGTATTATTTCAAACAGCCGTGACCTGCAGTGCTCTGAATACAGCCGGGCAGCCCCCTGCTCTCTGCCCAGCTGTCAATGACTGTCACCCCTGCAGCTTCCGCTCCAATTCTTCTCCCCGCTTTCCCCTAAGCCCGCCCCCCCTTTGAACATGTGGTGCCGACGCCCGGCGTGCTCCCCCGACATCACACACAACAACAGCGTGCACAATATTTCAAATGTCCACTCCGCTAGAGGGGACACCAGGAGGGGGGTGGGAGCGTGCTCTGCGCTGCGCTCTGCTCCTCTCCCCATAGAAGCAGCTGCACCGCTCTCCATCTCTCCCTGCAGCAGCAGCGAAGGCTCATATAAAAATTTACAGTAAGTGGCACTTTTGGGGGCATTTCTTAAGGGACGCTACAAGTGGCCGTATGTGGGGGCATTACGCATAATGTGTGGCTTAATGTGTAAGGGGCATTACGGTGTGCAGCATCATGTGTAAGCGGCATTATGTGTGCAGCATCATGTGTAATGGGTACTATGGTGCGCGGCATCATGTGTAATGGGTACTATGGTGTACGGCATCATGTGTAATGGGTACTATGGTGTGCGGCATCATGTGTAATGGGTACTATGGTGTACGGCATCATGTGTAATGGGTACTATGGTGTGCGGCATCATGTGTAATGGGTACTATGGTGTGCGGCATCATGTGTAATGGGTACTATGGTGCCATCAAGCAAGAACCCCCTAGCAATGAGCACGTAGGTAAGCAGCACTTATGTGGCAAATATGTAATGGGCATTACGGTTTGTTATATAGTATGTAATGGGCATCATGATGTGTGGCACAATGTGTAATTGGCATTACGGCATGTGGCTTTATGTGTAATGGGTATTACGGAGTTTGCTAAAATGTGTAATGGGCATTACTGTGTATGGTCTAAAGTGTAATTCCACACCCCTTTTTGTGATGCCACGCTTCCTTCCCATGAGGCCATGCCCCCTTTTTGACGCGCGCAAAGGTCCCCCTGCTATTCTGTCTAGATCTGGGACCACCCATTACCATAATTCTAGATTCGCCTATGGTTGTGATGTCAGCTCCGCCTTGATCAGGCTGATTTCATCACAGCTACCAAGGAAGTCCAGGGCTACACACAGACTGCACACAGTAGCAAAATCATTCAATGTGAGTGAGATGAGAACATACAGTATATGCAGCTTTTTGCCGGGCTGCGACATCTTCACTACCCATTCGCAGGCTTGCGAAGTGCAGGATTACATTCTGGCTGACTATTTGCATGGTGATCACATGGCTGCTGTGCAATCAGGTCTAAATCAGACCATTTGTAACTGCACATAGAGGAAGGCAGTGTTTTTGTGGGAGTAACCAATATTCATGAGAATACTGTTTACAAATTTTTTAGGAACAAGTTTATATGGAGTTTAAAACATTTGGTGCCAAATGTAATAGTCTGAGAATCAGAAAGTGAGAGATTTTGAGAGAGATTTTCCATTTTTTTAAAGTACTGTAGCAATCAAGTAAGTACATGGCAAAATCAACCAGGTTTTACAGAGTAAATGATTGCTGCTTTAAAATTGACACCCTGTTACATTTGGCACCAAATGTTTTCTGTAGTGTTAAATAAGAAAACCTTTTGAAAAGTCTGTCAAGTACACAATTTCATGTTCTATTAAATGTATTTTATTAATGTACTTCTCTGATTTCTTTAATTTTGGATCCTCCTTTTCCTATAAGAGATCCACATTGACTCGCAGGGACAACAAGCCGTAATGTTACAGGTGGTTTACTTGTCACTGTGCTGTTTGTCATGGAAGCATTGATGTCCTGCAATGATAATAACCATAACATACCTGTTAGCTTCAAAATAAAAAAATATTCTCTAAATTAGGTTCATATTTTTAAGAAATAGCAATAAGCAATTAGTGAGTAGTATGAACAGAAATTAACAACGCTAATAACAAAATTTACAATATAATTCCCAATTATAATTCCTTCTGGTTAAAATGTAATGTTAAAATACAATTTTACTACATATTTTACCTGTTCATTTGTACATTTATTGACCCCTTAAAATGTCTTAATATAAATAAAAGTGTATTGGTACATCGTACAGAGTATCCTTAGAATTCTGAGTGTCAAACATGGCAAAATCAAATAACAGGAGTTCGCATTAAGAACCATACGCAATGCAGAGTACATTTCTAATCATCCACAATGCTAATTTGCATAATATGGGGTGGGTGTGTTTAATGTAGCCTTCGATGCGGCAGGTCAAAATTTAACACAAACAAAAGTTGTGGGGTATGCTATTGTTTTCCATACAAAGACAAGGTTGCAGATACACAATTCAAACTCCCAATTTATTAATAATAATCAATGCAATAAAATTGAGCATGTTTAATGAGGTTGTTCGCATACAGTAGTTATGGCCATAAGTAACAGCTTGCCCACCACGTCCAGGTGATCTCATTAGTCGGGCAAATCCCTAACATTTTGGGGAGTACAAATCTAGGACGCGGGGCACCCCAAAGTGAAGCAGCTGAGTGACCCCAGGGCAACACAAAAGTGAAAAAAAAATATAGTGAAAAAAGTGACAATAGGTTAGTAGGAGAGGCTGCTGAAAATACCAGGAGTAAATAAGTGAGAGGTAAAGAAGTGAGAGATGAAGTAGTGAGAGGTAAAGTAGTGAGAAGTGAAGGTGGGAAAGTATTTACATAGAAACAAAACACACATAGAGATGAAAGTAAATATGAAAATAAGTGTTAATCTGTGTTGCACCTGACACCAAACAGCCACAGCAGTCCAGGGGGACCCACAATACATAGGGGGAGGGGCCCTAAACTGCACACCCTGGACATATGAGGTGCTACCTGCTGAGACCTGTAGTGCAGTAAGCAGGAGGAGGAGTTAGCAGGTGCACACTAAATATAAATGCTAGACCTTTTAATATCATTGCTATATTGCATTTCTGAGGTAATTAGCATAATGATGGCCATTATTATGGGCTTGTCCACCGCTTCCAGGTTACCTCAATAGGACAAGTCCCTAACACTACTCTGAGAAAGGTCCAGGGCACGGGACCCCCCAGGCCAGCCCAGCAGAAACACCCCAATGCATCACATTGGTGTGAAATTAAAGTGATAGTAAAAGGGATAGGGGAAATTATATGTGATAAGACTTACCTAAGTAAGAGGTAATAATAAATGTGAAGGGTGCTACATATATACTAAACAAACTAAAGGGGTGATAGAAAGTGTACGATATGATGCCATGGAGCAGCCCAGCAACAGCAGCCCAAAGAGCCCATAAATCCACCTATGACATATGCAAAGGAGACAGTCCCACAATCACAGTCCCACAGACTAACACTCAGCAAATATGTATAGTAGGACTTACCCTCATAGTGCCAAGGGGGGACCCACAGACCAGAAATGCACCCCTCACCTTATTTTTTTATTTTTTTTACATAACAACGTATTCCTGGATATAACCCATATATCCATTACATACTTAATCACATTAAACAAACAATTAAATCAACAGTCATTCATACTTAAAAACACATAATACAGACACATTAGGAAAACATGGGGTAGGGTCGATATGTCTACTTCTTATAGCCGAGGGGGTTCCATTTCTCAATAATTTTTATCATCATTTTGCTTACTCCCTCACCTTATAATCATATATACATCGGATATCACATATGGGGTGCATTTCTTGGTTGTAGGTCCTCCTGGATTGCTGTGGCTGTTTGGCCTCAGGGGCAACACATGTAACATTTACGGTATTTTCACATTTACTTTCATCCCTATTGTGTGTTTTGTTTCAATTTAACTCATTTCCCACCTTCAGGCAGGATTCTGCTCCCCGCTGCGAGAGACAGGGAAGCAAGTGCTGGTGCATCCCTGTTGGATGAGGAACCTCTCCACCAGCTCTTACCAGCGGTGGGGATCTGGTGAGGGCTGGAGCTATATGAGGCGCTCCATCTGTACCTGCAGGGGAGCATGTGGCAAGGTGATTATGTACAGTATGTTTGCGTGTGTGAATGTGTGTATACATGTATTTTATTAAAGTTATAGTATACTGCTCTGGGTGTGTGTTTGTGTTTTATTTAACATTGGTCATGCTGTCGGACTATAATGCCCTGCGTGCTGGGACTTGTGGTTCTCCAAGTCCCTGCGTGCAGGGGAAGCTTGCTAAGACTTGTAATTTGACAGCACAACCCAACGTTATTTTTCTCTATTTCTTACAAAAGAAAATAAGCCCAGTACCCACTGCCCAGGGGTGTAGAGGAAAGCCTTGGGCATGACTGGGTGAAGCCTAGAGGGACCATTTTATTGGGGGTTCCACACTTCTAGGGGGGGGGGGGGGGGGATCTTAGAATGTACACCCAATAGACATGCGGTGTTATCATGCTGGGACTTGTAGTTCTGCAAAGAAAAACACGTGGTGCAGATGCACACTCCATATTATTAATCAATCAATCAATAACAGAGGTTCTTGGTATATCAATTGGCCAAGAAATATTTGCCCACCAACCAGCTTCACGGAAACCTCATTTCTGGTGGGTCCCTAATACTAAGTTTGGATCTGGGGCGCGGAACCCCAAAAGTCCAGCATAAGCAAGTCACCCCAGGGCTGCACAAAAGTGAAAAAACTAAGCTAGAAGTGTGTTAATAAGGGTTCCACACTTCCAAAGGACCCTGTCCATAGCTGATGTTTTGGCTGGAGAAGCTTATATAGTCTCCCCCTGGCTGTGGCATCACCCTGCTGCCTTTTGGAACCCTGCACTGGTTCCAAAATATTTAGGATCCCTATTATTTTTGTTCCCCAAGAGCCCAATGCTGTTTTTCTATTAAATACGGGGGCAACCCCACCATTTTTTCCCCTGTATCTGGTAAACTAGCACCTGCTCAAAGAGCCCAGTTGGCAACATTTTTGCTGATGCCCCGTAACAGATAAGTCCACCACCATGGTGTTCGGATACTCAGGTGGTCATTAAACAAGCATCAGTGCTACATACTGCCACATTTTGCATTGATCATAACAGCAGATGTACTAACATACAGTATGCGAGTAGTAGTCTTCCCAATAAGACCTGCATTTTGCGAACTCACACTTCTGGATTTCAGAGCAAGGTGCTGGGAGGTATCTGATCGTATCCCCCTATTGCACAATGTGGCATGATGGCTATAGGGAATTTCATAGTGGGGGATATGAAGATATGAAAGGTAATTAGTGCTACAACATTCCAAGACATACTATAGCGTGCATTAGAGAAATGGGTTTTGTTCTCTCAAAAATGGAGTGTGTCTTTAAGATGACAGAAGCGGTAGACTGGGGTGATAACAAAGCCATTGACACATTTACATACAGATGCAGGCACACAGACATGCAGACAGACTCTGACACTGACACAAAGTGGAAATTTACTAACATGAATACGTCTATTTTCAGTGTATTGTAGGCAGTCATATGCAAGTACGACTGCCTACATGTATTTTCGGCATTTACTATGCCGGAAATAAGACAATTCATATTCATGGCTCATTCGTATTTGTACAGTATTTATGACTACGAATGTATATGCCATAGACAGAATACAAGTAGGAATCACCCCCTCACGATCTTAACCAGCCCCAGGACCAAAGAGCCGATCCTGGTTTCCAAAATACAGGGGATAAAAAGAGTAGGGATCCTCCATATTTTGAAAACCAGGACCAGGCCCAACCAGCCAGCAGGTTAAGGCCACAGCCAGGGGACACTTATTATATAAGGTCCCACAACCGAGCCATTATACCCCCTGACCAGTCAGCCAAGGCAGGGATCCTGGGGGAGTGGGAACCCCCCAATAAAATGAACCCTGCCTGGGCTGAAGCCTGGGGCTATCCTGGGTGACCCTGAGCTGAGGGCATCGGGCTGATAGCCATTGTGTAAAAAACAGAAAACAACTATTATACATTGTTGTGAGTCCCAGCAAGCCTGAACCCATAGGCAAATGCAGGGGGGTTTCTGGTTGCCCAGAAACCCCCCTCCTCTTGGCAAGTGCTTTAAATTATGACAACAATAGCACTGGTATAATATGATCAGTAGAGCAGAGCTACTGCACATGCCCAGCATACCAGCTTCTTCTACCACATTTACTGTATGTGTGAATCTGAGCCCTCAAACATCACAATGGACCAGAGAGCAACTGCCAGGTGGAAGATACGGGAGCCTTACCATGAAGTGGAAGATTATGAGCTTAGAAAGTGCAGTACTGGTTCTGTTATGTTTATGTATTTATTAATTATGTGTTTAACCTTTTCCTGACCACTATACTATAAACCATCTGTACCGTTAAATATCAATACTGTATTTCATACAGTATCCAGTGTATAAAAAGACCAATTTTTGGTGCTGTTAACACTCCCCCAGACTCGCGTACTTACTCCAATGCCCTGCAGAGTGGGAGATTTTGGATTACATTTGGAAACCCCCTCTAAAAATCCTGTGTTTGCCACTGGAACTGCATGCAAGGTCTTGGAGAACTACTAGTCCCAGCAGGCGGGGCACTAAAGCTCCTGACACACTGACAGATGCTGAGACATGGACAAAACCATGTGCACAGGTGGGGCTAATGTAACAGGTGCAGAGAGAGTTAGATTTGGGTGTTTTATTGTTTCTGTGCAGGGTCAATACTGACTGCTTTATTTTTACACTGCAATATAGATATCAGTTTGAAGTACAAACCCCACCCAAATCTAACTCTCTCTGCACATGTTACATCTGCCCCACCTGCAGTGCACATGGTTTTGTCCATAAGAGAGTGATTGTGCCTTTGCAAGTGAACTAGAATAACCCCTACTACTACTACTGACAGATGCTAACACTTATACAATGAGGTTGACACGGGGCCGGCGCCACAACTAGGCAGCTCTAGGCAGTTCACCCCTCGCCCCCAGCATGGAGAGTTAGTTACTGTGTATAAAGCTGGCGGCGTCAGCGTCCCTGCAGTGATTAAGGTGCTGGAGCGGGCAGGGGTGTCCGTGCCGCGGGGGTACCTGTGGCGCTGTGTATAAAGCTGGCGGCGGAGGCGGCAGGGTCCCTGCAGTGAATAGAAAATAACTAGCGCTATGCGGCGGCGCAGGAAGCGCTTCTGATTTTGAAAACACTGGCCACACGCTGATTGGCTGAATCTCAGCCAATCAGCATGCGGCAAGTGTTTTCAAACCCAGAAGCGCTTCCCACGCCGCTGCGTAGCGCTAGTTATTTTCTACTCACTGCAGGAACCCCGCCGCCAGTTTTATACACAGTGCCGCAGGTACCCCCGCGGCACGGACACCCCTGCCCGCTCCAGCACCTTAATCACTGCAGAGACGCCGACGCCGCCAGCTTTATACACAGTGTCGCAGGTACCCCCTGCGCGCTCCTGTCAGACGCCGGCACGGACCCCCTGCCCGCTCCCCAGACGTCGCAGCAGGTACCCCCCCGGCACCGGGGCGCCCCCACCCCGACTCGCCTAGGGTGCTCCGGTGCCTTGCACCGGCCCTGGGTTGACATATAGACAGACAGAAAAACACAGAGATGCAAACAAGTGGACACTGATACACAGACAGATGTTGACATGCTGACACATGGACACACAGATGTTGGCACACATATGCTGACACATGGACACATCAACAGATGTACACACTAATGGTGACATGCTGGCAGATGCTGAGACATATGGCAAATGCGACCACCCCCCTCCAAGCTCCAGTGAAATCTCCTTCCATCAGCTACAGACATATTTCCCCCCACCCTCTAAGCTCCATCCATATCCTCCTCCTGTTTCGGCCGTGTCTGTCCCCCCTCCAAGATCCAGCTTCCTAATAAAATGTGCTGTGCACACCTATGCATTTCATACTTTGCTATATTACACTTTGCAAATATTTTACGTTATAGTTAATGCAGTACATAAAATATGACCACTTAGCTGTAGCTAAAGGAGAAAATAAAAGCCTTATGTGAAGTATATATCCTCTGAAATGTAAAACATTGACATGAATACATAATTGGATTATATAGTTATGGAGATGATAGTGTGCAATTATTCTTTCAATTTAAATCCGCTTTGAGACCAGTTTAAAAGGATTATTTTTAGTTTTTCATTGCCATTAACTGGAAAGCAATTGATTCTCCCTATAGAGGGAGCAAAAAAGGATCAAACAGTTTGAAAATTAACATATTATTTCAGTTCCAACAATGCTACAGCTCAAAGCATTTTATTGAATGAAGTTGCATTTTAAACAGAGCATTGGGTAATTTCTGAAGTGGATTACTCTGTTGTGTGGATTAACATCATCCAAACAACGCAGCACTCCAATAATAAAGGGCCTAATTTAGACCTGATCGCAGGACAAATTTGTTCTCAAATCCGGCAAAACCATGTGCAATGGAGGTGGGACAAATGTAAAATGTGCAGAGAGTTAGATTTGGGTGAGTTATTTTGTTTCTGTGCAGGGTAAATACTGTCTGTTAAGATGCCCATGCACAGTACAATTATTGTATGCAATTTAGACTAGATTGCATCTCATCGCATATGTTTTGCAAGGCAATGTGATGCAATCTAGTCCAAATTGCATACAATAATTGTACAGTGTATGGGTACCTAAATAAAACAAAAGAATCAAAACATCATGCGCTAATTAAATTCATTGGAACAATTAACAATCACAATATTAATAAGCACTGACTATTTTAAGCTACTGTTTTGTATAACTTATTTTTGTAGATAGCAGCCAGGTATACTGGGTACCTGATTAGACCATAAGAAAATCAAATACAACAATAGAAAGTGCATCAACATATTAAAGTATTATTTATATATTATCCTAAAATTACATGAAAAGAATCATAAAAAGAGGCTAACAATAAGCATATAGTGAACAGACACAAATTATTGCCTCCAGATAGAACTCCACTTAGAGCTTGTACTGTAGACCCCACCAATAGGTAAAATTAGTCTCTTGTGCTGGACAATTCCTAGACCGGACACTACAAGCTCCGGAATGCAGTGCAGCTCCAGTTTTTACTTAATCCCCCAGGTACATTTGTCTGTGCTACCAGATGTTGTCAAATAGCGGTAACATACCCAATGGACGGGAATCAATAAAGGAAGAGCGCTCAGCCTCAGAATAGATGATAAACATTCCTTCTGAAGAAACCTTTGTGATATTTAACGGAGAAATTCGTCAAGGGTTGGGGATTGCTGAACCCCTTCATAGCATTTATTTCAACTGGATTGTTCACCACCCCCCATTGAGCTTTGTGCAGAGAACTGGTCAAGCCGACACAGCGGTAATTGTTTCAGCTGGCTCTTACCCTGCTTTGGAGCCAGGTATCACCTGCAGCTTTATTTGCACACGGAACGGCTCGCTCCCTGTTAAAATCCTCCAGCAGCTATCCGTCACCAGACAACAGCGCCAGGTGGGTGTAGCCAGAGCCGCCGGTACATCATGCCTCTACAGCACTGCTGGACAGCTTACCTTCCTACAAGTAACGGCTTGCTCCCTGCTAAAATCATCTGTCCATCATCTGACGGCAGCGATGGGCGGGTTGTAGTTTGAGCCGTCGGAGCATCTCCTATTCACACTGCCGCTGGACTGCTGTTACTACTATAAGGTAGTATCTAACATCTCCATAAACATGGGGCATTGTACTCCTTGAATATAACATCAACTGTTAACTATCCCGCACCACCCATTCGCACTCCAAATTAGTTTGCAAGGCTTGCAAAGAGATGTTTTACATGAACATCCATTCGCATGCCAGTGGGAATCTCCCCCATCTTTGGATGGTCACCGACCATCCAAATGATGGCGAAGGTGCCCTCATATGAAAGAATGGCCCAGACCACTCGTACATATGAGCAAAGAAATGCAGGGAATTGGGCAGGCAGCTGACATCCTGCTATATCAGCTGTCCGCCCCCTGAACGCGCACCACGACCGCATTAGCATATGTACGCCCAGTGTTTTAATGGGAATGCCCATGATATGCACGGCGTACACATATGCAAATGCATCAGCCCAGCACCCCATGCCCCTCGCCACCCCCCCCTCCCCGTTCACAAGGCTGAGAGCATGCACTCGGTGACCAGACTGCTCGCCGAGTTTGCACACACCCAGCGTATACACATGTGCAGAAATGCTGCTGCGCATGCGCAAAACATCAGTCCTTGTGCAAATTTGCGTCCAAGCGAATGAACCAGAATAAGGCCCATGGTGCGATTATTGCGTGTAGATCAAATTGCACATGGTTCACCACACACCATGGTTGAATAAGTGCTATGCGATTTGGACTGTAAAAGTTGTGTTTTTTTCTGGTTCACTCGAAAAGGCAAATTCCTTCTCAAATGGACAAAACCATGTGCACTGCAGGTGGGGCAGATGTAACTTGTGCAGAGAGAATTACATTTGGGTGGGGTTTTACTTCAAAGTGAGATCTACAGTATATTGCAGTGTTAAAATAAAGCAGTCAGTATTTTCCCTGCCCAGAAACAAAATAACACCCAAATCTAAATCTCTCTGCACATGTTACATCTGCCCCCCTAGTAGTGCACATGGTTTTGTCCTTTAGAGAAGGAATTTGCCTTACCAGAATAACCCCGCATTTGTACAGTCAAAATTGCATAGCACACATTGTATGGCTCAAATCGCACCTAGCACACATCTCATCATGGACCTTATTCTAGTCCACACGTAACACTGTGAAATTCAGCGACCAAATCAAATGATTTGTAAGGTACATGTAAAACTACTGTCTCTCTAGTGTCTTAGCTTTGTGTGTTCCCTGTACGGGAAGAGGACGGGTAGCTAACATCCGGTGATGTCAGCTGCGTGCCCCGGTCAGCCGCGTCACTGTCTAATTTCCATGGGAACACACAGAGTTTTCATGGGAACACACAGGAAATGCTGGGGGTTCCCATGGGCGCGTCCCCTCACCACCGCCCCATTCCCTCTGCCCACACTGGGAGATGCGAACGGAACAGAGTAATGTCCCACATGTAGGCCCCATTAGATTTGGGTGGGGTGTGTTGAAACTGAAATCTAGATTGCAGTGGAAAAATAAATCAGCCAGAAACAAAATAACTCACCAACTCTAATGGTGTGTACACACGGTAGATGTGCCTTAAGATCCTATCCACGATCCGATCAGATAGGATCGTGGATAGGATCTTAAGGCACATCCGATTTGCATCCTATCTTGACTATATAGTGCAGATCTGCACTATATAGACAAGGCAGCCAAGACTTTCTGGCTTCCGATACGTGAACGCGCATCGGGATCGGATCGGGATCGCAAGGGTTAAAACCCTTGCGATCTGCATCCGATTCCGATCCGATGCCGATCCGATGTTGACTATATCGTCAACATCAGAAAGGAAATCGGACCGTGTGTACACATTATAATTCTCTCTGCACATGTTACAATTGCCCCACCCACATTTTACATGGTGATATGGATTATTAAATTGTTATTGGAAGCTGAATGATGCAATATATGCTTTTATTCTTATAGAAATAACAATATAATGTCTTTTTAGGAATGAGTTAGCGTCTATTTGATGTCTCAAACTATACAAGTTTTGCACCAGGTGGCAACAAGATGATAGACTGTGGTTAGCTAACATCCAAGAAAAAAGGGAACTGGAAAATGAAGCTTAAGCAAGTTTTAATTTCATTATGAATATAATGTGTTATGACAGCGTATGTGGAAATGAACCATTAGGGGGTGCATGATTTTTTAAATAATTTTAATAATTTTATGAATTTTGGAAAGCACAGTATTTGATTGGTGTACAGTACATGATTGACTTGTTAATTAGTTATTTTGATTGGTCTACCTTGATCTGTAATGTCAATATTTTAAAGTATATACATCTGAATAATTTTTCTGTAAGCAGCTTGCAATTTACCTCATTTGCCTGTATACACATCTACCTGAATAAAAATCTTCAAAAGACTTCATTTCTTTTTGATTATTAAATATCCATAACACATGGTTTTGCCTGTTTTGAGAACACATTTGTCCTGCAATCAGGACCAAAGTGTTCTTATATTGAACTGCCAGAATCATGATGTATTTCACATGAAAAGTAACAGAGCAATTACAACATCATTAAATAATGTATTATCTCTATCTGCTGGTATAGTAATTTTGTTAAGTATTAACTAATATTTACCGTATTTGCCGGCGTATAAGACGACTTTTCCCCCTGAAAAACATGCCTCCAAGTGGGAGGGTCGTCTTATACGCCGGGTGCACTTCAGTTGGGATAGACATAGCTGCCCATAGTGGCCTCCCGATGCCCGCCCACCTCATTCTACATACCATCTAGTAAAACGCGGTCGCGGTGGGTCATCAGCGTGGCCGCGGCGGGTCATCAGCGTGGCTGCGGCAAGCATCAGCAGCTAAATAGGGGTGCCAGCCTTTTTGGCGCTCCGGCCCGCCCCTGAGCTCGAACATGCGCACTTGCGCACTAGTGCCAGTCACAGGAAGATGCAGGGGCGGGCCGAAGGCGCTGCGGTCTCGCTGCGGCCGTACAATGGTGACAATGACAAGTACTGTAATGGCACTAATTCTAATACTAATGGCACTCATATAATACCGGTATAATACGGTATAATATAAATTAACATGTTGAAATCAAATCTGATGTTCTTTTACGTTTTATTTGGTGTGTGGAAGGTGTGCGGAAGAGGGGGTAGTCTTATATGGCGAGTATATAACAAACTCTATATTTTGAGTGGAAATGTTGGGGGGTTCTCTTATACGCCCAGTCGTCTTATACGCCAGCAAATACGGTACCTAAACACTTCTGGATTTGTATAAATTCTGCAGATAACATTAATGAATGACAATTTATTCTTATCATTTTTCAGAGGTATATTATACACTTCTATGATTAATGAATTAATATACAAAAAAAATTGCCATATATTTATTTTATATTTAGATATTTGCTTTACAATAAGATGGAAATTATCACCCCGATTATTCACTACTTATGGATACTTCTCTTGAATTATATACATGTTTAATACAAATTTATAATTAATAAAAAAAAAATCAATGTACCTCATTACGGAAGCTAATAGTATTTGTAAAGGTATCACATAATAATAAAAGTAATGTTTTATATAAAACTTACAGGTATAACACAACTATTATCTGATAAAAGTTGCTAATATGTAAAGTGTGCCTTTTAAAAAGTTAAGTCTCAAAGTTTGCACTCTGGAAAACAAATTACATTAAAAAACATCTCTTATAAAACAAGCAGTCATTGACAAAGGACTAAATAAACTTTCTACAGTATGCATTAAAGTCCCTCTTTTATCACTCCAATTATGGGGCTAAGTGAATTTCCCCTTAGTTCATTTTATTTTAGTTTTAATGTTAGTACGTTGCTTACTCACCTCTTCAAATTTTAGTGCAATCATTGAAAATGCTTTAAAGATGGCATCTGTCGGTCCTGTTATTGTTACGATTCGCTCTGGACAGGATCCTTCTGATATATTGATTCGTGCACCACTCTAAAAAACAAAACAATAATCCACTATTAGTTCAGTGCCAATATGTATTTTAACTAATAGTGAATCACCAGTCTATGGGAGATAGCTTGCAGTTTTAATTTTGGTACTTGTGCAGTTTCGCTCGCCCAGGCTGCGGGCTCGGGGGCTCTCTACGCTCGCCACGCTATCTAAAATCAACTCCATGCCAACGTGGATAGTGGGGGTATGAACTATCCACGTTGGCATGGAGTTAAGTTACTTTATTTTAGATAGTTTGGCGAGCGTACAACCCGCAAGTAGCTGGCGCCGTGAAACTACACAAGAACCTTATTTTTAATATATAATTTATACACAGAGGTGATCATGATTTGAAAAAAAAAAAAACTGATGACTGCTCGCACAATAAACCAATTATCGTTAGACTGTGCATTGGCTGCGATCACAATGTGGCCATGACAAGGTGTTGCTCGTAATGAGGCTTTCATTGCAAGATTTGATAAGAAGAGTTTGTAGGTGTTTGGAGAGATTACGGGGAGCACTTGGAAAAATACAGGCATTTCATGTCCATTTTTTTAGACATTTATCTGACCAGCTGCAAACTTGTACAGTAATTAAAAAATATGGCACTAGCGCTGCTACTGCTATATTCAGTCTTCATAGTCATAGACTTGACCATGTTCTTTGTTTTTGCATATAAGTTACAAATTTCTATGCAATTGTGATTGAGTTGGAGATGGTATGCAATTGTGATTGAGCTTAAGATGGCTCATATAAGCATCTCTTTTAATTTATGGGTGGCTTCTCTTGCAAACATTAGCAGTTCCATAGCCTAGAAAATATCAAATGCATACAAACTTGAGTAAAGGTACATACACACTGGGTAATTTTGCCCAGCATGTATGGACAGCAATGATGGGAAAACTGCTGGCCTCAAATTTCTCAGTGGATACACACTGAGCGATTTTCACCCATCTGAGCGATTTTCTAAGGGAAAGCCATACACCCCGTCGCTCATCAGCTAGTAATACCGCCGGCAGTGATGCGGGAGCTATGTTATTAAGTCATTCAAAGTGAGGCAAATCAATAAAACTGATAGTAAATAGCAAGTAGTGTAACATATACCACACGTATATTGAAAATGTAAAGACAAATTTAGATTTGAGAATTACGCATCCAAAATCAAATGTAAATTGTTGTTTAAAGCTAAAGCTCCTCAGTGTTTGTGGGCTACATGTAAAAGCAGACAATATTTACACTGAACGAAAATACAATAAACTAATTTTACCCCTTGAATTGCAACATGGGTTTTCCAGGTAAATAGTTATTTTGCTTGGGGTCTGCAATGTAGTACTCTCCATCTTCCGCATGGCTAAATGGAAATTGGCCCTATGTGTGTCAGAGTCAGAATATACAGTATGCGGCAAATATAACAATAAATTATAAAGTTTCTTTAAGATTATTTTTCAAAGCTTTGATCCATGGGCCTGATCAACTTTGTACAAAAAGTGATTCAAATACTCTCCTTAATAGGTCTTTGTTAATAAAGAATATAATTACACACACTACACAAGTTCAACCCTGTTGTCCCTTTTACAATTTATTAAGTCAGCCAAGTAATTAGATGTGTATGTCCCATTGTTCCTAAGTCAGAGTTTCTCAACATATTTAAGTTAGTGCCCAAGCAGGTTATGTTTTCAGGACTTCATTCAAATATATTTTTGACAGGTCAAAAATTTAAGACATTACCTGCTTTTCATACTTGAAAGTCAGATTTGTATAACACAGTGGTTACCAAACTGTGTGCCTAGGCACCTTGGGGTGCCTCAGGACACTTGCAGGGGTGCCTTGGGTTGGTGGACCAGGATCAATTCATATTATTTATGGTCAATGTAACAGGCAAAACCAGTGCTTGTGGCTGCCAATCATAATATATGTGGACAAACAGAAGCAAATCCTGTCCCTCACCAGATAACTGACATATGAACACAATGTACTTAATTTAATATTTTGTTTCTGAAGTTCTCGATAAGAAGCATTTGGCCTAGGGTTGCCATGAAAATATTTTGATGCTCTAGGGCGCCATGATTCTAAAAAGTTTGGGAACCCCTGTTATAACAGGACCAATTTCCATTTAGCCATGTGGAAGATGGAGAGTACTACATTGCAGACTTCATAATCAACAGTACCTCCAGGAAAGCTTCATTCCCTGTACAAAATGACCACAGAGGCTACTGTTCCTGATATGCAGAACCATCTCATGTCTTCAATATTACTTCAATAAGAATAAATAAAACATGAATAAATAAAAGCAAAACACTTGTAGCTTCTTGCTTGTTGAAGAATAATTTTCTTTTATTTCAAAGAGCTTTAAATCAGAAATCTATATATAAATATATATATATATGGCATCGGGAACACAGCACTACATTCAGTAGAAACGTGATAATATTTTAATGCAGAGCAATGTTTCAATACAATACTGTGAGAGTCCTTGTCTGTTGGTATATAAGGTATGTTTGTTCTTAACTGTTTTGAGCCTGATGAAAATACTTATTGTATTGAAACATTGCTCTGCATTAAAATATTATCAAGTTTCAACTGAATGGAGTGCTGTGTTCCCGATGCCATCTATTGTTTCCATCATGGCCACCCTTCAAGCAATTGCATCTAAGTGGCTGTGCTGGACCCTTGGGGATTTATATATATATGGGGACAACAATTGAAATGGCACCATTTAATGCTAAAACCACTACCATTAAAAAAAAACATTGATGTGTACAAATAATTGACCATCAATGGCTATCCCTAGGTGGCACATTTTTACAATGTCCACCATGTGTTGCAGGTGGGGGGAAGGAGTGCTGTTTGTCTGGGGGGGAGTATTCACTGGGTGTCATGCCCACCATGGATCCTGCAGCTGTTAAAATTCCAGCGGCTATACTGATAGCTGTCATCGTCAGTACAGAGGGCAGGGGTGATACCACACCAAATGCCTGCTGGGGGTCCTGCTTTGAAGTTTCAGCAGGGGAGAGACCAGGCTGTGGGTAAGATGCCACCAGGAGTGCTGCACCTTTTAAAACTCTGGTGGCTGTACCGAAACGGCATACCCATCAGCATCACGCCCAATGGACGCTCTCCTTCATCCTACCCCCAGTCAGGCAGCACCCCCCCCCCCACCTGCATTACATGACAGACAGGCATTGTAAAAATGCACCACCCACTCCCTGCATGGGCAGGCAGACAAGCCTGCAGGGACATACACAAAGAGAGGAGAGGGAAAGTGAGGGATACATGTGCAAAGATTGTGGTGTATATCGTGATCCACAATTTTGATGATGTATCTTAGAGAATGTCTCTAGACAAACAGATGGAGGTGTGTTAGCTGCAGCAGTGGTTAAAAAATGAAAAATAAAAATGTAACTTTTAATTCATATATTTTTTTAATAACATTTTATTTAGTATTTCTTCACATATGAACATAAAGTACATCATTCCCAAATTGTGGGTCATAATTACATTGCCATATTAAGAATTAACTAATAGAGGGTCACTTTTCACATATATTGTTTTACAATACTCTTTTATATTTCTCCCCCTTCTCCTCCTTAATGTCATACATTATAACCTCTTCTTCCTGGACTCAAAATCTTCAAAGAGAAGGTGGGGGAAATATTTTTGTTCGTCTGTCCTCATTTCCTAACCCCCTTTGCTATCTATCAAACATTAAACACAATCACATATAAACATATCTCCATATCTGCTATTAGGAGATAGAGACCACACCTCTCCCATTCTATCAATGGCTGGGGGGGGGGGGATTGTTTGTGTTCAATGGTGTATGTGTTTATTTTAATATATCCTATTTGTGACATAACTCATAAGGGTCCAATGTGTGTCACTACTGTGGATACTCCAATTAACCTAGGAACAAGTGATCCCCAGAAAAAAAGGGTGTCAAGCTATATACGCAAGATGCATATATCTCCTATAGAGTATTTTAGTGTCAGTGCTATTTAAAACCCTCTTATCAATTCTTCCTGTGATTACATGTGCATTTACTGTGGGGCCCATTCTGTGTCCCAAAGTAAAGTGTCCCTTTCCCTTATTTTGTGTAAATATGTGTACTTGTATGTGTGTATAACTCCCCCTTCCCTACTCCCCCTTCACGCTTCTTCCCATATTATTGTATGTCCTATCAAAGTTTTCTTATTCAGCCATTCTCAGATCTATTGATCCACTATCTACCTCCTATTCAGCAGATTCTGAAAATAATAATTCTTAACACATAGGGTAACACATAAGGTTGGGGTAGACACCAGACTAGGGGAATCGTTGCCATAACAGATATACACAAGTAGCGGTCAAATTTTCTCCTATACCTATCCATTACGTCCAATTAGATTGCTTGTTATTTTTATTTCAGATCATTCAATTTGCCTCTTTCATGACCACCTAGTATTTTCATACAATTTCATTATACTTTTTCTAGAGTCAGGTGGAAAATATTCAATATATAATACCCATTTTTTATAGAACCTAGTAATACCGGTTTCTTTGTCTGGAAGAGTTGCTCTTCCTTTCATGTACAAAATCTTCAAAATCATAGCTTCCAATTCCAGTATAGATGATGCAGATCGCTTTAACCAATGATATAGTATCAGCTTATTAGCTACTCCAATTATAACTGTTAATACTGGTAGGATTTTCCCTTTTCTAGGGCCTAGGTACCATTCCCGGGAATGGAACAAAATACAGGCTTGTAGGTATTTACTCATTTTTAAAGAGAACACTTTATTTATAAAATGTATCACTTTATTCCAGAATTTTGCTATTTTTCCACAACTCCAAAAATTATGGAGAAAAGAGGCAGATACTTTACTACACTTGATACACCTATTTGGTTCTCCTGGTATCATATGGGCTCTTTGATCTGGGGATATACTGTATATATTCTCGGTGATCTCTGGTATATCTTTTTGCCACCTACAGATTGACCCCTTCCATTTTTTTAGTTGAATTGGTTATTTGTAGCAATTTGTAGTATAAGGACAAATGATATTTGCCTGAACCAGTTATAATCATCATTTTTTTATAGGATCAGTAGCGTCAATATCTTCCATTGGCACTTTTTGAATATGTATATAATGTTGGACTTGCAAATACATATAGAAATGGTTTGCACTAGGTTATATTTCTCTTTTACCTCCTCAAATTATATAATTCTACCATCAGGATCAAAAAAATCTGTAATTGAGACGATGCCCTTGTCTCTCCATCTCAAAAAATTATTATTCTCTTGACCAGGTGTAAACTAAGGGTTGTCCCATATTTTGTTGAAATTTGATGCTGTGAAATTTATTTTTAGTTGTTTATTGTATATAAATGTATAGTAAGTATCTCTAAATAAGATTGAGTAGAACATATCTGTTGGTATAATTTTTTTGTGGGCATGAATTAATGCTGTCGGCGTGTATGGATAAAAAAACCTCTGCCTCTAATTCGAAATGAACAAATATTGATCTCCTCCAAAACCAGTCTATTATCTACCTAAAGCAGGGGTGGGGAACCTCAGGCCTCTAATTCGAAATTAACAAATATTGATCTCCTCCAAAACCAGTCTATTATCTACCTAAAGCAGGGGTGGGGAACCTCAGGCCGTAGCTGGTCTGAGTGGCCCTCCCACCCGCCCGTCAAGTACAGGGGAATTCTCGTGAGAGGTCGGTCGTTCTCCTGCTGTTGATTATGATTCATCTTAATCAACAGCAACTGGAGACTGGGAGTCTTATTCAGCGGCAGCCGCCGGAGCATGGGACAGCTGTAGCAGGACAATTTGGAAGAGAAATTTTTACATATGGCCCCCAAAGGATTTTTTCCCCATACAAATGGCCCTTGGTACAAAAAAGTTCCCTACCCCTGATCTAAAGAAAAAAAGGAGAAAAGTGCTAACCGATGGTTAGTGTAGAGCGCTTACCATGAGTTGCTATCCCAAAGCTGCTGCTTAAGGGAGTAGTCAGCTCCCTAAAAGGTCAAGGCAAATATAAATGGCAAAAAAAGCAGCGCTGGTGTTATCAATTAAATCAATTAAATATTTATTACTAAATATAAAAATACATTATAAGCACATAATATTAAAAACAATAAATGAATATTTGATTGGACCCAATGGTTATCGTCACCGGTGATAGATATTTTGACCTGCACTGATCCAAATATGGGATGGAGTCCTTATTGGCCACTTGATGGTATCCTGATAGAGTAGAAATGGACTCAACTGAAGGCACAAGGTGTAATTAGCCAACTCGGGAGTCCTCACTGCTGCGAGTGGTCAGGTATCCAATAGGGCGAGGGACCTCCAAAGCGAACAATGTCCGATCAGATTTGTAAGCAGGTAATAGTTGTCCTTTGGTGTAGGGGAATAGTCATTAAGCCAATGGGTCCAAAAAGCAACAGACACCAACGCGTTTCGCAGTACTACTGACACTTTCACCATCAGGGAGAGTGGCAATGTCATCCAGTTTTTTAGGAGTTTTGCTATACTAGATATTACAGGCGTAACATTTAGGGAGTATATATCTGTCATCTTTGGAGGTATGCGAACACCCAAGTATTTAAATCATTTATTTACAATTGAGAACTGATTAATGGATGGGTTCAGCTTCATAAGTGAGGCATCCTTGGACAATACCATAAGTTCTGATTTGTAATAATTGACTTTATATACCACAACAGAACCAAAAGTTTTCGCTTACTTCTATTATGCATGGGATCGAGTCTGAGGGGCTGGAGGCAAAGAATAGCATGTTAATCAGCAAACAATGCCAGCCTTGCCTCCAGCCCGCCCCCCTCACTGCCACCCCATGCATACCCCTCTGCATTCCTAATGAAATTGCTAATGGCTCTAATGCCAGGGTGAACAAATAGGGGCGACAACGGGCACCCCTGGCTCGTACCCCTTTCGATATTAAATGCCACAGTCAAATATCCATTTATCATAACCTGTATTCACGGAGTAATACAGTATATATTCTTGTTATTAAGGCTACAAACCCCTCTGGCATCCCGAATTTCTCAAGTATATCTGGCAAATGTTCATATGTGACTGGGATGTAGTGCCCATTGTAATGTAGCTACAAAAAAAGGCCAACAAAATTCTGGCATGTATTAAGAGGGGAATGGAAACTAGGGACTCAAGGGTAATTATGCCACTGTATAAAGCATTGGTGAGACCTCACCTCGAGTATGGAGTGCAGTTCTGGGCCCCACACTATAAAAACATCATAGAATTAGAAAAAGTCCAAAGGCGAGCAACAAAGCTTATTAGGGGAATGGACAATTTAAGCTACGGGAGAGATTAAGCAATTTGGGACTATTTACATTGGAAAAGAGACGTTTAAGGGGGGACATGCTCAACATGTACAAGTATATCAAGGGCCAATATAAGGAACTGTCACACACCCTCTTTTCTACTAGAAATGAATCTAGGACACGAGGGCATGAGTATAGATTAGAAGAAAAAAGATTTAATTCAGCTAGTAGAAAGAATTTCTTTACGGCCAGAACAGTCAAACTCTGGAACTCTCTTCCCGGAAAGGTGGTAACGGCTGGCTCATTAAATGCGTTCAAGGCAAAAGTTGGACAAACATTTACTGGAGAAAAACATCCATGGGTACAAATAAGAAACATAATCTGTCTGTAAAATATCAGAACCTACCAAATCAGCAATGGATATCTATACCAGGTTGATCTAGATCAGGGCTGGGCAATTGCGGCCCTCCAGATGTTGAGGAACTACACATCCCAGCATGCCTTGCATCAGTTTCAGCATGGCACATCGCAAAACTAATGCAAAGCATACTGGGATGTGTAGTTCCTCAACATCTGGAGGGCCACAATTGCCCAGTCCTGATCTAGATGGACGCTAGTCTTTTTTCAGCCTTACCTACTATGTAACTATATATCAAAGCCTTTCTCTGCATCCAGAGAAAGCACTACCTTTGCGTTTAAACCGGATGTAATCGCACCCACTCCATTACCATGAAGGATTATGGATGGTAGGATGTCAGACAGAATTTTTGTTAGGATTTTGTAATCCGTATTTCTTTTTAATTGTGTAATTCTTTTATTGGATTTTTATGAATGTAATAACAAAAAAAAAAGAAAAATAAACAGTGTCATTTGTCTCTGTAAAGTACATCCAGAAATACAGCATAAATAAAAAGAAAATTCTTATACAAATACATTTGCATTGTTTTCACTTGAGAAGAGGTATACAAAGGTGATTGAGATGACAAATTTGTTTCAGTATCATTCCAAACATATTGAACACATTAATTGGGTTTATCTGTAGCATCATTCTGATATCATTCTGGTGGCAGAGGGGCGAACAACACATCCCATCAAGTGAGCCACCCGTTGCCCCTAAGTGTGTGAAGCTCCAGCCATAGCAGAGTTATTCCATCTGTCCCATTTCGCATGATAATGGTTAAGGGAACGACGTGTGTGGTATAGAAATTTCTCATGCCCGATACCTCGCTGACCAGTGCCCTCCAATGATGAATGTTGGGGGTCGTGGTAGCAAACCAGTTACGTGCTATCAGCACTTTAATCAGTGTAGTCAGGCACAAAACATATTTATATAGCATGAGGAAGTGAGTCTCCTCAAGGTCAAACTGCCTCCCAGAAAGTGAGCACCGTGGGACACTCCCACAACATATGCCAGAAGCCTGCATCTCCTGTTCCACATCTGGGAAAATTTGTATCTGGCCTCAGGCCTGCCCGGTGATTAGACACAGGTGTGCGATAGCATCGATGAAGAATATAAAAGAATACTTGTTGGTATCTTATACAGGGGGCAGTAGATCTTATGGATCCTAGTATCTGTATCCATTGTTCTTCATCTAAGGGACCAATGTCGGCATCCCATCCGGTCCTTGTAATCCGTATTTAATAAGGATATACAGTAGGTCTATATGAGCTAGGCTGTTTCAAATCGCTACCCTGGCTTCGGCAATACTTTAATAGTGGTCGAATTAAAATATAAAGGGAGTTATTTGCCTGTTAGTATAGAGTTATTAACCTTGGTCAGCTGATTGCTGATTTTGGGGGCAATAATTTTATAATATTAATTTCAAAGGCCATCTGGGCCTGGGGATTTACCCACCTTTAAAGATCTTATAATTCTCTGTATTTCCTCTTCAGTAGTTGGAAGCATCAAGGATGCTGATTGGGCCTCTGAGATCTGCAGAATTGACAGCTTTTCCCAGAACTCCTCCCTTGTCCTAGTATCAATTTCTGGCTTAGAGTATAGCTGCAAATAGTACTCCTTAAAGAACTTGGATATATTCACGTTATTATGTGTCAAAGAGTTATCTGTTGATCTAATTGAAGTAATAAAAGTATTAGGATATCTACCTTTTAATAAATTTGACAATAGTCTACTTGTTTTATTCCCATATCTATATATCGCGCTATCCCTTTGAAAAGAGAATTTAGATTCCAGAGACCCTAATATATTATCAAATATGGATTTCTTTGTTATATAGACAGTCCTATTTTCTCCAGATGGCTTCCTTTTGTAGTTTTGGTAGGAATCCATCAGTTCCTCTTGGGCCTCTAAATATGTACATTCAATGGTTCTTTCCCTCATTTTACAATATAATAATTTGCCCCCTAATTACTGTTTTCGACACTTGCCAAAACATCAGTGGGTTTTCTTCTGCCATCTCCACATTATTCTGTGTGCTGGAAAGAACCACTGACGTGTCAGCCCTTTATCAATTTTTGGGGCTATTTTGATCCAACATACTGCATGGTCTGATTCTGATATGGTTTCTATATGGGAGTCAATCAATCTGGAAAACAGCTGCTTTGAGATTAATAAATAGTCCAACCTGGACAATGTACCATGTGCCGCTGAGAGACATGTGTACTCTCGTTCGGTGGGATAGCATGCTCTCCATGTCTCCACCACTTGTAATTTCTGAGCTACTAATCCTAAAATGCCTCCCCCTCTTTGTTCTTTCTTTTCAATGGTACAGTCTTATCCAATATTAAAGAAGCAACTAGATTATAGTCCCCTCCTATAATTAAAGAATCCATAGAGTAAGAGTATAATTTATTTATTAGTGGGGTAAAAAATTATCTGGGCTTTGAAGTTGGTGCATAGATATTACATAGGGTATATCGCATACCTCCAACCGTGACATCTACTATGACATATCTTCCCTGGGGATCTGAGGTTGTTGAATGTATTGTAAAACCAGTGATTGTTTAACCACAATTACCACACCCCTAGCTTTAGATGTGTGGTGTGCTGATGCTAGTACCTTCCATCTGATCATATTAAGTTTAAGGATCTCTGGTGGTAAAAGATGTGTCTCTTGCAAAAATACCATGTCCAAATGTAGTTTGTTTAAATAGATCAATACCTTTTTCTGTTTTGGCAGGGGTATTCAATACCATGTCCAAATGTAGTTTGTTTAAATAGATCAATACCTTTTTCTGTTTTGGCAGGGGTATTCATGCATTTAGGGTTCCTAACTTTAAATTGGTATTCATACCTCTGGTGGCAATCTATTACCTTGGCAATGAAATTTACATAACAGACAAGACACAATAGGGATAAGTACTACTACACAAAGCAAAAGGGAACACACACCCATAATTCTTGAATATGGGCACAAAAAAGACCTTAGTCTTGTGGGGAACATCCCTTCCCCATTGAGACTTTATTAGTAACCATAGATTTCCTTAAACATCAAACTCAATTTTACAATTAAGTACATATTTTTAACTTAACTACTTCAGTATCACCCTTAACATACCTCAGCTCTTCATTTATATATATCCCTATCTGCCCTTTTTTTTCTCTCCTCTTTTTACTGATCTACATAACCCCCTCAAATTACTTTCTTCATTGATAGTATTTCCAATTATTATCTAACTCGATATATATAGCAAACCCTCTTCATTGCGAAAGGTCTACCCTTCTACATATTAATACTGAAAAAAAGAAACAAGAACAAAACGAACAATGGGGATATCTTCAAAGTCCAAATCATTCTTCAAATGTAGAGGTAGATTTCAAGAAGCTTCCATTCTTGGGCTAGAAGGCTGTTTATCAAATGAGGCCACATTCTCCTTTAAGAGTTTCTCTGCATCCATAACATTGCTAGAGTATTTTTACTTCTTTTCGTGAGGCTGTCTAATACATATATCCCAGGAGGGGCCTGTCCCATGGGGTAACTCCAAATCTTGTAATTGCCTTAAACCGCTTTGTCTCCTCAAAGGAGGTGTCTTTTGTCCCTCACAATGTTAATGGACACAAAATAGGGATGACTCCCCACAATACTTCGCAAAGGTAGTGCTTTTTAAACCTCGCAATGTCCCTGACCGCAGATTAGAGATGGCTCCTCGCAATACACACTCCAGACAGAGGCAGCGTTCACCTGCTGTATATAGAGTGAACACAACACGGTTCCCCTGCATCACCCCTCACTCACCCTCCTCTAGCAGATAGTGTTTAGCGGCGTTCAGTACCATGGTAAGTATGCTGACCCATATGCAGGGCATTCCAAGAGTCGGCCCAAGTCAGCAGAGTACAGCGACTCCAGATGCTGACCCGCAGCGAGCAGGAAGCTCTCGCTCAGCGGCGTCTCTTCGCAGCACTTCCGGCTTCACCGCATCAGCGTGGGGCCACGGCTGCTGGTGCTGGCCTGCGGCAGGCAGGGAGATGTCCATCAGCGCCTTCTCTTCACGGCACTTTCGTGGCTTTGCCTCCTCTTCCCCCCCAGCTGCCACCTGCCCGGACCTCGCCAGGCACGACCTCCGGCAGGAAAGACCCACAGAGAACTCGCCGGGCAGGGTAGAATACTGCGCTCTTGCCGATTCCCTTTTGCGTCCGGTCCTCTGCCCTAGCATGATGCTCTGGCCTCAACCCGCAGAGTCACTGGAGGCAGCTCCCGGCTCCGAGGACCAAAGCAACAACCATGGCAGGTACAGTGTATGTGGGTCGAGGTCCTGACAAGCTGCCGGGCAGTAGGGGATGCTGTGGTCTCGGTGGCCGCAGTCTCTGTCCATCTGCCAACCTCTATGTGTCTGTGTGTAGGGGTGATTTCCTCTGCTTTCGGGCTGGTTCAGACCATAGTTGAACTGGGGCTGTAACGGAGCTCTGCTGCTCCCATCCCCTCACATGGGTTCTGGAACCAGAAGTCCCTAATTCATATATTTTATAAGTGATAGGGAATCAATGCCACTATTCACTGGATATAAAAAAGCATACACAGAGTGCCCCCAGCAAAAAGAGAGTTTCTCTTACCCATACAGCAAACCTGCAGGGATGCTTTCTCCAGTGCAGCTCTGAAAGACTGAACTCCTCCTCCTTCCCAAGAGCAAAGCATATATAGGAGAGCTGTGATTGGATAATAAAGTCATGTGCTGTGTTATACTCACAGAAACCTGACATATTCATAGTCAGCTCATCAGACATCATATCCAGCTCGCCATACATTATATCCAGCTCATCATAAGTCATATCCAGTTTCTCATACATCATTTCCAGCTCGTCATTCATTATATCCAGCTTGACATATTTATATTTAGCTCATTATACAGTATGTCATAGCTGTAATTTTGACTTGCAAGGTCCCTCATTGTGCATCATGCTTTGCTATTTCCAAGCATTGGCTACAGGTTATGGAATCCAGGTACAGTACCAGAAAGCTTGCCATTTTCAAAGAAACAACACATGCCACAGAAAAGTTGGAAGCTGATATTAAGTATATGTCACCGGACACGACAGCAGCTGAACATTCAGCCACAGTGAAGGTCTTTTTCAAGCTAAACCACCTAAGGTATATTATAAGGAAATCACAAATATTCCATTTAGTGAAACTCTGACACAAGTCAAGATTCATTTGGTGTTAGTTTAACCCCTTCCCGACATTTGACGTATATATACGTCATGGCCGGGATGTACTTCCCGACACATGACGTATATATACGTCATGACTTTAAAGTGCCACCGCGTCCAGAGACGCGGTGACAGAGGGATGATGTCTGCTGTCCCTGACAGCAGACATCCTCCCTCATTGCCCAGGGGGGGGGCAGCTATGCCCCCCGTCATGGGCGATTGCTGTGATTGGCTGTTCAAACATGAACAGCCAAAAACAGCGTTAAACTGCGTGTTGTGTAAAAATTAGACGCTGCTGCCCCCTAGTGTCCAAAAAAATTAAAGGAGGTTAAAATAATGATTTTTTAATAAAGTATAGATATGGTCTTTGTTAGTTATGAACTATTTTGAGTGGTATGATTATTTGTCTCACAAGCAGAAAATGTAACATTTTGCAAATAGCGAAATGTTCAATTTTTTTTACGACATTTTGGTATTTTTCACAAAAAAAAAAAAATTGTATCGACCAAAATTTACCACTAATTTAAAGTACAATGTGTCATGGGAAAACAATCTCAAAATCACTGGGATAAGTAAAAGCAAAAAAAAGTTATCCCCACTTAAGTGATTCATGTCAGATTTGAAAAAAAGGCCTCTGTCAGGATGGCAAAAACATGCTGCGTCGGGAAGGGGTTAAGTCCAAGATAGGCAAAGGAACTTTGTGAAATATAAAGTATGGAATACATCAATAATTGTGAGAGCAGCTCTAAGTTTGTAGCTACAGGACCTACCGCATGTACCTGTATGCAAATTTGCAGATGACTGCAAGTGGTTAGCTGGAACCCAGACAAAGCCAAAACTCTGCGAGTGAATTGCAAAAATATCGCAATACGGCAGTGACGTGTGGTGGTGGCTGTGAACAGAGAGGTGATGTCTCAGCCACCACCACATGCAGCACATACTTTTTGTACTAGATATCATCTCATCTCATCTTATCGCAAAACTGGATACAATAATTGTAATGTGTATGGGCACCTTTAGTCAGCTCCGAGTAATGCACTGCTCACTTGTGCAGTCAGTGTGCCTTTGCTCCCGATGCTCAGCACCATTAATCATTGTCACATTGGCAGATAGTCGAAGCTGCAGCACTACCCCACTGCCGTGCACAAAACCTTTAGCTAAAAAAATTATAATAATCATTTTTTGAAAATACATGCCAACCAAAGGGGCCCCTAGATAGAGGATGGCCCAGCGGTACTAACCCCCTGTGCCCCGACCCCCCTTAATCTGGCCCTGATATGCATGTGCACATCAGCGATCAACTCTGAATACCCCTCCTTCCCAAATGGTAAGGAATTGCACAGCTGGAAGTGGCTATGCAAATAGTTGTCATTCAAATTTTAATGTAGCAGGAGGCATCTGTAGGAAATACTGTAGATGCCTTTTGTTAGCATTATCAAGAATCCATGCTGCATCTAATGGGTCCTACAGACAGGGAGATGAGCATTCTGAGCAATGCTAGATCGATCAGCACACAGCACTGCTCAGCAATGTGCCACTGAGCGATCTGTCAGGGCCAGTGTTCTCTATGAAAACACTAGACCTGACACTGGTGACTATAGAATTATCCAGCATGCTGGATATTAATCACAGAGGCAATAGCGACATGCTGGGCTGCGCATCGCTATCCCTATGCCCCTACATAGTGATGTAGGGACAATTTCTAAGCCATCTAGTGAGATAATGCCCGTGAATCTCTATGTGTTTAGGCCCCATTAAGGGTGCAGCCTCAAATCACCATTCAGAATGGTTACAGGCAGCAGCCAGCCTGCATAAACTGAACGTTATGCAGGCAACTTATACACTGGTGTCCAGATAGTCTGTGTCCAACAGCACAGACCCTTTACCTGTCATATATTCAAAATGGGGGTGACACTCCTGTTTTGAAGAACAATGTTGGGTGCTATCAATTAATATGCAGCTGACTGGGAGATGTGAGCAACATGACAATAACTGTTCTACACATTACTGTAGCAACATGAGTCTTGTTCTGCACAGATCCCCAAACATTATATTCATACTCAAACCAAGTTTGTGTAGAATATGAATTTGAAAGTGTTGTTTTTTTTTTTTTTTTTAAGATTTTTATTTTGCAAAGTAGTAAAATATACATACAAACGTCCCTTTCGGGAGACATAATACCAATCTCACAGTCCCACCTGGCTACTAAGTTGACATTCCTGGGTATTTCCATATATCCAATATCACAATATGTCAACAAGTGCCTTTATAAGTACAGTCATTTAAGAACACAAATAAGACAATACATACATACATACATACATTTGGAAAGATCTCTCATGATTAATAGTCTTAAACATTACATATAGCATTAGAAACGAGAACCGTCGGGCCTCCAGTTAACCCCCACTACACGACTCTCCCGCACTTTTAACACCTTCTGTATCCTTTACCCCTGTATTGATTCAGGGTGACAAAAGGAACCAAGAAAGGTTCTTCTGTATATGTCCCAGTCTAGCCACAGCTTTACTGCTTTATTTTGAGCTTTTTTCCCCAGTGTTTCCCATCTAAAACAGGATTCAATTTTCTCTATTACTATCTGTAAGGTTGGAACCTGTTCTCGTTTCCAATACTGGGCAATGGAAGTAATACCCGCTGATATTATTTGGTTCACAATATATCTCTTCGAACCGGTTAGGCTCGTCGGTAATATATGCAAGAGTATTGCCTGTGCATTCAACTGAATCTCCAGACCCAACCCTTGCAACAACTCCTGCTTTATCTCAGCCCAAAGGACTGCTACTTTCTGACAGGCCCAAAAGATATGTCTCGTATCAGCCCTTTCCCCACATCTCCAGCATACATCTGACTGTTCAGGAAAAAAAGAATGTAACTTCACTGGGGTATAATATGTGTCGTAATAGATAAAGTAGAATCTTTCGATATACATTACTGAGTTAGACATCTTGTTAACCATGTGAAAAAGTTGATCCCATTGTGCGATATCCCATGTAAGATGTAACTCCCTCTCCCATCTCAGTTGCCATTTGGTTTTGGAGTTCACCTCCACTTCTCGGTCTAACAGATGGTTATACCAAAAAGAAATCCCCTTTTCCTTTTTCACCCCTACTATGTGAGCCAAACAATCTGCTGGAAGAGAGACTAGTTCTTTTCTTTGGAAGACCTCTGAATTTAACCAATGTCTGATCTGTAAATACTTGTAAAATTCAGTATTACTCAGCTTGAATTTACTCTTAAATTGTTCAAATGACATTAGTTGGTTGTTGTCATATAGGTCCGCTAGCGTTTTTATCGACTGGAGTTTCCAGCTATCCAAATTTAAGTTCGGAATTATTTCTTGCAGCATTGCAATTGGAAGGTGACTCATTGGTGCCCCTGCATAATTCCTATCTTCTAAGAATTTATACCACGTATGTAGAATGTCTCTTAAGGGTTGAAAGTGTTGTTGATGCTGTCAGTGAGGGACTGTTGCTGATGTATCTATCAAGAAGACTAGATCATAATGTGTTAATGTTTTCTTATTCTTCAGATTACTACAAAAAATCTTTGGTACTCTTTACCTAGAAGGGCGCCCGTCGCGGGCATCGCGGGTACATTTATGTATGGCCGCGACGCGACCGACGCGATGCCCGCGATTTCCCATTGAAACCCATGTTAAACATGGAAATCGTGTCGGTCGCGTCGCGGCCGGCCATAAATGTACCCGCGATGCCCGCGACGCGATGCTCCCGATTTCCCATAGGAATCAATGTTAAAAGGCGCGATGGACCCGATTTTACTGTTAAATGGCTCAATCCACCCGATTTGGCCATAGGAATCAATGTTAAATGGGCCACAGAGCCCATTAACCCTTAAATGTCCCCCCAAATTTTTAACGCCACCCCACGATCCACGCCAACCCGAAGCGTGGCGAGCGCAGCGAGCCCGCGAGGGGCGGCGGTACGCGTCCTCCGACCTTTTCATGCCCTACTATCCACTAGGGCGTGGTGTGAGAATATAATAGTGTGGCGAGCGCAGCGAGCCACCGAGCCCGAAGCGTGGCGAGCGCAGCGAGCCCCGCGAGGGGACGCGCATACCTTCACAGGTATGCGCGTCCCCTCGCGGGCTTCACAGGTGTCCGTGGCGACCGCCGCCGTGGCGTACCGCCGCCCCTCGCGGGCTCGCTGCGCTCGCCACGCTTCGGGTTGGCGTGGATCGCGGGGTGGCGTTAAAAATTTGGGGGGACATTTAAGGGTTAATTTGGCCTATTTGGCCCCAAATCGGGTCCATTGAGGCATTTAACAGTAAAATCGCGGTCAATCTGCCGTTTTAACATTGTTCCCTATGGGAAAATCGCGGTGATCGCGGTCATCGCGGGCATCGCGGCCATCCCGATTTACCCGCGATGCCCGCGATGACCGCGATCACCGCGATTTTTACCCCCGACGCCCGCGATTTCAATCGCTGGCGCCCTTCTAGGTAAAGAGTACCAAATCTTTAATTAAGTGTTTATGTAACATGGAATAGCTTGTAAAAGGTGGAGAGTGCTACTGTGCAAAGTCCATATTTCTACTTCAGCTAGGCTACATTCCCTTTACCAAGATGGGCACTAAGGCTACTACTGCGTATGTTCACTGTTTTAGAGAACCAAAGTGGCAGATGCAAGAAATCCACTTAGCTAACTGAGACCTGAGAGGTTACCTGTGATATTGTGGTTTTCTAACAATCCTTCAATGATACCCGGTACCTATATACAGTCAGTGGCCATTGAGCTGTATGACTCCCAATGTGTATAACAGTGACTACAGCTGATCCTCATGTAACATCAATAAACCAAGCATCTATTCACCGCAGGGCAGCTTCAGGCAGGAGGGGGGGACTCCCAACTGCCCCACCCAATGCGGGACACTGCCAGGTGTGGGTGGGACACAGGACCATCCCAAGAGAATGGGTTGGTCCGTGAAAATTGGGACAGTTGGGAGGTATGCTCTTACGCAGGAAGTAGCAGCCAGCTCAAACTCATGTAGCTCCTCCCCATCAGGTCCCATGTAGCTCTGCCCACCTGCTGAGCGTGGATGTTGGGTAATTGAGCTGGTGGCCAGGCATATAAGGGGGAGGGTTGGAGGAGGAATGCTGAGCTTACATATGACTGATCAGGGCAGGGGCCTCTTTGAGGTCCCCTCAGAATAGTGGGGCCTGGTATGGCTGTCCACTTTGATCCCCTTCCCCCTGTCACCGGGCATGCCTGTATGTGCCATATTTTCCAGATTCACCACACCATCTGCACCGCCAGTAGTTCTGCCCCTGAAATATATAGAGCCTTTTGTTGCAACGTGATCTGCAGGTAGACACATAGGGGGAAATTTACTAAAGGAAATTTGTACAAAATAGGTGTATTTGTATCCAGAAATACACTTATTTTTGACATTTACTATCCCGAAAATACGGCAATTCGTATTCTGGATGCAAATACACCTATTTTTTTTTTACTAATTTCCTTTAGTAAATTTCCCCCATAATGTGGGAAAATATTATAGTAAATATAGCACAAGCACAACCCTAGGTTAATAGAAGTGAGCTGTAATGTTTAAATGTAGAAAATGAAAAGGTACATAATGTAGATGAAAATTAGCACACATATGATAATATAAATAGATAAATAAAAATATATAGTAGATGTAATAGAGTAAAGATATATGAAAAACACTAAAGTGGGGGGCGGAAATAGATAGGAAATATAGGACTAGATAAGAGGATTATGCACAAAGTTAATATAGAAAGGATAAACCACATGCCTTGGAGATCATTAGAGCAACATGATAAACATAAAGAACTGGAAAATGATGTGAAAATGTGATGAGATCTGACAACAATATATGTTGATATGTATGTATACATATGTTTTAAAAAAAAATAAAGATGGAATAAAAAAAAAAATATATTAGTGAGATGATCGGTGGGGCGGGGAAATCGATACAGGACACATGCTGCTGGCAGACGGCTGTGAGTGTCTGCCCCCCAGCTTCAGTGCACAGAACCTCCCTGAGTCCCGGGACCATGCTGGCTGCTACCGGGTAGCGGAACGCTATTAGAAGATGCACCTGGACCAGAGGTTTGTGAACTCCGCAGTGGACCACACTGAAGTTCGCTGTCTGTGTGAATCAGTGGTGACAGGGTGAGATGGGACACATGCCGCTGAGCCTGGCCTGCGACTTCATCTACCTGGATGCTGTGAAGCTGCTGGTGCATCACGGACCTGGCCCTTCTCCTATGCGGCATAACAAGGATCCCAATTCCTGCTTCCAGCTGGCTGCAACTGCACAACCAATTTGTTAGTACAGCTGTCCCAGTAATGCTCTGTGGGCGGTGCCAGTGGCAATCAGTGGGGTGCCACGCATTGGAATAAGACATCAGATCTGCGGTAGGGGTCCCTTAAGATTGTGGGGCCCTAGGGCAACTGCCCATTAAGGCCCATGCGAAAAGACTGCCCTGGCAGAGGAGCTGTAGGACTATACATAAGAACTAAGGTCAGCATGATAGGGGGTGTAACCCGTCCCTCCTCAGGAAGGCATTACATAACCTTTCGGCAGAGAAATACAGAATCACATATCAAAAGGAGCTTCCTGTCGGGAAATATTGGGTGGTATTATGCAAGCAAGTATGAGGAGAGGGTGTAGTTCAAGAATTCACCACAGCAAAGAACTCAAATATCAAAGATCACATAGGGCTCAATGGACAAGAGTCTTTCTGTAACCCACAAAAAGGGCAGGGTCAGCCTCAACACAGGAGGATCAACAGTTCACTGCCTTTCTAAAATTATAGGGTCCAGGGTAGTAATAGTAATATGAGGGGTAGGGAGAGGAGGAGGGGGAAGGGGAGCACCAGGATTGCAGTGACTCCCTACCCACACTCACCCGCTCCCTGACAGAGTGCCTGCCAAGCACAACCACAGACCAGTTTCTGTCCCTCCAGGCAGTCTGCGGCATCCCCCAGTCGGCTGTCGAGCTCAGCTTCAGGGGCTGCGACTCCTCCGTCAGGAATGTTGGCCGCAACCCGTACCCTCCAATCTTGCTGGCCATGTCTCAGAGGTAACAGCAGGGGAGTGACCTGTGACCCACCAGCTACTCTCCGGCCACCAGGTATAGTGGTATCTCAGGCAGGAGCATCTCTCAAGAATGGAGAAGGGAGGCACTGGTCCGGCGGTTGGGTGATGGTTGTGAGGCCTTTAAGAGCACTTAACTGGGGGTGGTGGAGGTAGGCTAGTCAGGGCAATAAAGGCTTTCAGAAGAGGAGTCTGGCAGAGCATTGTCCTAGCTAGCTGGCCAAGCCACGCCCCTATATTGACTTTTTTGGGTGACTAAAGTAATAGATAAAGGAGCGGGCCCGAAGATATAGCTTATATAGACTTTAGTAAGACTTTTGACATTGTCCTACATTAAACACTGCTAAATAAACTCACAAGCTCTGGATACTAAGGGGTTAAATCATTTAATATGGGCGTTCTATTGAAGATGGGATGTTGCCCATAGCAACCAATCAGATTCTAAGTCTTATTTATTTGGCAGATTCTAAAATTGTTAGGAACAGGGAGATCTCGCCTACCCTAACTCCGTTGTTACCCCTTGGAGTTGGCGGATGCGTGCTAAGCTAACCTTCACCAATAATAGCCGCGTTCGTGGGAGCCCGTTAGTCAGGCTCCCACCCCGATGCCACCTGGTCTTACTAGTGACAACGCAGCCGCCAAGGCCGGAGGTAAACAAGGGGAAATCTACCTAACAAACCAAAGAGGCGAGAACCACCCTGCCCCACGGAGGGGGGTGTCAGTGGATAGCGGACTGGGCTGGGTCCCGCGGTGCTAATGCTGTGGGCAACAGGCAAGACAATGTACCGTGGCCAAACTGACTGGTATCACAATACACGAGGTGTACCCAGATGCTGAGCAAGAGTAACAATACACGGTAGGCTGACACAATCAGACCTGCTGACGGGTGTAACAATACACAGTATGCTGACACAATAAGAACTGCTGACGGGTGTAACAATACACAGTATGCTGATACAATAAGAACTGCTGACGGGTGTAACAATACACAATATGCTGACACAATAAGAACTGCTGACGGGTGTAACAATACACAATATGCTGACACAATAAGAACTGACAATAAGGGAGGCAAGGAGTGAGAATGTCCCAACTTATCTGAACACCAAGAGATCGGCAGGCAGACACAAGCAAGGATTCTGGAGGCAGCCAGGAACAGGGACTGGAAAAACAGGAACCACGAGTGAGCAGGAGCCTGGAACCGGAAACACTCAGGACGCCAAATCAAGAGCTATAGCCGGCGTCTGAGTGTTCCAGCAACCAGGTTTAAATAGCGCGCCAAGCGCTACCCTGACGCTGCGTGCGGCGTCATGCACACCCCTTCCTCCCTGCGGCCGCCAGGCGTCCCCCGTCGCCTTGGCAACCGCTGCGGCAGGGGAGGAAGGGGTTGTACGCCGGCAGCCTGACTGCCTGCCGGAAGCTCCCGGCTGATGACGCGACGGCGTCGCGGTAACCCGGCAACCGCCGGAAGAACTACAGAGGAGACTGCCGGGCGAGCGGTGGCGCTGCCCGTGCAGCTCCTAACAAAAATATAATAGATAGAATCTTATTGGTTGCTATGAGCAACATCCCATCTTCAATATAACTCACCTCTTAGTAAATTTACCCCTTAAGATGGTTGAATGGATAGAAAACCAGTGGAGTACTCCAGGGATCTGTTCTTTCTAATATCTTTATTGGTTACACTGTGACTAGTATTGATGCAAAAGTATGCCATTTTATTTTGCACATGACACTATCACAGAACTCCTGCACTATTTTATGAGACATTTAGAGCCCCTTAACAGCCGCCCACTGTTCTATTAGTGCTGAACATGCACACTGGTATTTAAGATGCCGCCTTAGATAGTACTGGCACATAACAGACAGGATATCACTGGAGTATCAAATTCATGACTAAGGTGAAATGGGTATATATCAGGGAACCAAAGTGGTGTGAACAGGTAGGGGAAACCAAATATGGACCATATAAAATATTAATATTTCCCGTTCCCGCTCCCTGTCATTCCCGCAATATTTTGTCAGGAGAAGAAGCATACCTCAGAGCTGGTGGTGATTTTTTGCGTTTATTGAGTATTTTATTATGATTATTGAGATGGGTGCATCTGTGACCGTGTTCACGCTGCCTCCGACGGAGGAGGAGGCTATCTGTTTCTTTCAAGGACATTATTTCTTTCCGGTAGCGCAAAATTACGCGAATGGCCACGTGATGCGACTTTCTGTCAAAGAATGCATGTGGCGCTGCCACGGCTGAAGGTGATCCTGAGAGCGGCCCACTGGTTTCCTGGGTGCTGCTTGTCCTTTGTCACCCTGGTGCGCTTTATATACTCATGGGCCCAGGACCTGACATCTATTGAGTTCTGTCAGCTGGACATTTCAAAAAAGACGGCTGTTTTATACAATCGATGGATGCGTGACGAATGTACGATGGACCTCATGGCGCAGCCGCAGCGCCATATTGGCGGTCCAGGCTACATCGTGGAGGTTGATGAGAGCATGTTCATCAGGAGGAAAAGTAATGTTGGCCGTATGTTCCCACAGCAGTGTTTTTTGGGGGGAATTTGCCGAGAAACAGGAGAGTGCTTCCTCACCATGGTGCCAAGACGAGATGCAAGCCCATTGATGGCGGCTATTGTGGAGAATGTCGAGCCAGGCGGAATGCGTCCTCCAACCGTTTCATACCCCCACTATCCACGTCCGCGTGGAGTTGATTTTATATAGAGTGGCGAGCGCAGAGAGCCACCGAGCCCAAAGCGTGGTGTGCGCAGCGAGCCCCGCAAGGGGCCGCGGATTACTTTACATGTATTCCACGTCCCCTCACCTTGCTGCGCTCGCCACACTATATAAAGTTAACTCCACGCCGACGTGGATAGTGGGGGTATGAAAAGGTTGAGGGCGCGGTCCGCCGCCCTCACGGTGGTCGCTGCGCTCGCCACGCTTCGGGGTGGTGTTGATACTGGGGGTGATGCTAAACAATGGCATAGTTGCTTACAATTCTAAGCACCCATCACATGTTATACTATGCACACATCACATCTCATCCCATCACATCTCATAGTAAGTACCCATCGCATCTTATCACATGGGTGCTTGTACAATGAAATATCGCATCGCATTTGGTGCACTGCGATTGCATGCGATATTTCATTGTAGAAGCACTCCTGTGCTCTTTATATGGACGTCACATCGCACGCATCGCACAGCACTATACACGCTGTGCAATGCGGTGCGATTTTATTACGGAGAATAGCCCAGTACGCTAAATGCGTACTGGGTGCCATGCTAGGAAACAAGTACCAGAAAATATAAAGTGTGCTGCTAATAGTATAGGCATATAAATAGAACCAAAACAGGAGGATAAATAATGTTCGGATGAGGCAACCCACAAGGAAACAGACAAAGCCCATCTAAATGTACAAAAGCGGTACACAGAGGCAATACTGATAATGAGCAAAACCCAGCAAGGAAGAGTAATATGCACAGAGACTTAGCATAAGATGACTCTCAGAACTTGATCAGCAATATTGGAAGCTAGAACCAAATAAAAGCAAATGCAGGAAATATAGGATCTGGACACATTGATAAACTGTATTATCTTTTGTGTGCTCTGTTGAAAGCTCTCTCAGCCAATCAGTGGCCATCCTATTTATTTGAAATCTGTGCCTACCGCCACCTCTCTCTCTGTCTGGCAGCGGCAGAGAGGAAGTGGCAGTGGGCAGAGATGCAGTTGCAGTGTGTGGAGGTGAGGTGGCGGGTATGCGGAGGTGCGGCAGCAGGGTGCGGAGGCGGGGGGAAAAGGGTACAGTGCAGTACATGGCCACATCATTATTCATGCCTATACATTAAGTGATGTGGCCATGATCCTGCACGTTGGGTCTTCATCTTTCCCCTGATGTGAAGATCAGCAGGCTTGATGAACGACGCACAGGCACCCACTTAGGTTCGCCATTAAGCCCACACACGGTGAGTTTTTAAACGATTGGTCATGCCAATCGGTCAGAAATGGCCATATCATTTAAAAAAATCTTACTGTGTGTGGGCATCTTTACACTGTTATGGTGCAGGATACATTTTTCTAGAATAAATGTAGATATCTGACAAAGTGAAAAAGATACACTGACTTTTCAGATTCTTACCTCCTCTCTCATCTTCTTAACTGTCTCACCTTTCTGTAATGGACATAAAAAAAATAAAAAAAAAAAAAATACAGTTTATGGCTGGGAAGGATTGATTTGTTTTGCACAGAACATCACAATCAACTAGCTATATTTTACTGACCTTCCCAATTATGCTTCCAACCTCCTGCAAATAAAGAGAAATATTAAACATAGTTAAATATTATTAATAATAATAATAATCTGACAAAAAGTGTATGCACTATAGTAATGAATATTTTTATAGCTTGCTAATTTTAAAAAAAAACTAGTAAACTTTAATCAACATAAATAAAACATAGTTGTGCCTTTTGGCATATAAAGATGTAGCTAGTCTTAAAGAGAAGAGAGAAAAAAGATTTGTCTTGGTGTGATGCACCAGTGGAAGAAAATTAGTCCTAAAATCTAACTTTTATTGTTTTAATAGTAAAACAAGCAAAATATAAAAAAAAAACACATATAAAAACATACAGATGGAGAAGCATACCTCCCAACTTCTGTGCTGATGATCGCCGCGCGAGCGTCCGGAAAGGGGGCGGGGTGTATGCAAATGAGGGCACGGCTTATGCTAATTAGCCGCAACCTCATTTTCATACGAGAATAGACGCTGTGCGCATGCACACAGCGTCTATTCTATTAGATTGGGGGGTCTTCCAACTGCCACCCCCCGCAGCGGGACAATGCCTGCCGCGGGTGGGACAGCGGGACAGGACCCGAAAATCGGGACTGTCCCGCTGTAATCGTGACAGTTGGGAGGTATGGGGAAGGTATTTATAAAAATGCACGTGCGAGCGTGCCACGTGTGCTGAAATTAATTTTGATTATGTTGTTCGACAAGTGTGAAGCCCTAAAGAATCGGATAAGCGAAAAATGCGCGATCGGCACTCTAGCCGTGCGAGCGTTAGCTTACCGCGTGCTGCCGCATATGTTATGTGATAATACTATATGTTTGACAACCCAGCCAGATTCAGCCCTTCTCAGGGCTAACTATTTGTACTCCATTTAGCGATAGAAAAGCATGTCAGTTTGTTGTATGAACAGTTCATTCGGATAACCCTTTGCCTGCTGTTCACTGAATGTGTATACCTCACTGTTAATATAACAGAGGCGAGTGTTAAATAACATCTTATCTCTGGGCTTTAGATATAGCAATCAGGAACGCTGACCAGGAGATATATCTGGTCTAGTGTGTTAAGACAATTTGTCACCTATTTATAAAGTACAAATCAGCGCTCCCTGATACTTTCTGAGCTCAGCCTTAACCGCAGGAAATATATATATTAACACCCTGAGAAATATATCAATAGTGCATATAACCATCATTACCACTGTATCATATATGTGTATTTCAGATGAAAGTTTGAAATAAAACTGATTATTACATTACCAAGTCCTTTGAGTGCCGCCGCATCAACTCTGTATCTACCAACTCCATTTCTGGCACTACTCAGAAAGCACCTGGGCAACTTCTCTAAAGAGGGACTGAGTGCCGGTGACAAACCACACTATATATATATGCCCCTTTGTCAAGGCTAACAATGTTGAAAATGGTGAAAACATTTTCACCATTTTCACCATTGTTAGCCTTGACAAAGGGGCATTGTAGCCCCAAAACGTTGGCCTTATTTATGCTTTAAATACACGCTGTATTTATTTGAACAAGACCCTGGAGTGCCATCTTTATTTTTTGTGGCTACCTATCTACTGTTGAGAGGCACCGGGGCGGCTGATTTCGAGGGGTGAGTGCCGGTCCGCCTTCCACTATATATATATATATATATATATATATATATATAAATATGCAATCGTAAATTGGCGCCCCTTGTGTCGATCTTCACAATTAGATCGATCAAGCCTTAAGTTAATTCACTCTAGCAAATAGAAGAAAGTCCATATAATTTCAAATGTTTATTAAAAATCTCTTAATCCACACAATGGTGGCAGTTATTCCAGATCTTTACAATTTTCTTTGATATATTTGTGGTGATTTCTGGATACATGTAGAATGTCTACCTATGTCTTGCAGATGTTTATATATTGAGCCTAATGCAGGTAAATATCAATACACAATTTTTAAATATACAGTACACATTTAACCCCAAAGGGTGCATGCACTGGTACAGCGGTACATGTTAAAACACAGAGATACATATAATTGGTACAGTAAAGTTATGCAGTTAATATGGTGCAAAAAGTGCTAAACACAAGGCTAAACTCCATGTTGACCTTTTTCAGCTGTCGTCCTTCAGTAGTCGACTAATTCATGTCAACCTTTTTACTATTGACCTAGTGACCGTATCCCCTATTAACATCATTACATGTACTGACCGATTATACACTCAGGGGGAAATTTACTAAGGATACGAATACAAAAAATTGTATTCGTATTCTTGCTACGAATGAACACAACTGCATATGTCATATGCAAAGTCGTGTTCCGGAGGGGAATTTACAAAGCAGTCAAATGCGACTGCTTTGTAACCCTCCGATGTCGTATTAATTCGTATTAGCTGGCCGTATATAAGGCCGCTAATACGAATTAGTGTAGGCAGTCTGCACAGATCAGTCAGATCCGTGCAGGCTGCAAGGTGTAAAAAAAAACTAATAAATAAATAAATGTAAAAAATAAACGGCGTGGGGTCCCAGAGCTGTAACCAGCACCAGGCTGAAAGAGGCGGGGCCGCTAATAAAAAAACAGGAAACCCGACAAATAGGGGTTCCCGGATTTTATTAAAACCAGCCCCAGGCTCCAGGCCCGGGGCTGGTTCCCAAAATCCGGGGGACAAAATAACTAGGGTTCCCCCGTATTTTAAGAACCAGCCCCAGGCCAAACCAGCAAGCAGGGTAATGCCACAGCCAGGGGGCACTTATTATATAAGGTCCCGCGGCCAAAGCATTCATCCCTATTGACCAGTCAGCCTGGCCAGGGGCCCTGGGGGAGTGGGGACCCCAACAATTAAGGGGTCCCCCCCTCCAGGACTTACCTGACCAGGCTGAAGCCTGGTGCTGTCCTCGATGCCCCTGGGCGGTGGGCATCGAGCTGATTTGAGTATAAAAAATAGAATAAAAACTATTGTTTTTTACTGTGGAACTATGAGTCCCAGCAAGCCACCCCCGCAAGCTGGGACATGGAGAACCACAAGTCCCAGCCTGCGGGCCATTAAAGGGCCCGCTGGCACTTGTAGTTCCACAGTAAAAAAAATTGTGAAATAAACACACACTGACACACAATAAAAATAAAACTTTAATACATCCAAAGCCCATACATACTGATACTTACCTATCTTGAGCCCGTAGGTAGGTCCCTGGGTCTTGGTCCAGTGCCTTGTCCGGATCCATGTCAGCATTCGGCTCCATGTTGATGTCCATGTCGGCGGCGTCTGCCGGCGTCCATCTGGGTCCGAAGAAATCCATGGGGTACCTGTGGAAGGAAATCCAACTCACCCAGGTCCTCCTGTGAAGATCTGTCCTCTTGATCCGACGTAGTCCTGGTCTTCTGTCATCTTCTGTGACCTGCCGGCGACTCCAGCAGCTCCCCACATCGGACTTTGAGAGGCGCAGAGATCTTTCATCTTCCGAGCCTCTCCACTGAATGATTCTATTGGCCGCTAGGTGGCCAATCAGGAGCCGACATGGATCCGGACCAGGACAAGGCACCGGACCAAGACCCAGGGACCTACCTACGGGCTCAAGATAGGTAAGTATCAGTATATATGGGCTTTAGATGTATTAAAGTTTTATTTTTATTGTGTGTCAGTGTGTGTTTATTTCACTATTTTTTTTACTGTGGAACTACATGTCCCAGCTTGCGGGGGAGGCTTGCTGGGACAATAGTTTTTTATTCTATTTTTTTACACTCAAATCAGCTCGATGCCCACCGCCCATGGGCATTGAGGACAGCACCAGGCTTCAGCCTGGTCAGGTAAGTCCTGGAGTGGGGGGACCCCTTTATTGGGGGGTCCCCACTCCCCCAGGGCCCCTGGCCAGGCTGACTGGTCAGTAGGGTGATGTTTTGGCCGTGGGACCTTATATAATAAGTGTACCCCGGCTGTGACATTACCCTGCTGGCTGGTTTGGCCTGGGGCTGGTTCTTAAAATACGGGGGACCCCTAGTCATTTTGTCCCCCGTATTTTGGGAACCAGCCCCGGACCTGGAGCCTGGGGCTGGTTGTAAAAAATCGGGGAACCCCTACTTGCCGGGTTTCCTGATTTTTTATTACCGACTCCGGCTCCTTCAGCCTGGTGCTAGTTTCAGCTGTGGGGGAGACCCCACGCTGATTTTTTTTCATTTATTTATTTAATTTTATATTTTTTAATCACTACAGCCTGCACGGATCTGACATATCCGTGCTGGCTGAAGCCAAATACGAGAGGAAAATAAAGTGTATTTTCCTGCCGTATATTCGTGGCCGTTTCACGCCAATTAGCAGCCGTATTTTCTTTTGAATGGTGATTCCGGTCGTATTCTAACGATGGTGAATGCATTCGTATTTGTAAATACAAATACGAATGTCCCATCATTATGAATATGAATATTTTTATTTTTGGCATAATACATGCCAAAAATACGAATACACCCCAAAAATTCATATTTTCCTATGAAAATATGATTTTTTTCTATGAATTCATATTAGTAAATTTCCCCCTCAGTGTGCGCCCCCCTGTCCCCTTTCCCCAATTGAAATGTATTTTGATCTGTACTAGCCTTAATTGAGCATCACAGGTGGTCGCCAGTCTCCACTGAGTCCGCTGAGCCAGAGACACCACCTGTGATGCTCAATTAAGGCTAGTGTGACGTCCTCACCGCGACTCTCTGACTCCAGTGCAGACAGAAGACTTAAGGTATTCCACCCTATGCGCCCCGGTCCCTCCCGCTCGCCTCATTGCAGCCACCGCATCCAACGGCTCTCTCTTCCTGAAGCAGTACAGCGGCAGGTGTAGGAGTGGCAGTCAACACCAGACGCTGACCGTTCGGGAGGGGACCTGACAGGTCACGGCATCCTCATATCCGTTTATTACATTATTGACATGGGACATATGTCTGCTGCACATATCCCTAATGGGAAAAGTAAAACTAGAGTCACTATTTACGGACTCTAGTCCTTTGCCATATTACTTATACGTTCAAAGGTGATCCACCTATAAGTGTTATTAGAATGTTATACCCTCAATAAAGTGATACAGCGATAACACATTATTTTGAAAAGTGACGCTCTTGATAAGGAAATATCACTATCGTAATAGGGTAACTCATACAGCGGGGCCACACTTTGGGGGTTATTCTGATTCACTCAGAAAGGCACAATCACTCTCTAATGGACTGCAGGTGAGGCTGATGTAACATGTGCAGAAAGAGTTAGATTTGGGTGTTTTATTGTTTCTGTGCAGGGTAATCCAGAATAGATCAGACTACATCCTTGAAGCCCATAGGCAATTGAAGGACAAAAACTTTTATGCAATATTGGAGAAAGACCCGACCAAAGATTTTGGTCAAAAACTCCTGGAACTTCAAAGCAATGCAGAACAAGATGGGGTCATTTCCAGGGAAGAGCTCAGTTTTCTCTATTGTGAACATCCCCTCACACCTATTTACTATCACCTTCCCAAAATAAACAAAACACTTACTGCACCCCCTGGGAGACCTATTATTTCTGGCAACCAATCACTGTCTTCTAATTTATCTTTTTTATGTCGATACTTACTTGCAGCCTCGCGTCTCCACCCTCTGATCACATGTCAAAGACACCATACATTTCTTACAATTAATAAAAGATATTGAGTGGAAATCCACCTATGCATTTTTGACACTTAATATCACTAGTCTATATTCTAACATCCCTCACCAGGCAGGCATTCAAACCATCTCTAAACAACTAATGAAGGATGGTGATCTGGGGGTGAGACATCAACAGTTTCTCACAGACTCAGTTTCTTATATTTTACGTCACAACTACTTTTTGTTTGAAAACACTTATTATCTCCAGGTGATGGGAACGGCCATGGGGACCAGGTTCGCGCCAAGTTATGCCAATCTGTACATGGGTGAAGTTGAAGATCAAATGATTTGGGGCAGTGACTTTGCGGTGAACCTGGTCCTCTATGGCCGTTACATTGATGATCTATTTATTATTTGGGAAGGCAATCACCTATCTGCACAATGTTTTGTTAATCACCTTAATCTTAACTCTTTTAACCTACACTTCACCCACTCCTTTCACGAAAACAGGACCTCTTTCCTGGATCTGACCCTTGAAGCAAAAGGGAACAAAATCGTTACCTCTAATTACACAAAAGAGGTTGGCTCCAATGCATACCTTCATTTTAACAGTGCCCATTATCTTCCATGGAAGAAAGGGATTCCAAAGGGGCAGCTTCTGTGCCTCTATCGGAATTGTACTGAGCTCAGTACTTTCGAAGTCCAAGTGAAGGAAATGATCGTTTCATTTGAACAAAGGGGTAACCCAAGTTCTCTATTAACTAAAGCATATGAAGAAGTGATAGCAATCCACAGAGACCAACTCCTAACATCAGCTCCAAAAAAAAATAAAAAAACCACAGGATGGGATACCCAAGCCATGTACATCTCTCAGTATAATGATCAATCGACTCAAATTAAAAAGATTATCTAAAAAAACTACAACATACTAAAATCCGACTATTTACTCAAAGATGTCCTTCCCTTGGACCCAGTGTTCGTATTTAAAAAGAACAGAACCCTTAAAAATCAATTGGCCCCCAGTATGTTAAACGAAATAAAAGTAGATCCGGCTCCCTCTAACCTCACATGGCTGGGCCCCAAACCAAGCGGTTTCATCCGCTGTTGAAGTAACAGATGCATTACATGTAACCACATTAAAGTTCGCCCATCCGACCCCCTCTTAGATGGGGAAGGCAACACTATACAGCCAAATGGTTTTATGAACTGTAACACTGAGTATCTATCTATTGAGTTGCCCCTGCAAACTCAGGTATGTAGGGAGAACCCCTAGACGAGTGAAAATCCGGTTTTTGGAGCATCAACGTAATGTTTCCAAACACTAAGTTAATCATAGCATCTCAAGACATTTCCATGAGGTACATGCTGGGAACCCGGAGGGTCTTACCCTCACGGGTCTGGAGCACATCACCAAAACATCTAGAGGCGGAGACCACTTCAGTAGACTTTGCAAGCAAGAGGTCTACTGGGTGTATAAACTCTGCATGATATATCCAGATGGGCTTAACGAGGCAATAGAGCTTAATGCCACCCTAGACTGATAGCCTCCTTTAAAGCCTACATATAGAACTCTTTTTTTGTATAAAGAAAATCAGAATATTTTTATATATTTTTTTTTTCTATTTCAGCATATATTTTCTGAAGAAAAAAATAGCGAAAATACTAATATGCGATATGGTAGTAACCCACTCCAATTTACCGTCTATAAAGGATAATAATGAACAATAACAAGAAATATCATTCACTTATGTTTTATTATACTATAGGATCCTTGTACAATAGAAAAGAGAAGTCCCATAAACTCTCTTAGAACTTTTCTTATACGTATACTTGTATTTTGTTTTTGCTTTTTTTTATATGCATATCTGTATCTTTTTGACTATTACCAACATCCCTACAGTCTTATTCACTCTGAAGCTGCCACTGTGTAAAATAATATCTCTCTCTATTACTAATAACAACATTGAACACAAACCAGATTAAATATATATTTGTACCTTTATACTCAATACCTATTATCACCTTCTAAAATGTATAATGTTTATAGGTGTAGTTTTTGACACTGCTTTTGCCCTTATTAAAGATGGTGTCCTCTATACTTCCGGGTATGTGTCCGGAGTAGATTGTGTTAAACCCTCGGGGAAGGAAAAGCTGCATATACTATACTGGTGAAATTGCGCCATTATAATGTGAGCAAAACTGATAATCCATGTGAATATGTTTATAGAATATCCCCCACAAGGTTTAAATACACCGTATACCGGTGGAACGCAATATGCGCTCCACAGAAAGGAAACACATCATCTTCCCAGCCGAAGTTACACGGCTAGACTCTCTCACTCAAGCCGAGCCGGGTATGATGTACACCATACGACGCTAACCCGGAAGTAATGTGCGTTCCATGAATAGGAAGCACATCTGATTCCGGAAAGAGTGTGCGTTCCACCATATGCGGAATTGCACATCCGGTTTATGAACTATAGTAATCTGATCTTTTAACATGTTTAGAGTACTCGTTTCTTTATTAATTATGGTTTTTATTGTATACTCTCTCCAGCTCATGCTCCTCATACATATTTTATGTTGTTTTTAGATATATTTGTTTTAATCACACTTAATTATGTGCCAATTAGCTTGACTACTGCTTTATTCAGTTGGGTATATAAACCCTGCAGCAGCAACACCATGCACACCTTGATAAAGCCAGAGACCTGGCAAAACGCGTTGGTGGACTAAGTGGAATACCCCATCCAGTTCTAACCCCCCACATTTATTAGTATTTGGATCTGGACCAGTCTCTCCCCCCATTCCTGCCACATTTCCACTGTGACTGTGAGCAAACGATTGGATGCCTTCCATCTGAGGCCCATATTTGCCCTAACCAGGACAGAGGTGTTACTCCAGGAGATTGCCACTCCACAAAAGTACCTGCCATCGTTACCACATCTGGGCACATTGGATACAAAATACCAGCTACTACTCGAGAGACATTCTAGGAACGGACCCATCCATTTGAAGTTTTTTATCTATACGGTACCGTATGAACTGGACTTTTAATATCCCTCCTATTTTTTCACATTACTCTTTTCTTAATATCCCTCCCCCCCCCCTCTGCTACTGAGGTAAAGGGGAGTTAATTGTTTTATGGTTCACATTAAATAAGCATTTTTTACATCATTGGCACATTATTGCTCTTATTCATTGTTATTTGACTGTTTTTAGCGCAGTGTATTTTTGTGTTCTTTCTATCTATACGGGGGCCAACTACCCCCTTTTTCACACTGCAGCTTGGCAGAGCAACCTATATTTATCGCACCCCCTACACCAGTGGATATTCATTTACCCACTACCTCTCCAGTAAATACTGGTTGCTTTATTTTTACACAATTTACATCACTGATTCGCACCACTCTTGTTTTTTTTTTTTTTATCTTGTTTTTTTATCTTAAAGATTTGAGAATGAGGGCCTAATTCAGACCTGATTGCAGGTTAAATTTGTTATCAAAATGGTCAAATCCATGTACAGTATGATCAAGCCCAAAGCAACATCCCATGTGAAATAGAACTCCCATCTTAGTAAATTCCCCCCTTTGTCTCCAGACCCAAACTTATTCAGTGTGATAGTTTTCATACAAAAAAACCCAGAGAGTTTATAAAAGAAAGAACTTTACACCAAATTTACCATAAATAATGTTCTCATTTTAGAGTTATAGGAGAACAAAAAGTGACTCTGGCCCAATCTGGGTCACTGTCACTTTAAGAAGCGCAGTCTTGTCGGGACCAGTGAATGGATAAATCAATCTGATACAGTTCAGTATATTTAATAAAAATTACTAATACATACTGTATATGAGAAGTGCACTTCACAATTGCAATATGAATATAAAAACCACAAACTAGACAAACAACATAAAACATATAGTGCTGGCTATTAGCATGAGGCTTATTGCAGGCTTGGAATTTGGTTATGGCAATATAACAGTTCCTTTTGTTAGGACAATTTGTAATCCAAAATAATTACCAGTCCTGTACAGTCAATGGTCTCCTGCAGCTGTAATGAAGCGAGTATGGTCCCCTCAAGCGAGTGCTTACTCTGTGGGTGATACGCTCCTTCCTTCCTTTACCAGTAATACAACTGGACACATCTCTTATTGCTGCCCAATGTTTAGAGAACTCAGGCTGGTGTTACCTTGCAGGAACTGGCGTGTTGTGGAGCTCAAAATCCATTCATTGGTCCCGACAAGACTGCGCTTCTTAACCCCTTCCCGACATTTGACGTACATTTACGTCATGGTCGGGAAGTACTTCCCGACACATGGCGTAAATGTACGTCATGAGTTCTAACTGTCACCGCGTCTATAGACGCGGTGACAGTTTGGAGATGTCTGCTGTCCCTGACAGCAGACATCCCCCCTCGCCGCCCAGGGGGGGCAGGGGTGCCCCCCCCCGGTCGGCGATCGCTGCGATTGGCTGTTCAAAAGTGAACAGCCAATTGCAGCGTTTTCTGTGTTACCGGCGGCTAAGCCGCTCGGTAACACAGAGATCGGTGGTGATCGGTGCTGTTAAGTACAGCACCGATCACCACCGAACGGCAGCCCACCCTCCCGGCAGCCTCCCTCCCACCCGGCAGCCTCCCTCCCACCCAGCCAGCAGCCGCAGCGCCAGTCCCCCTCCCACCCCCCGCCAGCCGCAGCACAGCAGGAGGAAGAATATGATTTTTAAGTGAATGGGATTAAATGAACTATATATATATATATATATATATATATATATGTGTGTATATATATATATATATACACATATATATATATATATACACACACACATATATATATATACAGTGATCGGTGCTGTTAAGTACAGCACCGATCACCACCGATCGCCAGCCCCCCCCCCTCCCACCCCCCCCCCTCCCACCCAGCAGCCCCCCCTCCCACCCACCCGGCTGCCGCAGCGCCAGCACCCCTCCCACCCCCCCACCAGCCGCAGCGCCAGCCCCCCTCCCAAAGCTGGTGAGCAAAATGGGGTCACATGTGGGGGGGTTCCACTGTATTGGTGCTTCGGGGGTCTTGCTAATGCGACATAGCACCCACCATTCATTCCACCACCAAATATCACTCCTTCCCTTCTGAGTCCTGCCATGCACCCAACTGGTATTTTTTGGTCACATGTGAGGCATTGCCATACTCGGGAGAAATTGGGGCACAGATTTTTGGGTGCTTTGTCTCCTTCATTCCTTGCGAAAATGAAAAATTTTGAGACAGAACTGCATTTTTGTGTAAAAAATTACATTTTTTTACACAAAAATGCAGTTCTGGCTCAAAATTTTTCATTTTCGCAAGGAATGAAGGAGACAAAGCACCCCAAAATCTGTGCCCCAATTTCTTCCGAGTATGGCAATGCCTCACATGTGACCAAAAAATACCAGTTGGGTGCATGGCAGGACTCAGAAGGGAAGGAGTGATATTTGGATTTTGCAGCACAGATTCTGGTTGAATGACCCCTGAAGCACCCATACAGTGGAACCCCCCCACAAGTGACCCCATTTTGCAAACTAAACCCTTCAGGGAATTCATCAGGGGGTATAGTGTACATTTCAAACCCCCAGGGTTTTTTTCATTTTCACAGCCCAGTTGTATCAAAATTGGTGAAACCCCTGGGGGTTTGAAATGTACACTATACCCCTAAATGAATTCCCTGAAGGGTGTAGTTTGCAAAATGGGGTCACTTGTGGGGGGGTTCCTAAATTTTAGCATCTTATGGTGCCTAGAAACCTACATGGTGCCTAAAAAATAATCTCATAAAAAGGAGGCTCCAAAATCAAGTAGGTGCTCCTTCTATTATGAAGCCTGTGGTTTGGTCAACGTGCACACTAGGGCCACATATAGGATATTTTTGAAAACAAAAGAATTGGGGGAATCAATTTTTAGTCACATTTCTCTAGTAAAATCTACTGTGTTCCTGTGTAAAATTGCAAATCTGCAAAAAAAATGAAATTTTGAAATTTCACCTACACTTTGTTTTAATTCCTGTGAAACACCTAAAGGGTTAACAAACTTCCAAAATGCTGTTTTGAATACTGTGAGGGGTGCAGTTTTTGAAATGGCATCATTTATGGGGGTGTCTCACATACAAGTCCCTCAAAGTCACATCAGAACTGAACTGGTCCCTAAAAAAATCAGTGTTTGAAATTTTCTTGAAAATTTGAAAATTTGCTATTCATATTGTAAGCCTCCTAGTGTCCAAAAAAATTAAAAGGAAGTTGAAATAATGATGGAAACATAAAGTAGACATATGGTCTATGTTAGTTATTAACTATTTTGAGTGGTATGATTATTTGTCTCACAAGCAGAAAATTTAACATTTTGCAAATTGCTAAATTTTCCATTTTTCTACGACATTTTGGTATTTTTCACAAAAAAACACAGACTGTATCGACCCAAATTTACCACTAATTTGAAGTACAATGTGTCACGAGAAAACAATCTCAAAATCACTGGGATAAGTAAAAGCAAAAAAAAGTTATACCCACTTAAGTGATACATGTCAGATTTGAAAAAAATGGCTCTGTCAGGAACGCAAAAACTGGCTGTGTCAGGAAGGGGTTAAAGTGACAGTGACCCAGATTGGGCCAGAGTCACTTTTTGTTCTCCTATAGTTTTGTATAAAAGGCCACACATCCTCTTTTTTAGAAGAAGCGACATCCGATTTCCTGACCAATGACGACCCTCACTGCCCCCCTCTACCTGGACACTATAAGAGTTCAAGTACATCCTAAACTATCTCTCTCTGTTTCTCTTCTACTCCCCTGGACTGTATTTGGACAGAATATAGTGAGCTCAGACTGGGTTTTGTACTAAGTACAGCTCAAAAATACTGCTTCATAGGTATCGGTATAGCGTGTTTTATACACTGACAGATGACCCCCAAGTCCTTCTCTACAGCAGAATTCCCTATAATAACTCTAGTAAGCCTATAAGTAGCTTGTTCATTTTTGTTCCCATAATTAATTACTTTACATTTTTCAATGTTAAACTGCATTTTCCACCTTTCCGCCCACCTTTCCAATTTATTTAAGACACTTTGTAGTGTTTCCACATCCTCTCCTGAGTTACTTTCCTTACTCAATTTCGTGTCATCAGCAAATATTGCAATTTTACTCACTATGTCACTTTCAATATCATTAATAAATATATAAAACAAGGTTGGTCCCAATAGTGAACCTTGCGGGACTCCACTTTGGACCTTACCCCAGCTGGAATGTATGCCATTTACAACCACCCTCTGTCCCCGATCGTGCAACCAGTTTTTAATACAATTACAAATTTTATCCCATACCCCTAAATTACCTAGTTTCATTAATAACCTTTTATGAGGCACTGTGTCAAAAGCTTTAGCGAAAGTATTACATCAACAGATTTCACGAAGTCCAGCACCCTACTGACTTCCTCATAGAAGCTAATTAAATTAGTCTGTCATGATCTATTTTTGACGAACCCATGCTGATCCTTAATTATCACTTTCTCCTGTTCTGAGAATTTTTGGATACTATGTCTTATTATTCCTTCTAATATTTTCCGCACAATGGATGTAAGGCTGACCACTCTATAATTTTCAGGGCTACCTTTCTTCCATATTTGTACTACGTTAGCTATGCCCCAGTCCCTTGGTACCATTTCCGAGTTTATTGTTTCCCGAATATCAGATATAATGATAGTGCTATGACAGAACTAAATTATTTTAGTATCCTAGGGTGTATTTCGGCCGGGCCAGGAGATTTGTTACTATTTAGGTTCTGTAATCTATTTTTGACTATTTCCTCACTCAAACATACAGTTTGGGAGCAATCAAGAGCCGAGCATTTAATCTGTGGGAGTTCTTCTGAAGATTCTTCCCTTGTAAATAGTGAAGCAAAAAAATCAGTCAATTTTAAAAATTTGTAGTGATTTTTAAAGTGAATTAGATTAATGTATATTATTTTCATAAATATGTTAAATCAATATCTATATATATACAAGTTGACATAAAAAATGACATGCACAAATACAAATAAAATGCAAATAAATCAAATATAAATAGGAGTTTGGCTAAAAAGCCATCCACTAGACCTTACCTTCCCATGCATTAATAACCGTATCGTTAATGTAACATTAAGTCCACCCTCTGGTGTATTTACATCAATGGAGTTCATTTTGGACACTTTTCTTTAACACCTGGCAATGTACTGATCTCTTCTTTGTGTAATCTGCAGGGACAAAATATCACACATTCAATAAAACAGTAGGACAAGATAAACAAGTCATTTAACGACCTTTCTCAATTGTTCTGAGCATAAAAGGACAGACACACGGTAAGTAAAGGCATCTACCTCTTCACTATCACCTGGCACACTAAAAAAAAAATTAGTGGGGCATATTTATTAAGCTTGATGAAGTGATAAAACGGACGGTCATAATGAAGCAGTAGCCCCTAACTGTCATTTCTCCAACCCCAGACTGTAACTTGATACTTTGGAGCTGATTGGATGGTGTCTTATCACCGGACACTTTATCACTTCACCAGGCTTCATAAATCTGCCCCAGTGTATCAATTTAACCCTACATGTTGTTTAATTAGATTCCTTAGAACTGTTTTTTTATTTCAGTTTTTTCTCTAAACTCAGTGGATAAACATTACAATGTCAACAAATGATCCATGTTTAATCCTTCAAACACCCCATATCACCTACCCAAACAATTCTTGGCAAGCCTTAAGCCTTGGCAAGAGCTAACATTATGTGATCCATACTGCCATCGATATCAGCGTCTGCGGGGACCCATCGGGGCATACACACTGATGGCAAAGGAGGTGCTGTGCTGCATCCATGTGCAAAAACGACAGGGCGCATCAATGGAGACATAGACAATGGGCGACATATAATAAACAATATCATTCAGAAGTGCAAATGTGAGTGAGATAACTCATTATGTTGCCTAGAGTGTATGGGACTTAATATTTCAGAATTCCCACACTATCAGATTTCTGCTTTCGTTCTTACAAAATAAAAAGTCATTTTACCACAGGTTATTCCAGGATATTCCAAATCACACACCACAGATAGAGAAGAATTTAAGCTTTACTGAAAAAACGAAGGCTACTTACAGTATAAGGAATATGGAAGGAAATAGTTACAGTACTGTACTGTATATTTATTATTTTAAATTTTTTTTTAACAAGTTTGATTGTAACATTGCACAAACTATGTTTGCAGGCCTATGGTTTGTTGCTATATTCAATGGCAAATTTATTTATATAAATGGGTTGGGTTTTATAATTGAAAACAACAGTTCGAAAACTAAACTGAGTAATACTAATAACATTCAAGTGTAGAATGATAGTAAATCTGCTTTGGCCGCATAGGGCCGTGTTCTATCAATGGTGCAAACAGATGAATTCGGCTGATTGTGAATCGGATCAGCGGGACCCGACCATATTACATATCAAATGGGTACGAATTAATGCATTCATACCCATACCCAGGGGAGCTGCGGTCCAAGAATTGATCAGTGCCACCAACTTGATTGAACATTGGTTACAGGTGTCAGCACGCCTATATTAACTGTTTGTAAATTATCCTTATGTCCCAATGACTAATCGGATGTAATTAAGGACCATCATTTTTTGCTGGTAGTGCTGATCATAGGACTTGTAGTATTATAGTGGTTTGCCCATGGGAGACAACCTGATCCTTTGTCCTTGCAGCCCTGTTGTAATAAGTGTTTCCTAGACATTCTCATCGCTTTATCCTTAGTTTTTAGTAATGGGGGAGATGATATCCCCACGTCTTGAATTTTTCCAGCATTCTATCAATCTCAACTTGTGCCACCTCATCGTCGCTAAAAATCCTCCTAGCCCTAATAAACTGGGAATAGGGCAACCCAAATTTCAAACTTTTAGGATGGAAACTTGATGCATGTAACAGGGAATTACGTTCTGTAGCTTTAATGAACACACTTGTAGAGATTAGCCCATCGTGTACCTTGATCTGAACATCTAAAAAGTGCATGGTCTCAGTATCCACATCAATTTTACAGGAGTGTTTGCATGAAGTGACTATTAAAATGCTCTGTAGCACAGGAGCTACTTTGCTACTACTGTATATTACTGTACTGTTCAGTAAGCTACTGTAGATAGACACTTTTACTACCTAAATACAATTGCATGGACGTGCGTCTCATGACACTATTTTATAACTTGCTATGGGTACAAGTGAGCGAATACTGAGAGTGTAATTAGTACTTTGCCAAGAATATGGCGTGCGTGCTATAATGTACAGCACAGTACTGTGCAGTATACTGTAGCACCTTCCCCTAGCCACACTGACTGAATGTTGTATTGGCCCTTCCTTTGCATTCACGCCAACCTTCATCTTTGTGCAAAGAGCCGTTTACTGTAGCACAAATAGAGAATGGGACGCTCAGTGTATCTCAGACACTAATGTGTCTCATTTCTTTGGTGAAAGGTTCTAGGCTGCATCTGAATGGGAGCACTGGCCGCTATCACCAAGTGTTGTAGGCTAGTGGATAAGCGCACTGCTCTGCATGGTGTAGGCCTGAGTTTGATTCATAAAGGGATTTATTTTATTTTAATTTATCAACTCTTACCATATAGATAATTGGCTGGCATAGAAATAGAGATATTGTTTAATACCATCATTAATGTAATGTGATTCTAACCATAGTGTATATTATGAACAAATATAAAACTAGGAATAGCTCAATAATTGGAATATACAAGTTAAATATTTGGAGAATGTAGTAACCCGTGTAGCTTGTGTTTTACTGAAATAATATGGGCCATTTACTATCACTCTGAATTATCCCTTTGTAACAAATCCAATCTAATTGAATTAATTTACACACCTCTATGTTTCATGTTGTCCAACAGGAGACAATGGGGGAAATTTACTAAGCCTAATTCATATAAAATAAGCATATTCGTATCCCCAAAATATGTCCATTCGTGCTTGTATTTATGGCACATTGGTATTTGTATTTACAAATACTAATGTATACGCCATCGACAGAATATGAATAGGAATCACCATTCAAAAGAATGGTGATTCCTCATTTACTAACCAGCCGTACTGAAATACGGCCAGTAATTATCGTCAATTAGCGGGATACGAGAGGCCTGGTTTTAAAAAATAAGAAAACCGGCCAAATAGGGGTTCCCTGTATTTTTTAAATCCAGCCCCAGGGCCAAAATACAAAATTAAAAGGGGTCTCCGGTATTTTAAGAACCAGCCCCAGGCCCAACCAGCCAGCATTCTGTTGGCCCCTTCTCAAAGCACAACCTATGTCACCTTCCAGGTTACAAAAACAAATGATCCCTGTCAAATAGTAGCAGCCAATGTATGAAAAGAAAGCCAAAGGCTCCAAGCGGAGCACTTACTGTACCCAGAACACTAGTGAACCGAGGAGATGAAGCATCGGTTAGACCAGAAAAAAGCACGACTGGAACCAGGACCACCAGAACCAGCAGGGAGGGAGGTGACTGACCCAAAATGGACACTATCACAGGCAGGACAGTGCTGGCCTGAAACCCTTCAAAGGGCTCAGGTGTTCGATCACCTGAGCAGGCTGCAGCCCAACCCCTTGGTTCTGATAGCAGCACCAATGGCAGCTAGGCCTGGCTAACTTTGCCGGGTAACCCAGCAATCGCTGGGCAGAAACTGTCATAGCAACCCGGAAACCTGCAGACTGCCGGGCGACAGTGTCTCTCTGCATCCCTTTGTTGCCGAGTAACCTGCCCCAGGGGACATGGAGGCAAGCGGGGGAAACCGACGACTGTCTCCGTCCATCCTGCAGGACCCGCCGGTAACAGCTGGTTTGTACAGGGAGAGATGAATTGATTATTTTTGTGTGCATGTCCTGTTTATACAACATAAGGGTAGCAGCACCAATGGCAGCTAGGCCTGGCTAACTTTGCCGGGTAACCCAGCAATCGCTGGGCAGAAACTGTCATAGCAACCCGGAAACCTGCAGACTGCCGGGCGACAGTGTCTCTCTGCATCCCTTTGTTGCCGAGTAACCTGCCCCAGGGGACATGGAGGCAAGCGGGGGAAACCGACGACTGTCTCCGTCCATCCTGCAGGACCCGCCGGTAACAGCTGGTTTGTACAGGGAGAGATGAATTGATTATTTTTGTGTGCATGTCCTGTTTATACAACATAAGGGTGGGTGGGACAAATCCATCTTGCACCTCTTTTTTTCTCTATGCATTGTTTTCTCTTTGCTCTATGGGGCCTAGTTTTTTAAACTGCCATCCTGTCTGTGTTTGTGCTGCACACTTGTGTCACTTAGCATAGTCATCCAGCTACCTCAGTGCAACCTTTTGGCCTAATAATAATATTGTGAAGTGTTCAGAATAGACTGGAAATTAATGATATTGAGGTTAATAATAGCGTAGAAGCAAACAAATTCTGCAATTTCAGCGGTTTTTATGTTTTTTTCCCAAAACAAATCTAAATCCAAAACACAAAAGGGTGGTGTTTCAAAACAGATCCAGATCCAAAACACGGCCGGAGATCCAGACCCAAAACACGAAAAGTGGCCAGTGCATATGCCTAGTTTTGTCCATTAGAGACATGAGGGAATCGCAAATGAACCAGAATCAGGCCCTTAGCGTGCAGCACTTATTAGTTAAAGACAGTGACCTTGCCGTGGAACCTAAAGCACAGGAATGCATGGTATTATCTGGTATTATCTGGCGCACAGCACCACCATGTGGACATTTCATATATTGTTGCCATTAACTGTGATTTATGCAAATAACTGATAATATTTTCTATGTGTAACTTAAATATGTAATTTGTGGTTGCTATTATTGAGCTCTCTGTCATACAGGTATATTGTGCTAATATCCATTATATGTGTTTATTCTTAACCATGATTAGTTTGCAGCGGTGACTTGCACAATAAACTATTGTCACCATCACTTTGTGTGGTATTCTATCTGTGGGGTCTATCTTGGGGGTCCATTCCTCACAGGCTCCTGAATGGGAGAAGTTGTGAAAGGTGCTGAAACAGCCGTCATCTGAAAAAACGCAGGTACGACACTACACCATTACAGGTGTCCCATTACACATGAACTCTAATGTGGCAATGATTGGTTTATGCTAAAACATAGATTTTATTCGGTACTTGTGTATTTGCATCGCGCCCACTAAGCTATTTGCTTAGTGGCCTATTCTGCGTAGTGAAATCGCATTGCATGCAATTTTGCGTGCTATGCGATGCGATTTTCCTTAGTTAGTTTTTAGTGCACCCCTGCCCGTGGATCGCATTGCATGCCATTTGCGGTGCGATGCGATTTTTTTATTGTATAAGCACCCATGCGATGAGATGTGATGGTACAGTATGTCATTTTAAACCCCCACTATCCACGTCACCCCGAAGCGTGGGGAGCGCAGCGAGACCCGTGTCCTTCCGACCTTTTCATACCCCGACTATCCACATCGGCGTGGAGTTATAAACTTCTAAAGTGTGACGAGAGCAGCGAGCCTCCAAGCCTGAAGCGTGGCGAGGGGACGCGGATTACTTTACATGCTTTGGGCTCAGTGGCTTTCTGCGCTCGCCACACTTTATAAAATTGACTCCCCGCCGATGTGGATAGTGGGGGTATGAAAAGGTTGGGAGGGCGCGTAACCGCGCCCCCTCATGGTGCTCGCTACGCTCGCCACGCTTCGGGGTGATGTGGACAGTGTTAATGTGGTCAAAGTAATATGATGTGACAGAAGATCTCTGTGCTGTGTTGATACAGCTCACAAATAGTTGCTCAACATTGTATCATTTGGGCAGTACGGATGGTGTAATGGTTAGCATTACTGCCTCACAGCACTGAGGTCATGGGATCGATTCCCACCATGGCCCTAACTGTGCAGAGTTTGTATATTCTCCCCGTGGGTTTCCTCTGGGTACTCCAGTTTCCTCCCACAATCCAAAAATATACTGGTAGGTTAATTGGCTCTTAACAAAATTAAGACTAGAATGAATGTGTGTGCATGTACATGTGGTAGGAAATATAGATTGTAAGCTCCACTGGGGCAGGGACTGATGTGAATGTTTAAATATTCTCTGTAAAGTGCTGCGGAATATGTTTGCGGTATATAAGAAACTGTTAAGAAATAAATAAACAATTTGTTAGGCTACTCTGAAAGCACAAGATTACAGATACAAATGTCCAACAGGCTGATACAATGTAACAGAAAATTTATTGTCTGGAACCTTGGCTTTCAGAGCAGCCTAATAACTCACATATGTTTACACTTCATTTGTGGAAGTAAAGAGACTGAGTAACCATTTTGAGGAGGAGGATACATCAAGGACGGACATCAGAGTCTGATACTATGTCCTATGTGTTATATGATCTGTAGCACATTTAATCTGACTCTTCCCTCCACAGGAACTGTTATTTAAAAAAAAATTCTTCTGAAAATTACTATTCCAGACCTATTTATCCAATACAGGCACAAGATTTTGTTGATTACTACCACTAGATGTAAGCCATACATGATCTCCCTTCCTATGCAATATTATCACTTTAAATGTAAACTTGAAGGCTTAACAATAATTGGTGAAGGGCTGTGGTTACATAACATGCAAGAAATGTTCTGTTACATTCTCTAATATACTCTACTAAACTGCACCATCACGTCAAATGCATTATTTTCATCATATATGACATGTTATATCATTGGCTAATACATATGATACTACATATGATAATACAAAGTCCATGACATGTATACTTATTTGAAAGGGAAATAAAAATTACATAAGTATGTAACGATTAATTAAATGTAATTTATTTGTGTACTATACTTGATTAAAGTTATGGTCATTAGCATCCTGACAGAATCACTATAAACAAGGGTTAATTTACAAAGTTATTAAATTTTTATACAAAGGAATCACTTCATAGTTAGATACAGAGTCCTGTTTGCTATTTACATAAGAAAATAACAAGAAAACAAGGAAGCTTTGTAGTATGTGCGGATTGCACATAAATGCTGTTCTGTTCTCAGACATAGCATGACTTGTCAGCACTGGGAAGATGCATTGACCTTTCATGCATATTAGCACTTAATAAAACTTTGCTCTTTTATTTTAGAAATGGACATGAAAAATCAACCAGCGCTATCTCATTTGTTCACAAGTCTTCAGAGCACAAAACCTCAATTAATATCAACAATAAATGTACCTGATTGCTAAGAAATATAGCAATAATTTGGTTTATCATTTTAAAATACTATTATAATACTGAAAAACCAGTCCATAGTCCATAGTTTTAATACACATTATAAATAGCTACAATGAAATCTACTTTAAATTTAAAGTAGCAATTACTAAATTAGAGCTTAATACCATATATCAACAAGGAGACAACTAAGGACACTTTGGAGCGCTGGTAGTTCTAAACTGTATCTGATTTAAAAAGCCCTCTAATGAAAAAATGTCAGTGGCGCACGCAAGGGGGTCTAAGGAGTCTAAGTGGCCTAAGCTGAAAGCTGAGGGTCCCCACTTTCCATGGGTACAAGAATTTTAAAAATCGGCCCTTGGGAACCTGAGATATCTGACTTCAAAACAATGGTCCCCATCCAAGCCTGTTAATTGCTCAGTCAGATATTTCAGGTTCTGTCTGACACAGAGTTTCTCTGAGAAGCTTGTCTCTACTGTTCCCAGAACCAGAGATATCCAGGGCCGGTGCAAGGTTTCTTGGCACCCTAGGCAAAACTTTTGCCAAACACCCCCCCCCCCCCCCCCCCCCGCCCTCGCAATTTCCCACTTAGTCAGGAGAAAGTGCATAGGTTGTGGGATTTGTCCTATGTGCTATATATAATGTGCAAAAAGCAATCCCAACTTTCAAGGCTGGCAGGTACCTTGACAAAGGGGCAAGAAGATGCAGAAAGGTAGGGAGGGAATAGAGAGATGCAGTTTGGTAGGGAAAGGATAGAGAGATGCAGTGCAGTAGTGAGGGGATAGAGAGGAGCAGGACAATAGTTTGGGGATAGAGAGGAGCAAGGCAGTAGTGAGGGGATAGAGAGGAGCAAGGCGGTAGTGAGGGGGTAGTGAGGAGCAAAGCGGTAGTGAGGGGATAGAGAGGAGCAAGGCGGTAGTGAGGGGATAGAGAGGAGCTACTGTCTAAACAGCAATTGGCAACAATGACATCCAGGAACTTTTAAATAACCCTCCAATAAGATGTCCGCTGACAGGCAGGTACAGCAGCTCCAGTGTAATGTCCAGCCCCTGCAGGTGGCTGTGCCTGGACACCACAGGCATACTCACCTGCTGGTTACACTCCAAATACAGTACATAAATAAATCCATCCATTCATCCACACTCTGCCTCCCTCATACATAGTACACTGCCTCCATACAGTACATACATAGCCTCCCTCGTAAGTACACTGCCTCATTCATACATACAGTACATAAATACATCCATCCACATTCATACATACACACATATTTACAGTATATACATCAATACATACACTGACCACATACTTTCAATGTCTCTCTCATACTGTATGAGTGTATGTATTAGTCATACATGCATACATACACACACTGCATCAAACCATTTATACATATATCCCCCACCCCCACCCCCACACAGCAAGGGCGCATCTTGATACCTGTAACTTAGGTAGCCTACCGCTGGCATAACATTCGAGGGAAGGGGGGGTAACTGCTCCCCCGCTGCTGACACCTCCCGATGCCATCAGCCAGGTTGCCCGCTTCTTCTGTTGGTGGAGAAGCGCTGCTGCCGGCAACTCCATAGCGCTGTCAGCGCTACGCTGGTGAGGGCTGGGCGGCTGCTGCTGGACTGGTGGGGTGCTTCTTGATTCTGCTAGCAGGGAAGCGCTGCTGCGGCTCCATAGCGCTGTCAGGGGAAGCGCTGCTGCCGGCAACTCCATAGCGCTGTCAGCGCTACGCTGGTGAGGGCTGGGCGGCTGCTGCTGGACTGGTGGGGCGCTTCCTGATTCTGCTAGCAGGGAAGCGCTGCTGCTGCTGCCGCCAGCGGCTCCATAGCGCTGTCAGCGCTACCGCTGGTGAGGTTTGACTTGCTGCTGGGGTGCTTGTCCCCAATCCCCCACCCCTAGAAACTACAGTTTTTTTAAACAATTCTAGAGGAAAGCGGCGGTGGCTCAAGGGACCTGGTGCAAGTAAATCTAATACATTTAAATGTTGGGCTGAAAAAGGGCGCCCTCCAGCGGCCAGCGCCCTAGGCAGCTGCCTAATGCTGCCTAGTGATAGCGCCGGCCCTGGAGATATCAGCTCCACACACCTGGTATGTAGTTTTATTTACTCGTTGGCAGATTGCTCAGCCTCCTGAACTCTGATCCCCTAGTCCCTAATACCATTTGGTAGGTGGGATTCTCTAGCTTTTAATTCCATTAAAATCTAATAAATCTATTTGCGGGAACTGGACATATCTGCAGTCAAGTAAGCTGTCCTCCCACCAGAAAATTATGAATAAGCCCACTCCACTATAAACCCCTCCTCTGCATATTAAACATCCTCTACCACCCTGGAAGTTATGTATCAGGGCCCCTTCATTCAGCCCAATGCCCCCTTCTCCCATCCCATCTCCCATCTGTGCAGTAAAGGGGTAATTAGTGGAAATTACCAGGCCAGGCCCTACATGCTGAGTGGTTGATATAATACCCCCTACCACCCGCGGGACATAAAAGCTTCCCCCACCCTTACTGCTGGAGGATCGGTAGGGGCCCCAATACATTGCTATGCCCAGGGGTCTACACTGCTGTTGACGCCCCTGTGTGTATGTATATATATATATATATATATATATATATATATTGTATATGTGTATATATATATATATATATATATATATATTTTAATTAATTATTATTATTATTTATATACATTTGGTCTATCTATAATACTTTAACTGACCCGGCATATACTGGGTCACCTAAGTGTCCATCTCCATGCTTTGCTCCGCCCCTCTGGAAACCCCCTTCTGAAAATCCTGCGTTTGCCCCTGAATGTTATTACCCACAAGCAAAACTGCAGCCGCTTAAAAGGTTGTGTGCCTTTAAAAATGGGAATAGGTGTGTAAATGACTAGACAGAGGTCTATGTCACTTAAAGAGGCGCTGTAATGCTTGGGCCAATAAACACTCACTTGGATAACTAGATAGACATTTAGTCAAAACATATTTATTAATATGTACAATCAAGAAGGTCACTTCATATAAAACATCACAATTGAAATACCGATAAAAAATGTATAGCTAAAAATAAAAAATAATAAAAAAACACGAGGGGGATAAACAAGACTCACAACATACAACAAAGATAACTGGCAATTAATATTGAGGCTTAATAGTGGTTCTATTTACTTGAGGCTTTACTGGGCTGTATATAAAAGTTCCCGTATTGTGATAAATGTGGGTTTATCCAATATTTTTACCAGTCCTGCAACCATGTCAATCTTCTCCAGTGTTGTACAATTAGTACCAGAAGGTATCCATAGCAAAGTTTCTCTGAGGAAGCTGCTGAGTTAATACAGAGGCGGAGAAATGCGTTTTTTGAGCTATTTGGACAGGTCCATGCTGGTGGTATTCAGTGCCATATTCTCCCACAGTGTGACAGCGATCTCTTCAAAAATCTGTCCGGAGTGCAGTCCCAGTAATATAGAGAGAAACTTTGCTATGGATACCTTCTAGTACTAATTGTATGTATATATATATATATATATATATATATATAAATATATATATATATAGGTCTCAGCTCAGTAACAATCAGCGGCACTCCAACGGACTTCAAAACAGCAAACTTTTAATGCACAATAGTGACCAACTTTTCGGGGACAACGCTTCCCGTTTTCAAGGTGTGCAAGACTCGTAGGAAGGAACAGACAGCGGCACTCCAAGGGTTTTCAACAGCGTGTATTAAAGCAAACCAACGTTTCGGGGTATCATTCACCCCTTTGTCAAGGTTTAAGTGCAATAACTTATTGCACTTAAACCTTGACAAAGGGGTGAATGATACCCCGAAACGTTGGTTTGCTTTAATACACGCTGTTGAAAACCCTTGGAGTGCTGCTGTCTGTTCCTTCCTACGAGACTTCCTGTTTGTTCCAGAAGGCACCCAGGTACTGAATCCCAGCTGAGGGAGTGCCAGGCCGTCTACCTCTCTCTCTCTCTCTCTCTCTCTCTCTCTCTCTCTCTCTCTCTATATATATATATATATAGTGATGAATCCCACATTAAAAACAAAACAATGTATTTTTGCGGAAATTACTCATTTTGCGGACATTTACTCATTTTATACCGTATAAAATGTACCACCTATAATTTTCTTCTGCATAACCTTCTTTCCTGCAAAAGCTGATTAATAATAATGTGACAAGAAGGGGTACATGAATGCTTTTTCTCAGTGATATATTTTGCTTCGCATATTACATTAATAATCTGTTCAATTACATAATTAGAGCCTGTCCTTTACATGCCCTGCAAAACGTATTTAATTTAAGTGATTAAGATTCACAAAGAAGCTGAATAAGTCCTTACATTTGCTGCTGCTCACCTCTTCATTTACTATGACTTTAGTGGAAGGCTGGGGTATTGTATGGTTCTTTGTACAAAGTGATTGCAGAGCAGTTCCATTCAGCACTGGCACTAGGATGTTTAACTAGGAATTAAGAGATGTATCAATGTCATTACGCTATTGTTGTTCGCTCAAGGACTCATGAAGAAACCACACTGTTTCTTTTAACAGCCTGTTTAAATACAAGCTACACCACAGAACCTATTTCACAAGGAAAAAGATCCCGCAAAATGTGACTTTCATAGTTATGACATAATCAGAGCTTTAAAAAATTTCAATACAGAATGCATTGTGTGCGAATTATGTAACTGCTGTGGGCAAGTAACACTGGCTTCAATATAACTTTGCTAACTGTCTCATCTAATCATATGTCTAACTCTTCTGTCATGGATACCCTGTTTATATTTAGGAGTAAATTATAAATTAATTATACCCTTTTCGGACAGAAATGGCCCTAAATTCAGACTTCTGCCAAGCATTGTTTTGCAGGTCCCAGCCTGACGCCACTTCACACAGAAAAGCAAATTGCTGTGTTAAATATTTCTACCCGGTAATATGCTGATTTGCATGGATATTTCTTTTGTGTGAAAGGGTCAGCCCGGGTCAAAATTCCTGGGTCTCCAATCCTGCTTTTGGACCTGGAATTGCGACCCGGGTTGACCCTGTCACAGAAGAAAAGAGCCCGTGTGTAAATTACGGGGTAGAAATAGTATTTAACCAGGTAATTTGCTTTTCTGTGTGAAAGGGGTATTATTGTCTTAATAAATTTTGTATAGAGATGATATACAACAATTTCTGAATAGAAGTCTTACCACGCCCTAGGGATGCTGCTTAGGTAGTTATCCTGGTTTTACCACACAACCAACACTATTAAGATATAAGAAATGGATAACCTCTTTTAGCGCTTCCCCAACTACTAAACTACACAACCGACAACCCTGTCGTTGGCTACAGAAAATGATTGGAGATGAGGTAAGTCCAATATATTTCCCCCCGACGACACTGTCTCTGTTGGACATTAGACTGACCTTTTACAAGAGACCCTATATTCACATAGGGGGTATATTTAGCAGGTAAGTCATTATTCTAGCAATAACAACCAGGTCCCTCTTCAAGTTAGATACTGACCTCTGCTCTGAGCCCTATGTATACGTATGGATTTCTTTATCTTCTGGATAAAAAATTCTCTCTAACACAAGCAACAATCACCCCTCATATGGATTAACACTCACCTCCTGAAGAGGCCATATGTGCCTCAAAAGGTTTCTTTATATGGATGTCCCCATTCAGAATCATCAATTCATTAGGAAACCGCAGTCCATAAGAGTATGCTTTTATCCAAAAAGTGGTGATATGTTTTTATGTACTTTTACTTGATGTATCACCACTTTTTGGATTAAAGAATATATTAAAGAATTATAGAGATGTTTCAGAACTTCACATAGATAAATGTTTGCTGTGTTTATTGAAGGTAACATTATGATTCTGTGATGTTCAAGAGATGACTAAGGAGGGTTTTTATTTATTGCTAGTTTTTTTGCCATATTAAATCACTGGGTAATCTTTCCCATATTTAAATACAATTTCCCATACCTTTTTACTATTTTGGGGGGCAAATGGGCATGGGCAAAAACAGACTCCAAAATCGGGCTAATATGCCTGCAAATTCAATAAAACACGTGGATCAGCAGGAAATTCACTGATACATGTGGTTTTCGTTTGTACCACATTTTTCACCCAGGCGAAATATCCGCATGGAGATTGAACAGGCGAAAATTAAAATTATTTTGCCTGGCAAAAGATCCGAAGGTTAAATACCCCTTAAGCTGAGTACTGAAATTTATTTATTTATTTATTTATTAACAGTTTCTTATATAGAGCACACATATTCCGCAGTCCCTGCCCCAGTGGAGCTTACAATCTATATTCCTACCACATGTACACAAACTCACAGACATTCTAGGGTTAATTTGTTGGGAGCCAATTAACCTACCAGTATATTTTTGGATTGTGGGAGGAAACCGGAGTACCCGGAGGAAACCCACGCAAGTATGTGCAGAACATACAAACTCTGCACAGTTAGAGTCATGGTGGGAATCGAACCCATGACCTCAGTGCTGTGAGGCAGTAATGCTAACCATTACACCATCCGTACTGCCTTGGAAATGGACAGGATGGGGGGATGTGATTAATGAAATACTGTGTGCTGGGTAGGTGATGCCTTGATAGCTGCAGTCGGGGTGGGGGGAGCAACATCTATGATTACATGTGAGGGTTAATTTAATAATAATGCAAGTATGCAGTTTGTATGTGTACTATGTACTCTATGTGTGTGTGTACTGTAAGTATACTATGTGTATGTATGCGTGTGTGTATGTATGCAATATTGATGTATGTATGCATCAATGTATGTACATATCATATGTATACCATATGTATGTATGATATGTATGTGTATGCCCTGTGAATACATGTTTGATACGTTACGTGTGTACATACTGTAGAATACATATGGATGACCAACGATCAGAATGCGGATGGTCAATATACTGCTGCTGGTATGCCAAAGGAGGGAATCCCAACAGGGATCAGTTAAGTATGCTAACTCTCTCTTCTAGCAACCTACCCCCCCCCCTCCACAATAGCCTGACCCTATCCCACAATGCTAGTTCCTAAACCTAAAGCCCCCCACCATCCTGCAGCCTAATCCTAAATCCCCCCCACTAAGACCCCTCCATCCCTGGCCAAGTGTATCAGGACTGATTAAAAAAAAAACAACACACACATATATACCTATCAGAAGAATACCGTTTATGCCGTAAAAATGGCGGTGCGTTCCACTGGTCCGCAGTTGGAACGCAAACTAGCCTATTAAGGCTTAATTTTGGGAATTTGTATGCATTATTGATTTTATATCCACATATGCTTTTTAGTAGATTAGTATTGGCCCCACCGAAATAGAAGGATTAAATATAAATTAAATATAAGTCTAATTAGGGACACCTATACACAGCTAATAATGCACGTTTACCAAAACTATTCTAAACAGTTTATAAGCACTAGAATACATGGCACCATAAGTGTGTACATATGGACAAATAAATATCACTAATAATAGAATTTTATCCATAAAAACACTATTTATAAGTTAATTCATATATTTTTTGAAACCACAGGAAGTGATGTCATAGATCACTCCCTATAAATAGAGACACCAGAGCACATACTAATCACTTGCACTTTGGACACAGAGGAGTTCACTACTGCTGGTTGAGCCAGGTAAAATAGGTTATATTGGCCTTATATGGGACTGTTCATAGGGAATGTTGCTTGCTATTATTTACTATGATTGTAATACTTTGTATATTACCCATTAGGGAATATTGGCCTCTGTTGGATTCCAGAAAGTATTCCTAATTATTTTTTCACACTTATTTGAGGTATGTAAAAAAATTTAAAAAAACTTTTAAAAATTTTTAAAAAAAAAAAATTCTAGAATCTAAAAAATAAAATATATAAAGAAATAAAAATAATAAATAAGCAGAAAGAATATTTAAATGCTTTTAAAAATTATTAGCAGGATCAAAATATTATTGTCCTTGTTTCTATATATAGAGTAAAAATTGAAGCATTATTCTGTATCAAAGCTTGGATCATGGCACTTGGGGGAATTTGTGACTAATACCCATTTGAAAAGCCCTAATTGGATTGGTATGTATATGAAATTAAAATCTGATAATCGTTGTGAAAAATAAGTTACTCACCTTTATATATGAATAATTATAAAAACTATGTTATCAGATACCTACCCTGTAAGAGGGGAGAAGTATCCATCTATAAGAGGACCTAGAATCACTGATATAAAAAGTGAAAGTCGAAGCAGATATATGGCATTTCCATTTAATAAGAGCACCATATTTTAAAGGTAATATAAATTGAAATTACTTATATGTGTATGTAAACATACAAGACCACAATACCATGAGTCTCATACATGTTCATTTATTAATAGTGGAAGTATACCTGGTGAAGAAATTACTCTACATTAAAAATTGAAAGTAAACCAATCAGGAAATAGTTTAAATCCTATAAGAACCTAAGAAGGTATGTTTCATTGATTAGATATACAATTGTAATAAATCCAACTCTCTTGGTGGGGGTTCCTTCTCTCCTCCCCCCCCCCCTCCTCCGTTCACTCCCAATTTGGTAATAAAGACTAATCTGCTAACATAAGCTATGGAATCTTAGTTAAAAACAGGGTGCATGAGAGAATGTGACCACAATAAGACTAATTAAACAAATTAATCTAATAAACTTATGTTAGCCATTTCCCTAGATGATTAGTGACAGGTGTGTTGGTAGCTGCTCACCTATAAAAGCAAAGTCTGCTGTGAGCTTCAGACCTGATAGCATGCCTGGTATCAAACATTGATGTGATAGCTATGTGTATTGCAGCCATTTTCAGCGATAGTGGTAGGACCTGCAGAACAGTGGGGTCCCTTGACGGGGGCTGCAGGCTTAAATGCATTGATCAATTCATGAACCAAATCTCCACTATTTATTATCAGTTAATTTAGTGTGTGCAGAGCCCATCCAATGTCTGTTTAAACAATGTGGTCACAAGCCATAGGGCACCCCAAAACTAGGAAAGGTGAGTGCCGATGTTAAGTGTATATATTGTTTATTAGATTAATTTGTTTAATTAGTCTTATTGTGGTCACATTCTCTCATGCACCCTGTTTTTAACTAAGATTCCATAGCTTATGTTAGCCATTTCCCTAGATGATTAGTGACAGGTGTGTTGGTAGCTGCTCACCTATAAAAGCAAAGTCTGCTGTGAGCTTCAGACCTGATAGCATGCCTGGTATCAAACATTGATGTGATAGCTATGTGTATTGCAGCCATTTTCAGCGATAGTGGTAGGACCTGCAGAACAGTGGGGTCCCTTGACGGGGGCTGCAGGCTTAAATGCATTGATCAATTCATGAACCAAATCTCCACTATTTATTATCAGTTAATTTAGTGTGTGCAGAGCCCATCCAATGTCTGTTTAAACAATGTGGTCACAAGCCATAGGGCACCCCAAAACTAGGAAAGGTGAGTGCCGATGTTAAGTGTATATATTGTTTATTAGATTAATTTGTTTAATTAGTCTTATTGTGGTCACATTCTCTCATGCACCCTGTTTTTAACTAAGATTCCATAGCTTATGTTAGCCATTTCCCTAGATGATTAGTGACAGGTGTGTTGGTAGCTGCTCACCTATAAAAGCAAAGTCTGCTGTGAGCTTCAGACCTGATAGCATGCCTGGTATCAAACATTGATGTGATAGCTATGTGTATTGCAGCCATTTTCAGCGATAGTGGTAGGACCTGCAGAACAGTGGGGTCCCTTGACGGGGGCTGCAGGCTTAAATGCATTGATCAATTCATGAACCAAATCTCCACTATTTATTATCAGTTAATTTAGTGTGTGCAGAGCCCATCCAATGTCTGTTTAAACAATGTGGTCACAAGCCATAGGGCACCCCAAAACTAGGAAAGGTGAGTGCCGATGTTAAGTGTATATATTATATATATATATATATATATATATATATATATATATATATACATACATATATACACTGGAGCGGAGTGAAAAAAATTGAAATTGAGATACTCAAAATCGGCTAGTGTGGAAAAGTTGTGACTTGACCTGAATAAGAAGTGTGCAAAAGCGTTTTGATCTGAGTCAACATCTTCTGTTCTGGCAAGAGATCTAAAGTTTCGCTTTTTAGGTGAAAATAATGAAACCTATGAAGAAGCTCCGATCTAGTAAAAATTATGTCAGGACTAAAGGTGCCCACAAAAAGATTTCAGGCAAGCACACATCTTTACCAAAGATTTTTCTTAAGATCCCATGTGCGTTCCTATGGATCTTTTGTTAAATCTTCTGATCTTTCGTGCAGCATGTAAGATCAGAAGATTCAGCTAAAGATCCACGGGAGTGCGCATCGTACCGATATCGGACGATTATCGGTAAACATCGGACAATATATCGTACGATTTATCGGAAATCGGCCAATCGGCCCAAAAATCGTTCTAGTGTGTGGGCACCTTTAGAGTGGTTCATTAATATACTTTAGCGTAGTAAAAGACAGTACGAGCTTGTCCTATTGCAAAGTGACTGACTTTAGTGGGAGAAAAAATCCCTTATATTTGACCCATTTTCATGGTCACAATTGTGAATATTGTGTGTTTTCTCCTGAATGTGTTTTTTTTTTGGGGGGGGGGGAGAGGATGCTCTGTAATTAAAGTCCAACAAACTCTTTACTGAATGCTACAGTAAGTTCAGTAAACAATGCATTACGCTCTGTTATTTAGGTGCAGTATTTTAAACACTTCTCTTTATTGTCTTTACTTGTGGCAGTTTATTTTAAACATGAATTGGTCTGAAAAACAGTTTTGCATCCCCTATGCTGGGAACATGATCAGGCTGCATTACAGCATATAAATAGACAATAAACAGAAGTGTTTAAAATACTGCACCTAAATAACAGAGCGTAATGCATTGTTTACTGAACTTACTGTAGCCTTCAGTAAAGAGTTTGTTGGACATTAGAAGACACAGGTGTGCATTATTCTATTAAGGGCAAACAAAATGGGATTTCTGTCAATAAACAGAAGTGATATGTAAAATGGTACATTAGACAGTTTACACTGTTACTTGTAATACTTTTTCTGACAGTTACTGTTTTTCCATAACAGACTGCAACAGTTATTTCTTATTTATGTACACAGGATTGTCTATCTTTGTATATGCACTGCAAAGAGAGCAGCATAAATCCAATTACCTCCTCACTGGGATGGAAGTAGCAAGATCTGACAACCGGATTGTTCTCAAAATGGGCAAAACCATGCTGCACTGCAGGTGGGACAGATGTAACAGTGTAACAATGTGCAGAGAGAGTTAAATTTGGGTGGGGTGTGTTGAAACTGAAATCAAAATTGCAGTGTAAAAATAATGCAGCCAGTATTTACCCTGCACAGAAACAAAATAACTCACCCAAATCTAACTCTCTCTGCACATGTTACATCTGCCCCACCTGCAGTGCAGCATGGTTTTGTCTATTTTGATAACAAATTTGGACTGCGATCAGGTCTGAATAAGGGCCAAAAGGCAGTGTTATATACCACACAGTGTCACTGAAATTCCATTTAGGGTATTTGTGCTTATTCTATTATAAACACATTCAGGAGAAAACACACAATATTCACAATTGAAAATGGGTCAAATATCAGGGATTTTTTCTCCCACCAAAGTCAGTCACTTTGCACTAGGACAAGCTCGTACTCTCTTTTACTATGCTAAAGTATATTAATGAACCACTCTAAGATGTCTTGACATAATTTTGACTAGATCGGAGCTTCTTCATAGGTTTCATTATTTTCATGTAAAAAGCGAAACTTTAGGTCTCTTGCCAGAACAGAAGATGTGGACTCAGATCAAAATGCTTTTGCACATTTCTTATTCAGGTCAAGTCACAACTTTTCCACACTAGCTGATTTTGAATATCTCAATTTCAATTTTTTCACTCCGCCCTAATTTACACATATATCAAGGTGATAGTGGCAGCACTCAAAGGACTTTGTTACCATGAAAGCAGGGAGGGTTAGCTATAAAGCAATAACATTTAAGTCTTTAATGACCTTCGTCAGATTGAACAAAGAACATACTGTACAAACTTACCTAATTAACACCCGCCACCACCGTGATTCTGTGCCCGACACGTGCCGTCCGTTTTGTCCTGTGACGTCACTCCTCAGCGATGCACAAAATCCGCCACACTCAAATGTCTGACACGTTGCCAAGGCAACCTTCAACAAAAAGTAGTGAAAATCCATGTAATATCTGACATTTAACAAGAAACAGTAAACAAGCACCTTTTCAATTATGACATTGATTGTTAATCTAAAGCTGTTATAACAGAAAAGCATTCAATTGAGAAAAAAGCATCATAAGAAACAATATAGACTATAATTTTCGTTAAGCCCATATGGAGACACTGTGTTGAGTCGGTGTATCCATGAGGTCTTGCATTGCAGTAGTAGTTTAGCACGGTCACCTCCCCTAGGGTTAAGTGGAATCTGTTCTACAGTATGATCTTAAATTTCATTGTAGATACTGCATGTCTAAGCTCGCGAAAATGTCTCGGCAATGGTTTTTCTGGAGTACCTGGCTTGCCTTCCAGGGACCTATGGACTGCTGCTTTTTCTTTAAAGGGTTGGGTAGTCTTCCCCACGTACAAAAGTCCACAGGGACATCAAATTATGTAAACCACATAGGGACTGCTACATGACAATATATGCTTTACAGGAATGCGGGCTCCAGTGTGTGGGTGCGCGAACGTGCTGCCTGTTACCAGAAAGCTGCACATCGCACAACCCAAACACCTGCAGTACACAAGTTGTACTGCTTGATGGTGCAAGGAAATATAGTTTTTAACAAGCCAGACTTTTAAGCTATGTTCACGTTTACGGCTGGGTGATAGAGTTACATTATTAAACATTGTTTAAATTAAAGGTGCATACACACTGTAAACATTTTTTTACATATTTTTTTTTGACCAATTTCATTCATTTCGGCCATTCTGAATGAAATTGGTCAAAATATCTTTCAGTGTGACTGCAACGAACGTCGAATGATGATGCGCATAACCGTCAGTTGTTCATCAAGATTGTTCGTCAACTGTGCATGCAGCTCAATTTGAATATTTTTTTTTTTTTTAAAACCTATAAACTGTAGCTAGATCTTTCATAAACATCTTTCGTCCAGGACACTGGGTTCAAGAGAAATTGGTCATCGATGTCTTTCAACGAAATTGGTCAACAAAAATTGTACAGTGTGTATGCACCTTAAGATGTGCATCTACACAAAAATAAGTGAGTTTTCGGTTTCTGTTTAAATTCCTTATTTAGGAAATGTCTGAATTTTAATACTATAGGTATTTCACTTCTCTGTCTTATTATTACCTATCAGGCTTTCTGATTCCCTTACCTCCTTCAAGCGCTCCCTCAAAACCCAAAAACCCGACTAGCCTATCCCTCCTCCTCCTAACCTCTTTCGCTCCTCCGATCCTGCCTACCCTCAGCGGTGTAGCTAGGTTCTATGGTGCCCGGAGCAAGGGCAAATTTCGCGCCCCCCCCCCCCCTTAATGAATTGGGGGCGTGGCTAAAACTTAAAAAATAAGACACTATATAAGACACTGTAACGGAATCTGCTGCGCTATATAAGACGCTGTAACGGAATCTGCTGCTATATAAGACACTAACGGAATCTGCTGCGCTATATAAGACACTGTAACGGAATCTGCTGCGCTATATAAGACGCTGTAACGGAATCTGCTGCGCTATATAAGACGCTGTAACGGAATCTGCTGCGCTATATAAAATGCTGTAACGTAATCTGCTGCGCTATATAAGACACTGTAACGGAATCTGCTGCGCTATATAAGACACTGTAACGGAACCTGCTGCGCTATATAAGACGCTGTAACGGAATCTGCTGCGCTATATAAGACACTGTAACGGAATCTGCTGCGCTATATAAGACACTGTAACGGAATCTGCTGCTCTATATAAGACACTGTAACGGAATCTGCTGCGCTATATAAGACGCTATAACGGAATCTGCTGCGCTATATAAGAACCTGTAACGAAATCTGCTGCGCTATAAAGGACGCTGTAATGGAATCTGCTGCGCTATATAAGACATTAACAGAATCTGCTGCGCAGTGGCGTAACTATAAATCTAGCCGCCCCCCCCCAGCCCGCAATAGGGAACTTTTATATGTACATATATATATATGCAGCAAGACTGCCACTAACCATGCTTTTGAGGGATGGAGAATCTCCTTAATAATTCTTCAGGGCCAGCCTGTATGCACACCAGACACAGGGGGGAAGTTTGGACAGCCCGGCAGGTCAGCTTGGGTCAATACAGCCGCTACTAGCCGCTTAATCGCGGCGTTTCCCGGCCAGGAGGATCACCTCTGTTTAACACAGCTAGTGGCTGACAGCGGCGGAGTGCGGGCGGCAAGAAGTCATCGGCGGGCGGCAAGTGAGCTGGCGGCTCAACATCAACAGCAGTGAGCGTACTAGCTGTGCTGCAGCGCCGGTGCCTGTAGAACCTGCCCTGGGGAAGCAGTACACTACACGGGCAGGTAAAGGAGCCAATAGGCTCTGTGTGTATACGCTCACTAATGGGAGCGCAACCGCCGTCCTGGGAAACTTTGCTGGTTTTCAGTTAGTGGTGGTGGGACACTCACTACTCCTGCGCTTCTACACAGTAAGCAGCGCGCTAAGTGGATGATAAGGTCGCGCTGCGCTGCGCTGTGCTGCTATTGGCTAGGCTCTGTGTACAGGGATCATTTGCGGTGGGCGGTGGGGGGGGGCGGGCCGGCGGCGCCATTCCACCAATCGGCGCCTGGAGCATGAGCTCCGGTGGCTCCGCCCTCCCTACGCCTCTGCCTACCCTACCCCTCCATCTGTTCCCATCCGTTCCTACTTATCCTATTGTTTTTCATTCGTCCACCCACCTCCTTTTAGTCTGTTAACTCTTATGAGTATGGCGCTCCTTCCTCACGTACTCACCCTACCTCTTTACCTCACCAGTGCTCCAGCCCTGTTCTTTCCTTCCTCTACTTCATCTTCAGTCTCCTCGACAATTTCGACACCTACTTCAGAACTGATGCTGATTTTAGTTCTACCAGCTATACCTCTATTTATGCTGCATTTTATCAACACATCCTGTACGTTAACTTGTAATTAATTTTTTGTTTGCTATGTACGGCGCTGCGGACACTTTTTGGCACCTTATAAATAAACAAACTACTACTATTATTAACATTGTTGCCTTACTATGTTTGTTACAAAGTCATGTGCTTATTATTTATTACTTGTTACTTAAGTGTTTAAAAGAGTCCAATACTGTGCACTATATTTACCAATTACATATTTCTTATGCTTGACAAAAATTAGACCTGATTAGCCAGTACAGTATATGTACAAATACACATAGGAAAATTAAATAAGATGAATAGGTACAAATGCACTTATTGGTACCCAATTGATCTTATTTGATTTATTTATTTATTTACAGTTTCTTATATAGTGCAGCAGATTCCGTTGCGCTTTACAATTGTAGACAGGGATCAAACAAACTGGGTAACTACAGACAGACTTGGAGGTAGGAGGGCCCTGCTGCAAGCTTACAATCTATAGGGACAATCTTGATAAAATCCTTTTATTACAAACAACTGAATTCATCCGAGCTGTCGTTTTTATGAATGCAAGCTCAGCCAAATTAGGCTGTATGAAAGAGTAAACCATTCATAGAACTCAAGTACAGGAAGGATGATAACTGCGCTGGATTTAAGACAACAAGTATATTCTTAAATTGACTAATTTAATAAGACATATATTATGACATTTAGACAAAAACAATAAACATAAAAATATTAATGGTTATAGAGGATAGTTATAAAGTCAATAGTAAAATATATTCGGTGCAGTGACCCGAATACGTGGATAGTCACCCTTTTTGTCCACCAGTACTGGGGAAGTCCATCCAAGTTGGTGTGGATGTGTATGTACAGTTTCCAGTAATTTGCGGAAGGTGCCTCTATTGCAGTGGTATGGTGAGGGTAATCTCTGCTGGATTTGAATAGGTGGCAAATACTTCAGTGTGGTGGGTGCCTTATCCAAGCAAAGTTTTTGGTTGGGGTGCAAGATCCTACGCGTTTCATTGCTAAATGCGGCTTTTTCAAGGTCCATATTCACATTAGAATATGGGCAGAAATGTTCTCTCCATACTCCCTATTCTGGAGAGACCCTGAACATAGATCATGTCTAGCAAGCCTCCCACCTTTTCTTAAATTTAAACTTTCCATTTTGAACTATTGTATTTGCACTCATTTGCTAGTAAGCAATGCATATAGGATGAATTCACTACGGTATATTCCTTTACCCATAGATCCTTCACTAGCTTGATGTACACTACAGCATTCTAAAATCAAATAATTTTTGAAACCGTACTCCACCTGCTGGAATTAGCCTTTGCAGGTCAACATCAAATGGTCATGCAATCCATACTCCTTACAATTTGACAATCTTTAAAGCCTTTCATGATATTTGCTAGGATGAAGGCATGTGGGAAACATTAGATATTAGTCAGTGGGCTCATATGATGGAGGTGTTTTTACTTTTACTAAGGAATACTAATATAAATGCATATATCACTGGTGCATGGTAACAACAAGACCATAATATGCTATGGAAGCCACCCACCCACACACATAAAATCTTTGTTGGATGAAATATTTTAGCTCCTACAATTGGTGGTCCTGCCCCAAGTTATCCAAAGAAGCTTTGTTGAGAGCAATGGACACTTTTTCCAAATAAATCTAAGGTGGGAGACAGTGTTCATAGTTGTAGGTACTGTACAAGTATCAAAGAGGAAAATGGTTTGACATATACAAACAAAAGGAGACACCTGTGGATGATGAATGGCAGGCATTTTTATAGACAAATTTCGCTACTGACAAGTATTCTGCCCGTGTTGTAAAAGTTAGATATATAACAGCGGCAATATTGGTCAAGTGATTGATTGACATGCTACTTCTCATCATTTGACTGTGGAGGATTTCCAGATGATAGACTGGAGTAAATAACCAAGTAACCAAATAACAGAAATAGGGGTGTGCAGCAGGCATTTTTCTTGCTTTGTGTTTTGGGATCTGTATCTCTGGACGTGTTTTGGTTCTGGATCTGTTCCAAAACACCACCATTTTAATTTTTCTTCTACGCTATTATTAACCTCAATAACATTATTTTACACTCATTTCCAGTCTATCCTGAATGCCTCACAATGTTTATTTTAGGCCAAAAGGTTGCACCGAGGTTGATGGATGACTATGCTAAGCAACACAAGTGGGTGGCACAAACAAGTGACCCATCTAGGCGTGGCACTGCAGTGGCAGACAGGATGGCAGTTTGAAAAATTAGGCCCCAGAGAGCACATAATGCCCAAAACAAGAGGTGCGAGATGGAATTGTGCTTATGCCCTCCCACCCACCCATGCACACTGACTGTGGCTGAAATTATTGCTTTGTTTGGGCCCCCACAAAAAAAAGCAATTCATATCTCTTCCTGTACAAACCGGCTCTACATAGGCAAGATGTTGTCCTCCTCTTCATCCTCCCATTCCTCAACCCATTCAGTGTGTGCATCCTCATTCTCACAGATTATCAATTCCTGCCACTGCACTCCGAAATCACAGGTCCCTCCGTAGTCTCTGGAGGTTGGTCTTCGTAGTAGAATTAATAATTTATTTTGATGAATATCATCTTCTTCACATTTTGTGGAAGCAACCTCCTACGCCGCTCGCTGACCAGGTTCCTGGCTGCACTAAAAACTCTTCCAGAGTACACACTGAAGGGGGGACAACTCAGGTAAACTAGAGCCAGTTTGTACAGGGGATTCAAAATTGTTGGCAGGTCCTTCAGTCCAGACCAGATGTCCAAACTCATTCCTGCCTGCCCTGCATCACCACCAGTGGGTTGAGTAGGAAATCTTAGTTGTTTCCTCGCAGCCACAGGAGTGGGAAAAAAATGAAGGAGGCGCTGTTGCCATGTCACAGTCAGCTTTAGTTGACCAGCAGGTCTTTGCACCGCGGTGGACTTGTATCCATCCGAAACAGAGACACAACATTCGCTTTAAACCGAGGATTGAGCACAGTGGGCAAAATGTATTCCTCTGACTTTAACAGACTTACCACCCTTGAATCTTGGCAAAGTGTATGAAGGGCTTCATCCACAAGACCTACATGCTTTGCAGAATCACAACACTTTAACTCTTCCTTCAGGGGAATGGCCTGACTCAAGCTGGTAGTTGGAACTGACTTTGCGTGTGGCAAGTTCTAATGGCTAGAGAACCTTGCACAACACGGAAATCAGTCTCCACTGTGCTTGGGTCAGGTGTATCCCTCCTCCTTTGCCTATGTCATAGGTGGCTGTGTACACTTGGATAGCCTTTTGCTGCTCCTCCATCCTCTGCAGCATATTGAGAGTGGAGATCCAGGGCATCACAACCTCTTGTTTGAGGTCAGAATAGCAAAAGTGTCCTGCAATTTTGCGGGACACCGTAAGCATCCACTACACGGCCCTGTCACTTTTAGGAAATGCTGCACAACCAAATTTATCGTGTTGGCAAAGCATGGCACATATTGGAATTTGCCCATATGTAATGCCAGCACAGCTGGCATTTCGGAGATGCTGCTGCAGTTGCTGCAGAAGGTAAAGCATCTACCCAGTGGGCTGTCACAGTCATATAGCCCTCAGTTTGCCCTGTACCACTTGTCCACATGTCCGTGGTTAAGAGGACAGTGGGTACAACTGCATTTTTCAGGACACTGAGGACACTTTTTTGGACGTCTCTGCTCATCCTGGGTATCTCCTGCCTAGTGAAGTGGAATCTTGATGGTATGGTGCCGGGGACAGAATGCCTCAATCAATCGTCTAAATCCAACTCCACCAATGGCGGACACCCAGGGCCGGCACCATCACTAGGCATCTTTAGGCATTTGCCACTGGACGGCGGTACTGAGCTGCAGCAAGCAGCCATCCGTCACAGGAGGAAGCAGGAAGAAGGCATTACCCATCCCAGCACGGCAGGGAGCAGGTGAGCCATGGTCCCCACTGGAGCTTGACAGCGCACCCCCTGCCCCCCTGGTGCTATCGGCGGGTGGTGCCCCCTGCCCCCCTCCCCCAGACTTTAACTGTTAGCCACAAATGACAGAAGACTCCCGCACCCCCCCCCCTGGAGCCTGCCGATTGCCGCACTCCCCCTCGCGCAATGGGCGATGATTTTATCAGTGGGTGCTGCCCGCACCCTCCTCCCGGACGGTAATCCACGGGTGGCACCCCATACCCCACAGTGGAATGAGCCACTTCTTCCCATAAAGTGATGGGAAGGTCAGGCATCACAACCAACAACACGCTTGGACTCTCCTTGGGGATTTGTGATACCATGTTTTAGAAGGCACTGTTGTTTGCTGTGCTATTGATGACAGGTTAACTCTCTTACATTTTCTAGTGGGGGGGATGAGGAGGGCTTAGATCGTGTGAAGCCGATATGATGATCTCCATAATCTTTAAAGGCAGAATATCTGTACTGGACTTCTGCAGCACTATCTCTGGGCTAGAACTGCAGCACTATCACTGGACTGGCCTATACAGCACTATCACTGGACTGGCCTATACAGCACTATCACTGGACTTTAACGTCAGTATTACTGGACTTGAACTGTAGCAGTACCAATGGACTTTAACGTCAGTGCCACTGGACTGGATTTATGTAGCAGTATCACTGGACTTATACAGCAGTATCACTGGACTTATACAGCAGTATCACTGGACTTTAATGGCAGTATTACTGGACTTATGCAGCAATATCAATCTACTTTAATGCCAGTGCCACTGGACTGGACTTATGCAGCAGTATCACTGGGCTGGACTTATGCAGCAGTATAACTAGACTGGACTTATGCAGCAGTATAACTAGACTGGACTTATGCAGCAGTACCAATGAACTTTAACATCAGTGCCACTGGACTGGACTTATGTAGCAGTATCACTGGACTTTAACGGCAGTATAACGACGTATGCAGCAGTACCAATGGACTTTACATACAGTGCCACTGGACTGGACTTATGCAGCAGTATCACTGGACTGGACTTATGCAAAGTATCACTGGACTGGACTTATACAGCACTATCACTGGACTGGAACTGCAGCAGTATCACTGGACTGGACTATACAGCACTATCAAGGGACTGGAACTGCAACAGTATCACTGGACTTTAATGGCAGTACCACTGGACTGGACTTATGCAGCAGTATTACTGGACTGGAAATATTCAGCAGTACCAATGGACTTTAACGGCAGTACAATTGGACTGGACTTATGCAGCAGTATCCCTGGACTGGACATAGGCAGCAGTATTACTGGACTGGATTTATGCAGCAGTACAAATAGACTTTAACAGCAGTACCACTGGACTGGACTTATGCAGCAGTATAAATGGACTGGAAATATGCAGCAGTATCACTGGACTGGATTTATGCAGCAGTACCAATAGACATTAACGGCAGTACCACTGGACTTTGATGGCTATATCACTGGACTGGACTATACAGCACTATCACTGGACTGGACTATACAGTCCTATCAGAGGATTGGACTATACAGAAGTATCACTGGACAGGACTATATACAGCACTATAACTGAACTGGACAGCACTATGACTGGACTGGACGGCAGGAAGGTGGGTGAGCAGGCAGGCAGGTGGACATGTGGTTCTGTGTCTTCACTCTCCATGTCTGGAGTAAAGATGGCGTCAGGCAGCCTGCCCCTTTAAAGTGTCCGGATCTCACAAGACCGCCTGCTGAGCTCAGATAGCGGGTGGCATTGCGGGTGTCTGGGACTTAATTCAGGCCTCATCTTTTAGTGACTTTAGGGGGCAGGTAATGACAAAGTTGCCTTTTCCACCAAAAGAAAGACACAAGTCATGAGTCATTCTCTTGGTTTTCTTCTCAGGGTGGAGTGAGAATGCCCCTATCTGTAATTGTTGGGCAGGATGTTCCTGGACATTAGAAGCTGCAGGACATGGGGGGAAATGCACTCTTATTTCCTCTGTAGATTCTAATTGAAAGTTGCAAGGGACTGTATACTAAATGAATAAATATTTTATTTATCAAATAAGCTGAGAAGAAACTGACTTTGCTCATGATCTGAGCCCAGTGCAGTAGACTTCTGTAGGGTTTCACCCTTGCCTAAGAGTGCACAAATGTGCTTCTGTGGATGCTGCCCTATCCAGGTCATCCCCAAGAGCAGAGAAGACGGTGTACACAAATTGTAATGAAACATGAAAACTAACCCAAACACTTGTAAAAGGGATATAATTAAACATTTACTTCACTGCAAGCCATAGCATTGTATGCAATCTATGGTCTGACTAGTGTGCAGTCACATATATGAAGTGTTTAGAAATGACCATCGGAACAACAGCAGTAAGCAGAGTATTACAAATGTAAGTCTTTTCACTCTAAGCCTACAAAACTCTTTATTTCTAATACACCATGTACTACAAATTATTTTTCTGCATCCCTCTCCATGGTATTCTTTCAAAGCTCACTCCACTTGAAGCTCTAAACACATTTGTTCCTCGATCACCCACCCCCCTCTTATTAATAATCATGAGATTTTTACTTATCTCTATACATTGACATTAACATCCACAATCTGTGCCACAAACAACATTCACAAACCACCTGCATCTACACTAGGGATGAGTGCACTCGGATTCGGGGAATCCGGACACCCCTGAACACTCCCCTATCCGAACGCGCTCTTGATCCTGTTCGGGTATTCCCACCCAGGCCCGGAGCGCACCTTTTTGGCGCTCGCGAACGCCGAAAAGGTGTGCACTGTCCGGACACTATCACTATATAAGGATGGCTGGGCAGGCACCATGTTCACTCCAGTCTAGGAGATTGAACAGTGTACATGTGTCTGGCAGTCTTCCCTGGCACCCGCTCACATGCTCACTGCAACCTGCATGGTGTAGTCATTTTAAATACTACACTGCTGATAGTGCAATTAGTTATGAGTAAAAGTACTGAACACAAGAGAAATGGCGGAGGCTAGCACTCCACCTCAGTCAGGATAGTCACTGAAAATACAGTACCGCTGAGGTGCTCACCACAGTTGGAGCAGTCCAGTGAATGCACTAGGTGAGGTAACAAACAGGGGTAATACAGCCAGACCAAGTATGCCAGACCTCTGCCACCAGTTGCTTTGCCAAGGGTACAAACTGGGAGTATGTTGTCAGTGTCCAGTGTTATTTCCTGCAGTAGAAGTAGAGCGTCCGCAGCCCAAAATCACAGAGGATTTGCTGGGGGCCGAATCGGCAGGGCCAGGAGGATGTGAGTAGGCGACTACGGCCCAGGGAGCACGCGAGCAGGATGACGTCGTCACCTCCTGCGCGGACAGCGGTAGTGTGTCCCTAACGAGAACACTTCCTACATACACCGCTCACCGTTACAGGGAGAAACCAGCGCCCAACAGCCAGCCCGCTGCAGCACCCGGGGAGGACACGGAGAGAAACCGGCAGGAGTCCCAAGACGCCGAATAGAGTACCCAAGATGGCGCCTGGTCTCAGCAGCACCAGAGACAGGAGGAAGCAGACCAGGAGTCTCCCTGCGTCTAAATCAAGCCGGTCAAGTGGGCACCAAGCGGTCCAACAGCATCAGGGGGGCACCGGAGAACAAAGCAAGCAGGGCAGGGAAGTCTAAATCCCTGCAGGCAGGATAAAAAACAGGATTTTCCAATCATGGTCCAGTGTACAGACCAAGTGATTTTGTATCTTGATCTTTTGTCCAGAATGTGGGTGGCAGTAGGACATTCCCGTAATGAGGGCCCTGCAGGGCAAAAAGATCAAAAAAGATAAAAAAGATCAAGATACAACATCACTTGGTCTGTACAATGGACCGTGTTATATATATTTTGTAATGCCCTTGTGGGCTCACTTATGAGGGCAAGACTATTAGGACTTTCCGTGAAAGGATGAACCAGCATCGGTCATCGATCCAACTTACCTATGCCACCGCTGCTACTGATAAACCAGCGGCAGCGCACTTTTTGAGAATGAATCATCAAATATCATCAATGACTTATATGATCATTGATTGGGTCCCACCAAGGGGAGGAGACCATTGTTTATTATCACTATGAAAAGAAGCCCGATGGATACAAAAGTTGGACACTATTGCTCCGAGGGGGCTTAATGAGTACAACTCACTGAGTGTCTCTTTCTAGGTTAGTTCCGAGATATATGTTCAATACTAAAAATAGTGTATTAGTGCGCCTGGTGATAAATTTTTTAGAAAAAGTGTAAAAATTATAAAAATAAGGAACAGATTTAATTGGTGTGTTGTTGTTTGTTATGTCTGTTATATGTAGGTATGTGGACCTTTGATGCAAACATGTGGTATAGAATCTGATTTGTGAAGTACTATGACAAAAAGAGGTCTTCACAGGTTTGTTACATAAATTAGCATAATAAAATGAGGCTTACCGGCTTGTAAAAATAATAAGTACTGTAATATACAGAAATGTTGGCTTTATTTATTGATATGATTGGTGGCACGCAGGGATGCTTTGCGTTCCACATTGTCATAATTACAGCAGTGTGATACAAGCCGCCCCCGTTCTGTGGAATGCAAGGATTTCCACGTTCCACAGCGATTCAGGGCTCTGACCGGCGGAAGTGATGCGGCAATAGCAACTTCTGCATGGTGGAACGCACGCCAGCCGGTGGAACGCACGCCGCGGCTGGCATTGAGTGTAACAGTGACGGGGTGCTCACCTAGCACTGTATATGAAAATTGGTAAGAGTTATGGCTGACTATATTTAACATCATGGTTATATTTCGCAGTATAGATATGTACTAGGGAGCATTGTTAATATGTTGAGAGTTACTTGAATGGCACTTCCGGGATTTGTAAGTGGGAGTTGCCAATATACCTGTGTGTGAGCATATAAGGTCCACATTTATTCATTGTTGGTTGTACAATGGTGGAGGCAGGAGAAAGGGGGGCCTTGACAAAGGTCTATGTTTAGACCGAAACGTTGACCGTTAACCCACTGTCACATAATGGAATAATCAGCTGTGGTATGTAATACATTTTCTGCAAGCAAAAAGGATCGGTGAATGCACCCATTTTTTTGTTGTTTTATATATATATATATATATATATATATATATATATATAGACAGGGGGTACGGGTGGCACTCCAACGGATTTCAAAACAAAGGACCTTCAACAGGTAACAGTTTATTCTATATATAGAATATATACTTTATTCTATATATATATATATATATATATATATATATATATATGTATATTCACACAAAAACACACACACACGAAACACATATCAACATGGTACCCTGGAGAATGTTGACTACTATCGAAAACATTTTGAATTGGGTTGCATTGGAAGGGCTCTTGTTCTCAGCTAAAGCCACATCCATCTGTTCATGTTGTAACTTAATCAGACAAGTTAAAATGACTTGTGTGGCTTTCAGAGAACAATTCTTTTGAAAACTGCTCTGTCTTCTGACTAGTTATAAATAGCCTAGTGGCTAACATAAGAATAGAGTTAGGGCCTAAAACACAGGGTGAGGGTGACCTTATGTAGGGTAGCTATAAAAAGAAATTATATTTCAGCAGAACTTAATCCTCAGATTATCCAAGGGAATCCCTATTGTTACAGAGGACTGGCTAAAATCCCAATACTGTACCTCCCCTGCCCTGTCAAAGGCATGATGTAATTTATCTCACTATCGAATAGTAATGCCATGCTATTATACATAATAATTTAGTCTCTCTGGATGTGACTGTAAGAATATCAATGATTTTATTTAACTGTAAAAACAATAGGACATTTCAACACTTGAGATGTAAATTATACACTGTGTCTGTGTGCTTTTTATGTAGAGCATACTTATACTATTTATAGAATACAAAAGCAGCTGACAGACATCAGCCCCAGATGATGTCAAGTACATTATGCATATGCCAATTTTTTTCTCTATAAATGAAAACATTATAATTACCACAACATAACAGAAATGCCATATTATCTAAGGAACAAATTAGAAGAAATTGGAACATACTTGCTATTTAACTTGTGTTTTATTAGATGTTAGTTTACCAAGTATCAATGAATATTATGTAAATCTGTAATCATTACTTCCCCATTCAATTTCCTTGTCCTGTTAATAAAAGGTAACGCTTAAGACAGGATTTATTTGTATTAATATGTTGGCACTAATAAAACATTGAAAGGAATATAATGAAATATTTATAGCTGTCAACACACAGATTACTGACAATATGGGATTTAGGTCATGTCAACACAAAAATTCAGATTTCATGAAAGTGGCATAACATGTCTAAAACTAGGCAAATCTATTTAAATACTAATGCACATTTATAGGAATCACATTTGGAAACTTTTATAATCTTGATATAAAAATTACATATAGTACAGATTATAATATATAAGGTTACACTACTGGCAAAATGTTTTAGAACTATCCCACTTTTTTATTTATGCAGTTGAATACATAAATATACTCTAAAATAATAATAATAAAAAAACAATAAAAACCACTGGGGATAAAATAAACCAGTAATTCACATTTCCTTTTATCTAAGTTTAATTTTATCTAAGTTTAATAACCATTTTTAACAGACTCAATACGGGAAATTTGCTAAGATGGGAGTTCTGTTTCACATGGGATATTGCTATGGGCACAGTGGCATAACAGGTCCGCAGACCCCGTGGCGGCTTGGGGAGGATGCTTGCTGTGCCGACAGACAGGCATAGGAGCATCAGAAACCCGGGCAGGCATCACATCCGTGCGTCTCCTTCTCTCCTGAGTGCAGTGTTTGAGATGCTGGAGAGGAGGGGAGCTGATGTGCTCTACCCTTGTCCGTCTCAGCCACACAGCAGACGAGTTCACAAACCCCCCACTTCAGACACCCGTCCTGGCAGCTGTATTACCCATCCTCCCTTTCCACACAGAGGCACCTGGCCGGTTGCTGTGTTCTATCCACAACCTGCAGTCAGGCACCGGTAGCAGCAGCTAGTTCTTCCCACAATCAGGCACCCGGTAGATTATGTGTCTTGTCGTTGTGTCCCCCCCGTCCCCCCCTGCTTAGGCACCCAGCAGCTCTCCTACTCCTCCTCCCCAGTTCTCACGGTCCCCCCTGCCCCGATCTGGCACCCGGTAGCAGTTGTGCTCTCCCCCTGCCCTCAGGCACACAGAAGGCAAGTTGTCTGCGCTCTGAATCCCCTCCATCTTCAGGCAACCTGATCTCGCGGCTGTGTCCCCCCTCCCTCACCATACCTGCTAAGGCACCTGGATGCGGTGCTCTCTCCACTCCCACCCGACTCGTCAGGCACAAGTCTGATGCCGTGCCTCCTTCCCTCATCAAGCAGCTAATCCATCCCTGTCCCCCCTTCAGGCATCCAGACCCCCCACCAGTCTGACACCCTGCTGCTTTTGTATTGTGGATAATCATCTGTTTTTATCCTAATAAATATCCCTTTAATGCACCATGAAGCGCCCCTCTCTATCTATTCTTGTCTAGATTGTTACCTCCGTGGATCCAGGTGATGTGTTATATTGGAGAGGGAGCTGCAGCAAGTGATCTGGACTTTGGAGCGATTAACTCTGTGTGTCACACAAGGAGTTTATGCTGGACATTTGGTTATTCGAACAGCGCTTGCGAAGCGTGGCGAGCGCAGCGAGCCCGCGAGGGGCGGCGGTGCGCGTCCTCCGACCTTTTCATACCCCTACTATCCACGTCGGCGTGGAGTTGAGAAAATAAAGTGTGGCGAGCGCAGCGAGCCACCGAGCCCGAAGCGTGGCGAACGGACGCGTATACCTGTGAAGTTATACGCGTCCCCTCGCGGGGCTCGCTGCGCTTGCCACGCTTCGGGCTCGGTGGCTCGCTGCACTCGCCACACTTTATATTCTCAACTCCACGCCGACGTGGATAGTAGGGGTATGAAAAGGTCGGAGGACGCGTACCGCCGCCCCTCGCAGGCTCGCTGCGCTCGCCACGCTTCGGGTTGGCGTCAATCGTGGGGTGCCGTTAAGGGGGTAAAATTTGGGGTCTGGGGACTACTTTACATTGAATCCAATGTAAAATAGGGTCCCAGGGGCCCTATTCACATTTGATTCAATGTAAAAATCGGGTCGATCGCTTTGGTCGCATCGCATGCGATTTGGTCGCATGCGATGCGACCGACGCGATTTTTCCGACCCGATCACCCCGATACAAATCGGTGTGGCCGTGCTAGGAAACAAGTACCTTCACTTTGGCCACAAGCCCTGGAGGGATGCTTTGTACATCAGCATATATATATATATATATATATATATATATATATATATATATATATATATATATACAAAAAGCAGGAGGCACACACTTTGAAGTAGATTTTGTTGGTGCAAGGTCCATAAAAGTGAGACAGAATCACTCCTTCCACACTGGATAATGGAGAAGCCGACCCGACCCGACACCCCTGAAACAGCTGTTGGGTCAGCTGTTTAACCCTTGTTAACCCTTGCAGTGGCGTAACAACAAATAGTGCCCCCCCCCCCCCCCGCCTTGAACATTTCGCCCCCCCCCGCCACCGTGGCTGGGACAGATATATGCAGAGGGAGGCAAGGTGGTACCTCGGGTGTAGCGGCGGGAACTGAGGGGTGCTGGGGGACCTGGTGCGGCATCTGCAGTGTCCGGGAAATGAAGCGCTGAGAGCGGACACTGCGGACGGACAGAGGCGGCAGAGTTTGAGAATTCAAAAAATAGGCGGCTGATTGGCTGAGAGGGAACTCTCACCTAATCAGCAGCCTCGGCCACCACTATTAGGGGTGCTGCTGTCCTGTGCTGTTAGGGTTGCTGTATATAAATCCAGCGGTGTTGCTGTATGAGTGCACTGCTGGCGCGTGTTGATGCAGAAATGGAAGAGGAGGACACACAATTTAAAGATTAGGAACCAATTCCTTGTGCTGAAGCTGCTACCACTAGTCATTGACAATGCAATTTCATCAATGTTGTCTTCTAAGGCCGATTCCCAATGTCATAGAGGGCATGTCAAATCCAAAAAGCTAAAATGAGTAACAAAAAAAAAAAAATGTAAACTACAGTATCTGATGAGAAATGTAACATAGTCAATATGCCATTTAGGACACAAAGTGGAAAGGAAAGGCTAAAGCACTGGCCTATGTTCATGACGTGGTTCAGCTTTTCATAAAGTTGGAAGCCCTCTTCCCTCTCAAAATCTTTGTAAAAAAATGGTTAAAGCACAACTATCACAAATGGGTGCCGAATGACTCACCTACACTCGGGATTCTGATGGTTGTTTCTCCGACATCGGAATCCATACTGTCAGAAGCCCGACAGTTGGAATGACTTGCAAGGGATATTGTCCCTCATGGGAGACCACAACCCCCATGGAGGGAGAATAGAATAGGTGCTAGTGCAGCTCACCACCAAGCCTGCAAGGGGCTTGAATGCGCTTGCCCTACTGTCAGGCTCATACAACAGTCTTAGAATTACCCCTCGGCTTATACAACAAACTTAGCAGCACCCCTGGGCTTATACAACAGACAAAGCAACACCCCTGGGTTTATACAGATGACAGAGCAACTCTTTTAGGGCCCAAACAAACCAATTATTTCAGCCACCGTTATTGCAGACCCTGTTGCTGAAATGGTTTGTTAAACTGTGCATGTCCTGTTTATGTAGGACAATTCCATCATGCACCTCTTTTTTTGTGGTGGTCCAAACAAACCAATCATTTCGGCCACAGTTGTGGCAGAATAGAATAGGTTTGGATGTGCTGCAGAAACCGTGTGATATAATTAAACATACGCCGCAGCGGCACAAACAAAGAGATCAGGCGCACAATTTGTTAACAATGTGAGAAAAGAAAGAAGGGGAAGGGAATGCAATATAAATTAAATAAATTAAGTAATTTTTACACCTGCAGCTCTCACATAGGGCAGTATTCAATGAGAAAAATTTGCCATGTTTTATGGCGAGTTTGTGCTTTTCTTGCGTTGGACGGAGACTTTTGCTCTCAAAAAGCAAGCAACCCTATTCAACGTGCACTTCTCGCCGTCTTTCTAAGTGATTTTCGCCGTGTCTCTCCGTGTAGCAATTCTCCTTCTTTTCATGGAGAAGTGGAATGTGAACTTTTTAAATAAAAGGTTTTTTGTTTTCATTTTGGTGTAAAAAAATCAGGAATTTTATTCTGTGAAGGGGCATGCTATTTTTATTCATGTGCTTATAGCACATGAATATATATTTTAATTTAAAAAAAATATATATATATATTTTTTTACACAGAGCAGCCAGCAGGGGGCCGGGAGCCGAGCTCATAGCTCTCTGGAAGGTTGCTGGGGCACCATGTTAACCAAATGGCAGCACTTTATACTGGAATAATCCCTCTGGGGTAGAGAAGGCTACTGTTGCCTAAGGCTATTGTTGCCTTCTGTTAAAGGACCCTGCCAATAACCTTTTGTCAAATCAAGTGTATGGGTAAGAATTAACCTCCTGCTTTATACTGTCTGCTTTGCTTTGGGTATGTGATATAGCCTTCTTTTAATGACCACCCTGGGTGGAGTCATAACATCATGTTGGATGTGTCTTCCGGAATGGCAGAAAAGGAAGTTCACCACTTCCTGTTTCTGTCCAGGAGTAAGCATGACTTTAATGCATCCCTCTACCACAAGGCAGCCATTTGTACATGGCACACAACACCTGTCCCTAGCGCTCATATTTTGTCTTTGACTTTAATGGATGTATAACTGGTCCACAAAATGAGTGATGTTAGGTTTGAATGATGGCACGGTTGTTCTTCCCACCCTTCTTTCAATAGATCCAGAGTCCCTTTGGGCTGTCTCTCATAGAGGAGCTCAAATTCACTAAACCCTGTAGAGGATTGGGGTACCTCTCTGACCGCGAACTTCAGATAAGGTAGAAGCAGATCCCAATCTCATTTTCATTGTCACTGTTCTCTTTATCATTTGCTTAAGGGTTTGATTAAACCTTTCTAACAGGCCATCTGTTTGCGGGTGGTACACTGAGGTGGTAATCCTGTCTACTTTTAAAACCTTCATAAGTGTAGAAACAAAAGGGGTACCTTGGACATGATTAGTAGCTCTCTGGTAATGGTGCCAGGTTTCATATTACGGAGGAGTATAGCCTCCGGGTACCTGGTGACATTGGGGTTTATTCTAGTTCATTCTTTCTGAAAAAAAACATCTTAGATGGACAAAACCATGTGCACTGCAGGGGGGCAGATGTAACATGTGCAGATAGAATTAGATTTGGGTGAGTTATTTTGTTTCTGTGCAGGGAAAATACTGACTGCTTTATTGTTACACTGCAATATAGATCTCACTTTGAAGAAAAACCTCACCCAAATCTAATTCTCTCTGCACAAGTTACATCTGCCCCACCCGCAGTGCACATGGTTTTGTCCATCTAAGAAGGATTTTGTCAGAAAGAATGAACTAGAATAACCCCCATAATCAACTATTACCAAGAGAAAAAGAGTTCAGTGTGTACCAGGGCACCGATCACATTTAAAGTGGACTGGTATCTCGCATTGAGAAAGTACCCAAAAAGGAAAACAAATACAGCGGAATAGTGAAGTATTGTATAGATCCAAAATATCAAATGAATCTTCAAATGCTAAAGCGTTAGGACTCGTACCCAAGAAATTAGCTTACTGTTTAAGGTAGACTGATATGATGCCTTGATAAAGATATTCCATATATCGAAACCGGTCGGATACAAGGTAGAATACCAGGACAGAAGAACCCTGGATGCAGTGTGAGGGAAGCAAAGCCCACAAGGGATGCCTGTTGATTTTACATAGTGCTTTTTTGTCTGCAATTTATTGTGGACAACCACTCGGGGTGAGTGTCCTGTATTGTCTGCTACCCCTGTCTTTTACTATTGTATTGTGCGAATTTAAATTTTGCTACACCATGATCCATCTCTTCTGTTTCATATACTGAGTGAAAGTGGAAGACGGTGGCCATTTTATCCTGTGGTGACGGATGTGTCCCTCCATGTGCGATATCAGTCTAGCTTAAACAGTAGGCTAATTTCTTGGGTACGAGTCATAACAGAACAGGGAGGATTCTGCTTGGTATACACCCGCAGCCACCATACTTGCCAACGGCCAAGCCCTTTTTCCCATATTGCAATCGATCGGCTATCCCTGTTTCTAGTAGTCCTGCTGCACATGACTAGGTTTGCTGCATTCAAAGCACACCATGGGAGGCGGAGCCTTTGGTTTAACCACTGGGACCTGAATTATGGGCTTTGGCATTGGCATGTATCCTGGGCTGGCTTTATTCAGCTTTCCCAGTGTCAGGTGCCACTCAGTTACCTCTGCCAGCTCTTTAAATGTCTGGGGGTCAGCCTAAAGGGCCCACTGCTAAACTGAGCAATCTAACACCCGCATAGTCATTGTCCCCCCGGGACAAGCATTCAGGAAGTTCACATGTGCCGGGTGTTTGGTAATGTATTTAAGTGTGTTATGTGCTTTGATATATATAGTAGACAGAAAGTCCCGGCACTCAAAAATAAATAGTTAAAATTGCACTCACTGCATCAATACTTGCTGTGGTGCCATCCCAGGTGATCCTAGAACCCCAATATAGCGTATCCAGTAAGGCGGCACTCACTCAGACTTGATAAAAACGTCCTTTGTTCATTTAACAGTTTTGAGGTTTGATATTTTATTAACTCAAGTGTTATCCCTTATGAGACAAAACACATTCGGTACTTATGTAAACTGTGAACTGGCTGAAGCAATTGTGAAGAGCCTTTTGAAACTTAAAGTGAAACCATTTTAAATTTTTATGGTATGTTAATAATAATAATAATAATAATAATAATAATAATAATAATACAAAATTGGGAGCTATTTTGTATTGGAATATACAGACCTTTAGAGGTTACCAAGCGGTGACCAATATATGGGTGCCAATCATTCTTGTGCATATCAGTGGCGTGCGGTGGGGTGAGGCAGGTGAGGCACAGCCTTTCCTGTCGTACTACCATATACGACAGAGTTTTGAGTTTATAAAGTATGCAAAAAATACAAAGAATATATAAAAAAATTTGGCTACCTGGCTACCTTTTCTGTGCATCTCTTATCAAAACTCAGTGAATCCCCAACAGTATATACTGCTGCATATGTGTATAATTGTATAATGCTGGTATGTACCCCAGGGCTCATATATTGTGTGCAGGTCTAACTCTGGTACTTTCCAGGGACTCCTCAGTCATTTACCTCACCGCACGTCCCTGGTGTGTATATATATATATATATATATATATATATATATATATATATATACACACACACACAGTAAATATATATACTTTATATATGTATATATTCAATATGACAATCACATTTGATAGGACAAGTACATGCATATATAATAAATATAATCTCACTTCTATATTGATGCTAGTGCTGTGAAAAGCCATCATTCCCAGATGCTTGCAACAAAGATACTTTCTAGTTTGTCTGATTCCCAACACCCTGTTTCCAGCAAATAGTCACACAAATTCATGAATGGATGCAGTACACACATCCTATATCTAACCTTCATTAACTAAACCTTCATTAACTAAATGTACTAAATAAACCTTTTCCCAGTTAAAACCTATTGCCCATGGATTTCATGCTTAATGCTAAAACCAAAGCGACCCAGTTTGCTTCAGCAGATACATTTCAGCATTTACCCTTGGAGTCAAGAATGTCAAGCTGCACTGGATTTCCTAAACTATTTGAATGACAGAATAGACATGGTTACTGTACATTACTTTGTATGGACCCAAATGACCTTACAGTACTTAAGGCTCTGGGCAGTATTCAATTACTTTTTTCAGCATGTGCAGCGAATCCTGTTTAGGATTCGTTGCATATACGCCGCGTTTGGGAGTGCTGGAGCATTCTCACCCTATTCAACACCGCAGGGGTTCACTGCCTCTGATGGCGATTTTTAACCGGAGGACGAGATGGAAGCCTTCCTGCCTGCGCCTGACACTTCTGTGGGAGAAGGAGGGCTCCCAGGGACACAGGCAGCAGAAGCTGCCCTCCGGGAGAGGATTGGGTGGAGGGAGCCGCTGCGCTGGTACCGCTCGTGCATGTCATGAGCGGGACCAGTGTGCAGTGAATATTATTGGCGTATGTGTAAAAAAAAAAAAATATATATATATATTCATGTGCAGCAAGCACATGAATAAAAATAGCAAGCCCCTTCACATAATAAAATTACTATTTTTTTGACACCAAATAAAAAAAACTTTATTTTAAAAGATCACATTCCAGTTCACCTTAAAAAGATGGCGATTGCTAAACAGTGACACATGCCGAAAATCACATTGAAAGCAATACGCGATCCGAGCATTAAATACACTCACGGCGAAATACGTCAAATGTAAGTGAAAATCCCATTAAAAAAACAACAGCGAATTGCAGTCAGCATGAAATGGAGAACTGGCCGGCATTCATTGTTCGCTTTCGGCGAACAGAGAACATTGAATAGGGTGAATCAGATTTTCAGTGAAAAAGATTCACCGCAGAGAGTGAAAACAGCCCGATTTTCCGTAAAAAAAACTGAATCCTGAGCATTAAATACTGTTCTCTGATGTACTGTATAAACTCCCATAGTACTGAAATAAATTTCAAATGAACTAAGGAGTTTCTATGCCACAATGCATTGTTAAGTATCATAGAAAACATTTGTACATTGGTAGCTAATATAATATGCACTGTGATCGTTTTACATTCTATTAAAAAGAAAGATACTGAGAAATTACTTTTTTCTAAAAAATAAAAAAAAAACACAATAAATGACTCCTAGCATATTATCTTTCTACAAAGAACTCAAATAATTCATGCAAGAGATATTTTGGAGTAATATTAGTACCATTTGAAAGTTTTCACATGTACTATTGCATGTATCCCAACTGTCCCAGTATTCACGGGAACGCCCCTTTTCTTCTCCCACCCGAAGCCGGCAGTGTCTCGTTGCAGGGGAAAGGGCAGTTGGGAGTCCTCTCTGTCACCCGCTGCCAGTGGTGAATAGAATCTGTGAGCATGCACACAGCGTCTATTCCTGCAGGGTGGGGCTATGGCCAGCAGCCTCCAAACCCTGGTCATGCGGCAAAATGGGGCATGACCTCGGGGGAGTGACGTGATTTGTAGGCGATACCTATTTTGCCTCCAGGCCATACCCCCAAATTTCAGGTGTGTAAGCGTTCCTCCAGACATTATTCAAAATTTGAGAATATGTTATTGTGCTTCTACTACTGTATTTGCCCATACTAAATGACACATTGGTAATGTCAGACACAGTTCAGCAATGTTTTTATCTGCGAATGTCGGAGTCACACTGAACATGCCTACCAAGGGGCCAATTTAGGATTGCGCAAACCGATCCGAAACCGCCAAAGCCCCAATGGTCGGGGTTTGCACATGAGCATTTCTGCGCATGAGCAAACCACGGACATGAACAGCTTCGGCGGGTTACACACTCGCTGCTCTATTTGCTGTGAGGAGAGAGGACCAGGAGTGGGCAGGGGGCGGAAGCAGAGGAAGGCCTAACGTTTTCTAGACGTCCCTATAAAAATGCTGGGCGTTCCCCTGGGAACACAGGTGTGGCGTTCCCTCCCATCCCCTCTCAGATGTACTCCTACAGAAGTAAAATTCAGTTTAGACTGATGGTCATCAACCTTTGAATGATTTCTCTCCCCTTTGGCTACATGCGAGGGTATGTGTTTGTGTACATCCCCTTGCATTGTACCAAGGGTATTCGGTGGCAGGGGGGGTGGGCATTTGGCCGGGTTGCGTTTATTGCCCCAATTTTGTATGTGCAGTCGCAGAACAATATTATATGCACAGAGGTTGCTTCATTGCCACGCGCAATGCACACATTTACAGACTGACTGTATGGTCCTGCCACTAAACTCAGCTACATCTAGAAGCTTCCCACCAGCTCATCTTTCAGCCCCACCGAAATAATCATTCAGAAGAATCAAAGTTACCTTTACATAAGGATAAATAATGTGCATATGTAAGCATTCATGTGAGCACTTTGAATACGTGGTAAGAAGTTTAAAAGATACCTTTATGGGCATTTCTGACACCCGCTACAAGAAAGCTTCATGTAAGCTGAAGGGTGATTCCATAGAGGATATACAACACGGACCCACAACAACAGAGGATTCCTACTAGGGACTCTTTTTTACATAAATATTCTTATTTGACCTACTACGCTATATATGTGTTTTGTTTATTTTTAACTTTTATGTATGAAAACGACAACACTAAGAAAGGATACACTCCAGTGGCGTAACTTCAAATATTGCCCCCCCCCCCCCCGCCAAAGGTTTCTGGTGCTCCCCCCTCCCTCTCCCTGCCCGCCACCCATATACTAACTTACTCGGAGTCCGGCTGTCAGCGATGCGGGCAGCGGGTGGGAGACGGGATGTCATCAGTGCGGGTGGGAGCTGGGATGCCTGTCGGCGCTGCGGTGGTCCCGGCTCCCGTCCTGGCTTCATTCTTATATGAAGAACGGACCATCACAAAATGTCCGCCCCCATACTGAACTGTCTGCTATATGGGGGCAGACATTTTATGATGGTCCGTCTCCATAGGCTCAGAATGAAGTCAGGACGGGAGCCTGGACCACCACAGCGCTGACAGGTAAAGCTGCGGGGCATAGGGGGCATTACAATAGCACCGCAGCCCCCCCAGCGCCCGCACTTACACTGCGCCTCCCCGCGACCGCGGGGGCTGAGGTGCTATTGTTACGCCACTGATACACTCACTCATTATTGACATCATTCCACCATTAATGTATGTATATTTCTCTCCATAGTCAGCGCAACATTGGTAACCTTATGCTTCTTTATTTGAATTGTTCAGTTTATGTGTTTGGTGACACATTTGGTATTGCTACCATAATTGATGCCCAGTGATTTCTGTCCTTTTCCTGTATGTTATTGAAAGCAGCTGTATTTCTTCCCACCTGCTGCATTAGATCTAACCAGACTTGCCTATCCTTCCCGAACATCGTGTCCCCCCTTCCGCCTCCCCCCCAGGAAGGTGGGCAAGTCTCCCGCATCGGCCACGCTACCCCACGCTTCCCTGCTGTGCTAAATTAAGATTTTTCCGGCCCTGCGGCGAAAATGATGCAAATCGCATTATTTTGTGTCTTTTTACCCCCCCCCCCCCATCCACAGACCCGCAAATTGTCTCCATTACCTGCCATGGGGCGTGGCTTGGTGACGTCCACCTCATCCAACCCCCTGAGATGCTACTACCTTGTCTCCTCTCCATTCTTCTCCCGGAGAGGAGAAATGAAAAGTAGACAAGTATGGATTTAACTGCTTTATGCTTCTGTGTAATTCTGGAGGTTGGTGGCCTATTCATCTCCTTTCTCTAACCTAAACAGGTGCCCACATGTCCTATGCATAGTAGTCAAAGTAAACAGAGCTCCTGACAGTTCCTTATACTGACCCCGGATATATTTGAGGATATTGATCATGTCCACTCTTAAATATATTTTCTCCAGCGTAAACATACCCAGCCTAGCAAACCTCATAGCGCATGGACTCTAGACTCCTGATCCATTTAGCAGCCCTTCTCTGCACCTTTTTTAAATTGGTATATGGTCGACAGCACTAAGGTCGACATGCATTGGGTTCACCACTGAAGGTAGACATGAGCCAAGGTGGATACATGGGAAGTTTCACTTGGACTTATGTCATTAGGTCGACACACGTATTAGGTCGACAGTCATGGGTTTTTCACTTTTTTTGGAGCCGACATGTGCTGTATTTTTTACCCTACCATCCACTAGGGCAGGGCTGGGCAACACCGGCCCTCCAGATGTTAATGAACTACACATCCCAGGATGCTTTGCATTAGTTTTGCTATGTGGCCATGCTGAAACTGATGCAAGGCATGCTGGGATGTGTAGTTCATCAACATCTGGAGGGCCGGTGTTGCCCAGCCCTGCACTAGGGCGTGGTGGGAGGATAAAAAAGCGATTGCAGCAAGCCATGCAAGGGGATGCGGCGCACCATTGTGGTGTCCATGTCAACTGTGTCAACTAGACCATGTCGGCATATTGCTTGTGTCGAGCTAATGACATGTTGACCTAAGCTCATGTTGGCCTAAGCTTGTGCATCAACCTTGGCTCATTTTGACCTTTACTGTTTGACCCAATGTATGTTGACATTAGTGTTGTCGACCCTATGACCCATACCTTCCAATTCAATAATATCCTTTTTATGGTGTGGTTCCCAGAATTGCACACTGAATTCCAGATGAGACCACACCAATGCTTTATATATTGAATTGATAACCTGCACAATTTAATGTAAATCTGCAAAAACTGACACTTTACTTAGTAGGCCATCTTCTATATCAGTAATAAATATTGTATATTGAAGAGAATTGGTTCCAGCACCGAACCCTGGACTACACCACTTAATGTTGGAACCCAATTAAAAAATTTACCTTTCACCACTACTCTTTGTTCCATATTCCACAGCTTTCATCACCCAGGTACATATGATATTTTTTTGACCCAATTCCACATTTTATGAATCAACCTCTTATGAGTCACTGTATTGAAGGCCTTAGCAAAGTCGAAGTAAACCACATACACTGCTTCCCACTAATTCACTTAGTCTGCTGTAAATATTCCTGAATATATTCCCTTAATATTCCATCTAATAATTTCCCTACCATCAATGTAAGACTTAATGGGCCCTAATTATCTGCATCCATTCTCTTTCCTTTTTTTAAATATAGGTACTACATCTGCTAATCTTCAATCCCTTTGTACTAATTAAGATGAAATTGAATTTATAAAAATCAAATGCAATGGACTATGGATAGATCCCATATGGTCCTGGTGATTTATTTGTTTAATTTTGCAGAGATACTTACGGACATCTTCAGCAGTAAATTCTATGGGTAGTATTCAATGCTGGGGGTGAGCGGCCGGCGAGGGGGTTAAACAGCGGGGATCGTAAGAAAACAGCAATCTTCACTGTTTAACCCCCTTGCTGGCCGTTCATCCTATTTTATGCTCTGTGGAAATCCCCCAGTGAGACCCGTGGTTAATGTAGGGCGCCCGATGCATTTAGCCATGGGTCTCGCTGCTTCTGCAGCCCCATACTCTGATTCCCCTCGCTCCAAAAAACGGAGTGAGGGGGAATTGGCATATGCATGGGGGGTCTGTTGAATACTGACCGGGGCGAGCGGTGACAGCGAGAAGGCAGCCCTGCTCGCTGTCACCTTCTTTCCCCCGGGATTGAATACTACCCTATATTAAGTGATGCGGTATTATTGACTTTATCGTTGCTTATCGGTTTTTCCATTTGCTTCTCTCTAATAAATACAGTTGAAAAAAAGAGTTCCGTTCTTCTGCCTTTTACCTTATCCTCACTAATCCATTTTCCTTTGCCATTTATTATGGATCCTTTGTTATCTTCTTTTAGGGGGATATGCAATCTGCTGCCGCTATTTCCGACGTGGGAAATAGCGGCAGCTCCCTAGTCAATGCTGTCATTAGCGAAAGCATTGATGCGGGATCACGGCAGAACGGGCCTGACTTCAGAAGCTGTCAGGCCCGTTCTGCAGATAACGGCCATGGATTGTCATTATCCGGGCCGCAGATCGACAATCCACGGCCGTTTTCGCTGCCACGCCCCCTTTGCGCCCATCGTCAGGTGGGACATTGAATCCCGTCTGTCGATCTGACCGCAAACGGGCCCGGATCACGGCTGTCGGCGGGGATCGACAGCCGTGATGCCAGATTGAATATCCCCCTTAGTCTTTATCCATTAATATATTTTAAAAAAGGGGATAGTTTTGCTTTCCAAATCTAAATTCTTTTAGTTTTCTCTTTAAGGAGCCCAGATTACCTTTTTGCATTCTCTGTTTCCGTATACACAGAATGCCTTATTGCTCCAATTAGCTTTATAAAGCTTAAATGCCCTCCCAGATAACTTCCCTTTCCTTCTTATTTATCCACATATGTTTAGATCTACTAATTTCCCTTTTTGCCCATGGGAATATTTAAAAAGCATCAATTTGTTAAACCTTGTGCTCTTAACCCCTTCCTGACAGAGCTAGTTTTTGCGTTCCTGACAGAGCCATTTTTTTCAAATCTGACATGTCTCACTTAAGTGGGGATAACTTTTTTTTGCTTTTACTTATCCCAGTGATTTTGAGATTGTTTTTTCGTGACACATTGTACTTCAAATTAGTGGTAAATTTGGGTCGATACAGTCTGTGTTTTTTTGTGAAAAATACCAAAATGTCGTGAAAAAATGGAAAATTTAGCGATTTGCAAAATGTTAAATTTTCTGCTTGTGAGACAAATAATCATACCACTCAAAATAGTTAATAACTAACATAGACCATATGTCTACTTTATATTTCCATCATTATTTCAACTTCCTTTTAATTTTTTTGGACACTAGGAGGCTTACAATATGAATAGCAAATTCTCAAATTTTCAAGAAAATTTCAAACACTGATTTTTTTAGGGACCAGTTCAGTTCTGATGTGACTTTGAGGGACTTGTATGTGAGACACCCCCATAAATGATGCCATTTCAAAAACTGCACCCCTCACAGTATTCAAAACAGCATTTTGGAAGTTTGTTAACCCTTTAGGTGTTTCACAGGAATTAAAACAAAGTGTAGGTGAAATTTCAAAATTTCATTTTTTTTGCAGATTTGCAATTTTAATACATTTTTCTAAGGAACACAGTACATTTTACTAGAGAAATGTGACTAAAAATTGATTCCCCCAATTCTTTTGTTTTCATAAATATCCTATATGTGGCCCTAGTGTGCACGTTGACCAAACCACAGGCTTCATAATAGAAGGAGCACCTACTTGATTTTGGAGACTCCTTTTTATGAGATTATTTTTTAGGCACCATGTAGGTTTCTAGGCACCATAAGATGCTAAAATTTAGGAACCCCCCCACAAGTGACCCCATTTTGCAAACTACACCCCTCAGGGAATTCATCTAGGGGTATAGTGTACATTTCAAACCCCCAGGGGTTTCACCAATTGTGGTACAACTGGGCAGTGAAAATGAAAAATTAAATTTTTTACACAAAAATGCAGTTCTGGCTCAAAATTTTTCATTTTCAGAAGGTATGAAGGAGACAAAGCACCCCAAAATCTGTGCCCCAATTTCTCCCGAGTACGGCAATGCCTCACATGTGACCAAAAAATACCAGTTGGGTGCATGGCAGGACTCAGAAGGGAAGGAGTGATTTTTGGATTTTGCAGCTCAGATTCTGGTGGAATTTTGGTGGGTGCTATGTCGCATTAGCAAGACCCCCCAAGCACCAATACAGTGGAACCCCCCCACAAGTCACCCCATTTTGCAAAGTACACCCCTCAGGGAATTCATCTAGGGGTATAGTGTACATTTCAAACCCCCAGGGGTTTCACCAATTTTGATACAAGTGGGCAGTGAACATGAAAAATTACATTTTTTTACACAAAAATGCAGTTCTGGCTCAAAATTTTTCATTTTCAGAAGGTATGAAGGAGAAAAAGCACCCCAAAATCTGTGCCCCAATTTCTCCCGAGTACGGCAATGCCTCACATGTGACCAAAAAATACCAGTTGGGTGCATGGCAGGACTCAGAACGGAAGGAGTGATTTTTTGGATTTTGCAGCTCAGATTCTGGTGGAATTTTGGTGGGTGCTATGTCGCATTAGCAAGACCCCCCAAGCACCAATACAGTGGAACCCCCCCACAAGTCACCCCATTTTGCAAACTACACCCCTCAGGGAATTCATCTAGGGGTATAGTGTACATTTCAAACCCCCAGGGGTTTCACCAATTTTGATACAAGTGGGCAGTGAACATGAAAAATTACATTTTTTTACACAAAAATGCAGTTCTGGCTCAAAAATTTTAATTTTCAGAAGGTATGAAGGAGAAAAAGCACCCCAAAATCTGTGCCCCAATTTCTCCCGAGTATGGCAATGCCTCACATGTGACCAAAAAATACCAGTTGGGTGCATGGCAGGACTCAGAAGGGAAGGAGTGATTTTTTGGATTTTGCAGCTCAGATTCTGGTGGAATTTTGGTGGGTGCTATGTCGCATTAGCAAGACCCCCCAAGCACCAATACAGTGGAACCCCCCCACAAGTCACCCCATTTTGCAAACTACACCCCTCAGGGAATTCATCTAGGGGTATAGTGTACATTTCAAACCCCCAGGGGTTTCACCAATTTTGATACAAGTGGGCAGTGAACATGAAAAATTACATTTTTTTACACAAAAATGCAGTTCTGGCTCAAAATTTTTCATTTTCAGAAGGTATGAAGGAGAAAAAGCACCCCAAAATCTGTGCCCCAATTTCTCCCGAGTACGGCAATGCCTCACATGTGACCAAAAAATACCAGTTGGGTGCATGGCAGGACTCAGAAGGGAAGGAGTGATTTTTTTGGATTTTGCAGCTCAGATTCTGGTGGAATTTTGGTGGGTGCTATGTCGCATTAGCAAGACCCCCCAAGCACCAATACAGTGGAACCCCCCCACAAGTCACCCCATTTTGAAAACTACACCCCTCAGGGAATTCATCAAGGGGTATAGTGTACATTTCAAACCCCCAGGGGTTTCACCAATTTTGATACAAGTGGGCAGTGAACATGAAAAATTACATTTTTTTACACAAAAATGCAGTTCTGGCTCAAAATTTTTCATTTTCAGAAGGTATGAAGGAGAAAAAGCACCCCAAAATCTGTGCCCCAATTTCTCCCGAGTACGGCAATGCCTGACATGTGACCAAAAAATACCAGTTGGGTGCATGGCAGGACTCAGAACGGAAGGAGTGATTTTTTGGATTTTGCAGCTCAGATTCTGGTGGAATGAATGGTGGGTGCTATGTTGCACCAATACAGTGGAACCCCCCCACAAGTCACCCCATTTTGCGAAGTACACCCCTCAGGGAATTCATCTAGGGGTATAGTGTACATTTCAAACCCCCAGGGGTTTCACCAATTTTGATACAAGTGGGCATTGAAAATGAAAAATTACATTTTTTTACACAAAAATGCAGTTCTGGCTCAAAATATTTCATTTTCAGAAGGAATGAAGGAGACAAAGCACCCCAAAATCTGTGCCCCAATTTCTCCCGAGTACGGCAATGCCTGACATGTGACCAAAAAATACCAGTTGGGTGCATGGCAGGACTCAGAACGGAAGGAGTGATTTTTTGGATTTTGCAGCTCAGATTCTGGTGGAATGAATGGTGGGTGCTATGTTGCACCAATACAGTGGAACCCCCCCACAAGTCACCCCATTTTGCGAAGTACACCCCTCAGGGAATTCATCTAGGGGTATAGTGTACATTTCAAACCCCCAGGGGTTTCCCCAATTTTGATACAAGTGGGCAGTGAAAATGAAAAATTACATTTTTTTACACAAAAATGCAGTTCTGGCTCAAAATTTTTCATTTTCAGAAGGAATGAAGGAGACAAAGCACCCCAAAATCTGTGCCCCAATTTCTCCCGAGTACGCCAATGCCTCATGTGTGACCAAAAAATACCAGTTGGGTGCATGGCAGGACTCAGAAGGGAAGGAGTGATTTTTGGATTTTGCGGCTCAGATTCTGGTGGAATGAATGGTGGGTGCTATGTGGCATTAGCAAGACCCCCGAAGCACGGTGAAATTATGAACCTAATATTCCATAGATGTGTGGTATAATTTAAAACACTCCTTTATACATAGGCCGGGTTTGTCGGGGCAAGTGTCACACTGGAAAATAGTTTGCTTTCTTATTCCCTTTTTATAGCAAACTTTGCACCTTTTTTGTGTCCTGCCCTTTTTTCCAGTGGAGGGGATTTCATCAGGAAAATGCTGCCCTGGTACAATACGGGGGCCAGTACTAGAAGTACTGGGGCCCTCTGCCTGCTGGTTCCCAAATATTAGGCCCTTTATGACTTCCTCTTGAAAGTGCATAAATGTCCCCCTCTGGCCGGTAGAACGGAATAGCACGTAAGCGTTATACAGTGCCATCTGGATGATATACACGGCCACCTTCTTGTACCAGATTTTTGTTTTCCGCAGGGCACTGTACGGCTTCAGTACCTGATCTGAAAGATCCACTCCGCCCATGTACCTATTGTAATCCAGGATACAATTAGGTTTGGAGGTGTGGGTACTGGTACCTCGTACAGGGACGGAGGTGGTACTGTCTCCGTGAATTGTTGTCAGTATAAGGACATCCCTCTTGTCCTTATATTTGACCAACAACATATTTTCGTTGCATATTCCCCTGCTTTCACCCCTTCTCATTACTTGGGCAATGTGCGTTTTTGGGAGGCCTCTTTGGTTCTTGCGCACAGTACCGCAAGCTGCTGTACCTCTTGAACCAAGGGCCTTAAACAGGGGGATGCTAGTGTAAAAGTTATCCACATAGAGGTGATAACCTTTATCCAGGAAGGGGTGCACTAAATCCCAGACAATTTTCCCACTAACACCTACGAGGGAGGGGGGGCATTCTGGCGGTTGAATTCTTGAATCCTTCCCTTCATAAACCCTAAACCTGTGGGTGTACCCTGAGGTGCTTTCACACAGTTTATACATTTTTATGCCATACCTTGCCCTCTTACTGGGAAGGTACTGGCGGAATTTAACCCTTCCTTTAAAATGTATAAGGGACTCGTCGATACAAATAAATTTTTCAGGGATGTACACCTCTTCAAATTTGGCACTGAAATGATCAATGACCGGCCTGACTTTGAATAGCCGGTCAAAGGTGGGATCATCTCTGGGTGGGCACTGTGCATTATCGGTGTAATGTATAAATTTAAGAATTGTCTCAAATCGAGTCCGGGGCATGGCCATACGGTAAAATGGAGTACTGTACAGAACATCTGTACTCCAATATTGCCTAATTTCTGGCTTTTTTACTATGCCCATATGAAACACCAGACCCCAAAACGCCATCATCTCTACTGCATCTACAGGGGTCCACCTAGCAAATGATGACGTGGGGTTTTGAGCAATAAACTGCTGGGCATATAAATTAGTTTGGTCCACCATTAAATTTATAAAATCATCAGAGAAAAATAATTTGAAAAAGTCAATTTCTCTGAGACCTGTGGAATCAAATTGGATTCCTGGCATGGCCAAAAACTCAGGAACCTGGGGCTCAAAATTGTCTGGTGGTGGGGTCCATACTAGATCAATTATTGGGGGGGGGAATCTCAGCTGATCTACGGGGGCGTCTTTGAGGGGGTCCCTCATCACCAGAGGAGGAAGAGGAGCTTAAGACGAATCCTTCAAATTCCCCGCTTGCATCACTGGCTGTGTCAGAGTCAGAGGCTAGCATGGCATATGCCTCCTCCACTGAATACATTCTCCTGGATGACTGGGAGGACATTTGGGAGGACATTTGGGAGGACATTTGGGAGGACATTTGGGAGGACATTTTTATTTTTGTGTTACTGGTAGTGAAATGTTTCAACACGTGTATAGTGTAGGGGGGGGTACAAACTTTATTTCAACCCGGGGGGTATGTAGTGTGTAGTGTGTATGTAGTGCAGAAAAAAAAAATACTTTATACCAATAAAAAAAAAAAAAAATTGAAGGGGTTAAAAAAAAAAAAAAAGGTCCTGCGCCAAAAATTGAGCACAGATGTTGGTCAGTAACGTCTGTCACTGAACAGCGCTCAAAGGCAACAGGAATCTGATAAAAAAAAAAAAAAAAATAGATCAACCCTGTGCCGAAAAAGCTGATCAGTGATGTACGTCACTGATCGGCGCACAGTGGCCACAGGACACCCACAAAATCAGTGTGTGTAAAAAAAAAATTAAAAAAAGACCCCACAGCACTCACAAAAAAAAAAAAAGGTGATCAGTGATGCGACACTGATTACCAGTGAGGGACAGCAGGTGCACAACCTTTGGTGCAACTGACAGTGCAACTGGCAGCAACTGACAGGTATATATATAAAAAAAAAACCTCTGCGCCCCCAAAAAGTTGCTGATCAGCACAGATATACTGATCAGCACAAAAGGGGGGGTAGCAGACACAAAATATACACTCTCTATCACTCTCTGTCACTATCTCTCTCTATCTCTCTATCTCTCACTATCTCTCACTATCTATCACTCTAGGACACTGCAGCAGCAGCACTGACAGTTATATGTATAAAAAAAAACTGCACCCCCAAAAAGGGGGGGTAGCAGACACAAAATATACACTCTCTATCACTCTCTGTCACTATCTCTCTCTATCTCTCTATCTCTCACTATCTATCACTATCTATCACTATCTATCACTCTATGACACTGCAGCAGCAGCAAAATAAAACCCCTGCACCCCCAAAAAGGGGGGGTAGCAGACACAAATCTCTCTATCTCTCTACCTCTCACTATCTATCACTATCTATCACTATCTATCACTATCTATCACTGTATGACACTGCAGCAGCAGCACTGACAGTTATTTATATATAGAAAACCCCTGCACCCCCAAAAAGGGGGGGTAGCAGACACAAAATATAGCTCTCTCTGTCACTATCTCTCTCTATCTCTCTCTATCTCTCTATCTCTCTATCACACTGCAGCAGCAGCAGGAAGTCACAAGAAGTCAGATCCAGGAAGCATCCAGCACGCTACAAGCAGTGAGTAGGTGATCAGGTAAGGTATTTGCAAGGATCAGGTAAGTATTAGCAAGGATCAGGTCGGTATTCACGGCAGGCAGGCACGGTGACCGTTCTGCACGCTATTCCAGACCGGAATGGCGTCTGCAGCGCAGTCACCGTCAGTTTAAATGTCGCGCCTTGGCTGTGATTGGTCCGTGGGTCCCACGGACCAATCACAGCCTTGGGGGCAGGTGGGGTGAGGGTGGGGTGAGGTGTCATCGTCACCGATGACCCCCTCATGCCCCCTGACGCCCGGCGGTGATTGACACCTGTGTTACCGAGCGTCTGATTCGCTGGTAACACAGGAAAACGCTGTGAATGGCTGTTCACACTGAACAGCCAATCACAGCGATCGCCGACGGGGGGGCGGCATCGCAGCCCCCCCTGGGCATGCAGGGACATGTCTGCTGTCAGGGACAGCAGACATCGTCCCACTGTCACTGCGTCTCGAGACGCAGTGACAGTTTAAACTCATGACGTACATTTATGCCATGTGTCGGGAAGTACCTCCCGGCCATAACGTAAATGTACGTCAAATGTCGGGAAGGGGTTAAGGGCCCTACATATGCAGAGATGTGTGCCAGAGATACATAAAGGGAGATTCAGCACAAGAGATTTCACTCTTGTGGCTCATTTCAGACAATGAGCCACATACAGAGAGATTTGTGTCAGAGATTCAAATTGGGAGATTCAGCACGGGAGATTTCAAATCTGTCACAGAAAGTGAAGTAAAACGCTGCACTTCATCACAAAAATTTTATTATTACTGAACATTACTTATTACTCGTTAATAAGTATTCTTTCACATCCCCCTAATATTGCCCCCCCCCCCCCAAAAAGTTAATCATTGGTGGCTAGTGGTTCCCCCTGCACTTTGGAGACCAGCACCAGGCTCCACTTAAAGGCCCCCACATACAGCACGATATTCAGGCATTTTCTGAGCGATTCTAACAAATCGCTCAGAAAATGCCTGAAGATGCATGTAAATCGCTGTGTATATAGCCCACACAGCGATTTAGCGATTAGCCAGATTGTAGCCTTCTTAATTCTTAATCAGATTGTAGGCATTGGGGAAAGCTCACCTATTCATCAAAGCGTACCCTTCCACTGCATAAACCAGCTGGTTCTCCGACCCCTTGCCTGTTTCCTGTTTACATCCTGCTATCTAACCACCACCCCCTCGCTTGCACCTCTTGTAATCTGTCTGTCTCCCCTTCCTACTAGATTGTAAGCTCCTCCGAGTAGGGCCCTCTTCCCTCCTGTTGTCAAAGCCCACTTCTCTTCACATTTCACTCACAGCTCTCCTTTACTCCAACACTCAGTGACCATCTTCATACTCATCTCCATCATTGGCCTCAAGCCTCTAGTTGTATGTTGATTGGGTCCTTACTACTTACATTTAAGCTGTAATGTGTATTGAACTGTGGTGCTCTTTATTTGTACTGTATTTTTGTTATTTATTCAATGTTATGCCAAGTTTTTGTCTCCTTGTATTGTTTCTTTGTACGGCGCTGCGAAACACTTGTGGCGCCTTATAAATAAAATTATAATAATAATAATAAAAAGCAATGCATTTGGGTCCCCTTCACACCCATTCAAGCCATTTCTCTATTTGCTTCAGCCATCCACCAATCAACATGCTGACAGCCATTTACTGGCTGCAAGCTGTGAAGCAGGAAAACAATGCTGCATGGCCACTGTTTGTGTGTAATTCTCAATCAGAAGGACCAGGCAGCATTCTCTACTGCGTTCCAATAAACACAATCCACTGCAACTCGAGGGAACCTAGAAATGGTGGCAGCCCATATGTTAAATTGGCCCTGTCTATGTTTCTCCCGATAACCTTTCTGCTAAAAGCATTGACTTTTAAATATTGGGAATAAAATTGCTTTGTAAATAAACACCTATACAGTATATGTACATTATATATTTTCCACTCTTACCTTTTGTGGGTAAATAAAAGCATATTGTATTGTGCAGTAAAACTGACACTGTAAATCAATATTGCAATTCAGATTTGATGAGAGATCAGAGAGCCTGATCCATTTAGCGATTGACTTAATGCTGCCTGATGGGCAAACGAGTGCCCACCCTCGCCGCCCCGTAAATCCCCCCGAAGCATGAAAATGGATTTGTACACTGACACATTCATTCACGTGTGAGTGTACGGGGGAAATAATTTGATTTGCAAATAAAAGACAGTCTAAACTGACTTTTATTTGGCTCGGAAATTTCAGATTTTTCTGGGTGCAGCCACCATTTTTTTGGAAATGCTTGGTGTCCCCATGCGCCAGCCCACTGTCCTCCACCTGCCCACCCCCTCTGTGCGAATGCCTCAGGGACTGGGATAGGAGATGCTCTGCTTGTACATAATGCATACAGTTGCTGACGGGAGACGCGCTGCTTATACATAATGCGCACAGTTGCCAACAAGAGAAGCGCTGCTTATACATAATGTGCACAGCTGACGACAGAGTAGGACTCTATCTCTATCTCACACTCTATTTCCCGCCACCTTATTTACCTAATTCTGTCCGGCAGCTCATACTCTCCTTACCTCAGCCCTGCTCCTGTGTAGCCCTGCCCCTTCTGTCCCATGTAGCTCCACCGCCTCAATCCATGTAGCTCCGCTCCTTTGTGGCCTGTCTGCCACTGATGTTTTAACAAGGGATTGGGAGCCAGGAGCGAGCTTTATGCTACCAGTGCTGCTGTCTGTTCTACAGTGCGACCAGTGCAGCAGTAGCTGGCAGCCACAAAGTATAGTAGCAAGGGTGCAGAGCAGGGAGATCAAAAGAGGCCTTGGTCATATTAAGTTTAAGTCAAATGAATATTGGAAACTTCATGTTTAAAACCAAAAAGTTCCGATTATATTGGGCCTTAAAAAATATATGGTAAATGGATGCCGAGTCGACAGGTTTAGATCGACCATGGTACCCTTAGTCGACCCGGCTTAGTTAGATGCGTCAAGGCAGTAGGCTGCTGCTAGGGTAGCAGTAATGCTAGTTAGATACCGACGGCTGATTGGCAGCATCATGGTCAAAGGACACAAAGTCTATAGGACTTTTTCAGGAATTTTTGATGCCGGTCCACTTGGATCATTCTTTACTATCCAAGTGGATATAGAGCTAGAATAGAATAGTGTGCTGAGCATAGCGAGCCATGCGAGGGGACACTGTGGACATACACAGTGTTCACAGGGACCCCTGTGACATTCGGACCCCAAAAATCTGAAATACTCCCTTTGACCATGTGTCCTTTCTTGACGTGTTTAACTAAGCCGAGTCTACTAAGAGTGGTCGACTATACCATGGTGGATCTAAACCCCATTGGGTTGCTATACCACAACCCTTTAACGAGGACCTCCTTTGACTGTTGCTCCTTCCGCAACCCTCCCGCCATCGCTCATTTTGGAGCCAGCATCAGCAAATGTGTATGGAAATTGTGTTGGCAGGGTCTCCTAGTGTGTATGGGACTTTAGACAGATTGGTATTCAACAATTTGTCTACATCATAGGATTTAAAACTATTACTAATTCCTAAAGGTTCTATATTCACCTTTCACCACAACTGCCAAACAAAATAAGAGTTATAAAAGATACTGTACCCTGAAAACCCATAAAAAATTAATCCAGGACACTTCTGAGGAGGGCGTGGCCACGGCAGCATGTGAGGAGTGAGGGAGGAAGGCTCCAGCTCCTGGGAATGGTGCACCTCCCCATGCCCTCTCCCATGTGCAGCTGAGAACGGGTGAGTGGCAAGCCCTGAGCGAAAGCCGCAAACAGTTTGTCTCCCACCGGGTCTCCCACATCATGGTCTGTGGCAGGTGAGTGGTCACTTGTTGGCTGCTTGCCTCCTTTCCAGCACATCGGGTGAGCTCCGATCCCCGCCTGTCTTTTACTGACCTCCGCATATGAAGCTTCTACAGGTCAGCAGCATCCTAGAGAGGCACTCTGCATGTTGGAAACTGACTGGCTGATTTGGGTATTGAAGCTAAGCTGTACAGTGTGTTGCAGAATAGGTACAGCAGGTAACAAGGACTGCACTGCTATTGCCCATTTGCAGGGTTGGAAAACTCAGAGACTTTGAGGAATACTTTCTTATAGATTCTGGAAGGGCTAAAAATACCTTGGTGTGCATTCCATTATTGGTTGCCCAACTTGTTTGCTGAAAAAGCATCAGGGGAGGAAAGTTTGGAGCAACTTTGGAATTTCTGCTGAAAATTGGCAGCTGACACTGAATTCGTTTGGGAGAGATATATAAGTCTCCCTTGCAATTCTTTTGTGATCCTCTTATTTTTGTTCTGCATTATATTAGGCAAAGGGGGCAGAGTGATATATGTACAAGCCTTTCTTTTGCACTGAGAAATGGCAGGCATGTGACCTTGGCTGTAGAAGGGTTAATCTACAGACTGTTGTGGTATCCTCTAATTTTTTCCTCCTTGACTGTTTGTTTCTTTTTTCATAAGAATGGGGAAGACAGGTCAAATTGCAGCAGAAACACGTTTAGAGAAATATGCCCATTCTCAGACGCAGGCGGGGAGTAGCTCCCAGACTAACACCCCACAGAAAACTCCTTCAAAGTGGTCTACTGATCCACGCTCTACTGATTACACTGCAACAGGTGCTTGATGCGGTTAACACCTGCATTATGCACCTATTGGAGCACATTAATAAAGTTAATCGGACATAATGTTATTGAGAAATGATGCACCAAAAATTTGCGAAAGAGTCAATGAGGTGGAAAACCGGGTCTCCACGATGGAGGACGCAGTCGCTCCTTTGTATTCACAAATTAAGATAATCTCTCCGCAACTGGCAGACATGCGTCTTAAAATGTTGGATATGGAGGGGATACTCCATCGTAACAATGTCTGTTTTGTCAGTTTTGAAGAACGTGTGGGGGGCAGCTCCCCAGAATTTGTTTTAGAAGATTGTCTTATACATGTATTTGGCAAGGATACCTTTTCAGCACAGACTGCAGTGGAGACAGCTCATTGTGTGCCTGCTCGCCCCTCACTACCTAGGGACCTACGCGCACAATTATTGCAAAAAATGTAGCATTTTAAAGATTGAAACTGTATCTTGCGATTGGCGCAGGCTAAGGTTGACTTTGGTTTTAAAGGCAAAATGCCTTCCCGGATTATCCACTAGAGATCCAGAGAGAGAGATAAATTTAAAGGCTCAGAGAATTAGATTTAACATATTAAATTGAGGATTGAAGTGGATGGCGTTACTAAATTATTTTTTTCTCCAGCTGACGCTGCTAGCTGGCTCGATGGTTCTTACCCGAGCAGGAAACAATTGGCAAAAGCAAAAACAATTTTGTTGTCTAGATACTATGGTGGGAACAGTGGGATACTGTGTGTATATTTTCTATCGTTCTCAGTTGTTAATTTTGCACGTCGGAGAGGGAGGGCCGAGGCTTAAAGGATAAAAATCCAGAGTTACTATTTAGCAGAGTACAGGAGAGCCGGTTGCGCACTTGGTTGCCATTAATAAATTGCTCCTAGGTGCAAGACTGGTGGGTAAGAGTTTTGGTGGGGTAAGTGCGGGATCCATGTATGCCTAGGGGTTTACTGTAAGTTATACAGGGTGGGGGTGAGGGCGTTTATATGTTTGTGTGTCTGTATGGCATGTGTGTGTTATATTTTACCTCAATTTCAGTTGCCTACAAGGGGACAAATGGGGAAAAAAAGACATCCTTGGATTGATTCAGTATTTCACACCCCTTTTACATCTATGTCTAGAAGTGTCTCAATCCTGGCTAGAGAATATGTGGTATTTGAGAGTCATAGAGTTAAGATTGATCCGGGGGGCAGATTTATATTTTTCGAATGTAGTATATCCCGACCCCCTTTTCATATGAGGTGTTAAAGGCGGCGGTAAAATTTACTGCTTCCTTTCCAGACAATTAAGTAATCTGTTTAGGGGATTTTAACCCCTTCCCGCCGCAGCCTGTTTTTGCCTTCCTGACAGAGCCCTTTTTTCAAATCTGACAGGTATCACTTAAGTGGGGATAACTTTTTTTTGCTTTTACTTATCCCAGTGATTTTGAGATTGTTTTCTCGTGACACATTGTACTTCAAGTTAGTGGTAAATTTGGGTCGATACAGTCTGTGTTTTTTTGTGAAAAATACCAAAATGTCGTAAAAAAATGGAAAATTTAGCAATTTTCAAAATGTTAAATTTTCTGCTTGTGAGACAAATAATCATACCACTCAAAATAGTTAATAACTAACATAGACCATATGTCTACTTTATGTTTCCATCATTATTTCAACATCCTTTTAATTTTTTTGGACACTAGGAGGCTTAAAATATGAATAGCAAATTCTCAAATTTTCAAGAAAATTTCAAACACTGATTTTTTTAGGGACCAGTTCAGTTCTGATGTGACTTTGAGGGACTTGTATGTGAGACACCCCCATAAATGATGACATTTCAAAAACTGCACCCCTCACAGTATTCAAAACAGCATTTTGGAAGTTTGTTAACCCTTTAGGTGTTTCACAGGAATTAAAACAAAGTGTAGGTGAAATTTCAAAATTTCATTTTTTTTGCAGATTTGCAATTTTAATACATTTTTCTAAGGAACACAGTAGATTTTACTAGAGAAATGTGACTAAAAATTGATTCCCCCAATTCTTTTGTTTTCATAAATATCCTATATGTGGCCCTAGTGTGCACGTTGACCAAACCACAGGCTTCATAATAGAAGGAGCACCTACTTGATTTTGGAGCCTCCTTTTTATGAGATTATTTTTTAGGCACCATGTAGGTTTCTATGCACCATAAGATGCTAAAAGTTAGGAACCCCCCCACAAGTGACCCCATTTTGCAAACTACACCCCTCAGGGAATTCATCTAGGGGTATAGTGTACATTTCAAACCCCCAGGGGTTTCACCAATTGTGGTACAACTGGGCAGTGAAAATGAAAAATTATTTTTTTTACACAAAAATGCAGTTCTGGCTCCAAATTTGTCATTTTCACAAGGAATGAAGGAGACAAAGCACCCCAAAATCTGTGCCCCAATTTCTCCCGAGTACGGCAATGCCTCACATGTGACCAAAAAATACCATTTGGGTGCATGGCAGGACTCAGAAGGGAAGGAGTGATATTTGGATTTTGCAGCTCAGATTCTGGTGGAATGTTGGTGGGTGCTATGTCGCATTAGCAAGACCCCCGAAGCACCAATACAGTGGAACCCCCCACAAGTGACCCCATTTTGCAAACTACACCCCTCAGGGAATTCATCTAGGGGTATAGTGTACATTTCAAACCCCCAGGGGTTTCACCAATTTTGATACAACTGGGCTGTGCAAATGAAAAATTACATTTTTTACACAAAAATGCAGTTCTGGCTCAAAATTTTTCATTTTCACAAGGAATGAAGGAGACAAAGCACCCCAAAATCTGTGCCCCAATTTCTCCCGAGTACGGCAATGCCTCACATGTGACCAAAAAATACCATTTGGGTGCATGGCAGGACTCAGAAGGGAAGGAGTGATTTTTGGATTTTGCAGCTCAGATTCTGGTGGAATGTTGGTGGGTGCTATGTCGCATTAGCAAGACCCCCGAAGCACCAATACAGTAGAACCCCCCCACAAGTGACCCCATTTTGCAAACTACACCCCTCAGGGAATTCATCTAGGGGTATAGTGTACATTTCAAACCCCCAGGGGTTTCACCAATTTTGATACAACTGGGCTGTGCAAATGAAAAATTACATTTTTTACACAAAAATGCAGTTCTGGCTCAAAATTTTTCATTTTCACAAGGAATGAAGGAGACAAAGCACCCCAAAATCTGTGCCCCAATTTCTCCCGAGTACGGCAATGCCTCACATGTGACCAAAAAATACCATTTGGGTGCATGGCAGGACTCAGAAGGGAAGGAGTGATTTTTGGATTTTGCAGCTCAGATTCTGGTGGAATGTTGGTGGGTGCTATGTCGCATTAGCAAGACCCCCGAAGCACCAATACAGTGGAACCCCCCACAAGTGACCCCATTTTGCAAACTACACCCCTCAGGGAATTCATCTAGGGGTATAGTGTACATTTCAAACCCCCAGGGGTTTCACCAATTTTGATACAACTGGGCTGTGCAAATGAAAAATTACATTTTTTACACAAAAATGCAGTTCTGGCTAAAAATTTTTCATTTTCACAAGGAATGAAGGAGACAAAGCACCCCAAAATCTGTGCCCCAATTTCTCCCGAGTACGGCAATGCCTCACATGTGACCAAAAAATACCATTTGGGTGCATGGCAGGACTCAGAAGGGAAGGAGTGATTTTTGGATTTTGCAGCTCAGATTCTGGTGGAATGTTGGTGGGTGCTAAGTCGCATTAGCAAGACCCCCGAAGCACCAATACAGTGGAACCCCCCCACAAGTGACCCCATTTTGCAAACTACACCCCTCAGGGAATTCATATAGGGGTATAGTGTACATTTCAAACCCCCAGGGGTTTCACCAATTGTGGTACAACTGGGCAGTGAAAATAAAAAATTAATTTTTTTACACAAAAATGCAGTTCTGGCTCAAAATTTTTCATTTTCACAAGGAATGAAGGAGACAAAGCACCCCAAAATCTGTGCCCCAATTTCTCCCGAGTACGGCAATGCCTCATGTGTGACCAAAAAATGGCAGGACTCAGAAGGGAAGGAGTGATATTTGGATTTTGCAGCACAGATTCTGGTGGAATGTTGGTGGGTGCTATGTCGCATTAGCAAGACCCCCAAAGCACCAATACAGTGGAATCCCCCCACAAGTGACCCCATTTTGCAAACTACACCCCTCAGGGAATTCATCTAGGGGTATAGTGTACATTTCAAACCCCCAGGGGTTTCACCAATTTTGATACAACTGGGCTGTGCAAATGAAAAATTACATTTTTTACACAAAAATGCAGTTCTGGCTCAAAATTTTTCATTTTCACAAGGAATGAAGGAGACAAAGCACCCCAAAATCTGTGCCCCAATTTCTCCCGAGTACGGCAATGCCTCACATGTGACCAAAAAATACCATTTGGGTGCATGGCAGGACTCAGAAGGGAAGGAGTGATTTTTGGATTTTGCAGCTCAGATTCTGGTGGAATGTTGGTGGGTGCTATGTCGCATTAGCAAGACCCCCGAAGCACCAATACAGTGGAACCCCCCACAAGTGACCCCATTTTGCAAACTACACCCCTCAGGGAATTCATCTAGGGGTATAGTGTACATTTCAAACCCCCAGGGGTTTCACCAATTTTGATACAACTGGGCTGTGCAAATGAAAAATTACATTTTTTACACAAAAATGCAGTTCTGGCTAAAAATTTTTCATTTTCACAAGGAATGAAGGAGACAAAGCACCCCAAAATCTGTGCCCCAATTTCTCCCGAGTACGGCAATGCCTCACATGTGACCAAAAAATACCATTTGGGTGCATGGCAGGACTCAGAAGGGAAGGAGTGATTTTTGGATTTTGCAGCTCAGATTCTGGTGGAATGTTGGTGGGTGCTAAGTCGCATTAGCAAGACCCCCGAAGCACCAATACAGTGGAACCCCCCCACAAGTGACCCCATTTTGCAAACTACACCCCTCAGGGAATTCATCTAGGGGTATAGTGTACATTTCAAACCCCCAGGGGTTTCACCAATTGTGGTACAACTGGGCAGTGAAAATAAAAAATTAATTTTTTTACACAAAAATGCAGTTCTGGCTCAAAATTTTTCATTTTCACAAGGAATGAAGGAGACAAAGCACCCCAAAATCTGTGCCCCAATTTCTCCCGAGTACGGCAATGCCTCATGTGTGACCAAAAAATGGCAGGACTCAGAAGGGAAGGAGTGATATTTGGATTTTGCAGCACAGATTCTGGTGGAATGTTGGTGGGTGCTATGTCGCATTAGCAAGACCCCCAAAGCACCAATACAGTGGAATCCCCCCACAAGTGACCCCATTTTGCAAACTACACCCCTCAGGGAATTCATCTAGGGGTATAGTGTACATTTCAAACCCCCAGGGGTTTCACCAATTTTGATACAACTGGGCTGTGCAAATGAAAAATTACATTTTTTACACAAAAATGCAGTTCTGGCTCAAAATTTTTCATTTTCACAAGGAATGAAGGAGACAAAGCACCCCAAAATCTGTGCCCCAATTTCTCCCGAGTATGGCAATGCCTCATATGTGACCAAAAAATACCAGTTGGGTGCATGGCAGGACTCAGAAGGGAAGGAGTGATTTTTGGATATTGCAGCTCAGATTCTGGTGGAATGAATGGTGGGTGCTATGTGGCATTAGCAAGACCCCTGAAGCACGGTGAAATGATGAACCTAATAATCCATAGATGTGTGGTATATTTTAAAACACTCCTTTATACATAGGCTGGGTTTGTCGGGGCAAGTTTCACAGTGGAAAATAGTATCCTTTCTTATTCCCTTTTTATAGCAAACTTTGCACCTTTTTTGTGTCCTGCCCTTTCTTGCAGTGGAGGGGATTTCGTTAGGAAAATGCTGCCCTGGTACAATACAGGGGCCAGTACTAGAAGTACTGGGGCCCTCTGCCTGCTGGTTCCCAAATATTAGGCCCTTTATGACTTCCTCTTGAAAGTGCATAAATGTCCCCCTCTGGCTGGTAGAATGGAATAGCATGTAAGCGTTATACAGTGCCATCTGGATGATATACACGGCCAGCTTCTTGTACCAGATTTTTGTTTTCCGCAGGGGACTGTACGGCTTCAGTACCTGATCTGAAAGATCCACTCCGCCCATGTACTTATTGTAATCTAGGATACAATTAGGTTTTGAGGTGTGGGTACTGGTACCTCGTACAGGGATGGAGGTGGTACTGTCTCCATGAATTGTTGTCAGTATAAGGACATCCCTCTTGTCCTTATATTTGACCAACAACATATTTTCGGTGCATATTCCCCTGCTTTCACCCCTTCTCAGTAATTGGGCAACGTGCGTTTTTGCGAGGCCTCTTTGGTTCTTGCGCACAGTACCGCAAGCTGCTGTACCTCTTGAACCAAGGGCCTTAAACAGGGGGATGCTAGTGTAAAAGTTATCCACATAGAGGTGATAACCTTTATCCAGGGGTGCACTAAATCCCAGACAATTTTTCCACTAACACCTACGAGGGAGGGGGGGCATTCTGGCGGTTCAATTCTTGAATCCTTCCCTTCATATACCCTAAACCTGTGGGTGTACCCTGAGGTGCTTTCACACAGTTTATACATTTTTATGCCATACCTTGCCCTCTTACTGGGAAGGTACTGGCGGAATTTAACCCTTCCTTTAAAATGTATAAGGGACTCGTCGATACAAATAAATTTTTCAGGGATGTACATCTCTGCAAATTTGGCACTGAAATGATCAATGACCGGCCTGACTTTGAATAGCCGGTCAAAGGTGGGATCATCTCTGGGTGGGCACTGTGCATTATCGGTGTAATGTAAAAATTTAAGGATTATCTCAAAACGAGTCCGAGTCATGGCCATACGGTAAAGTGGGGTGCTGTACAGAACATCTGTACTCCAATATTGCCTAATTTCTGGATTTTTACTATGCCCATATGTAACACCAGACCCCAAAACGTCATCATCTCTACTGCATCTACAGGGGTCCACCTAGCAAATGATGACGTGGGGTTTTGAGCAATAAACTGCTGGGCATATAAATTACTTTGGTCCACCATTAAATTTATAAAATCATCAGAGAAAAATAATTTGAAAAAGTCAATTTCTCTGAGACCTGTTGAATCAAATTGGATTCCTGGGATGGCCAAAAACTCAGGAACCTGGGGCTCAAAATTGTCTGGTGGTGGGGTCCATACGGGATCAATCATTTGGGGGGGTCTCAGCTGCTCTACGGGGGCGTCTTTGAGGGGGTCCTTCATCACTAGAGGAGGAAGAGGATCTTAAGACGAATCCTTCAAATTCCCCGCTTGCATCACTGGCTGTGTCAGAGTCAGAGGCAAGCATGGCATATGCCTCCTCCGCTGAATACATTCTTATGGATGACTGGGATGACATTTGGGATGCCATTTTTATTTTTGTGTTTCTGTAAGTGTAATGTTTCAACACGTGTATAGTGTTGGGGGGGTACAAACTTTATTTCAACACGGGGGGTATGTAGTGTGTAGTGTGCATGTAGTGCAGAAAAAAAAATACTTTATACAGGAATTTGATCCCAATAAAAAAAAAAAAAAATTGAAGGGGTAAAAAAAAAAAAAAAAAAAAAGGTCCTGCGCCAAAAATTGAGCACAGATGTTGGTCAGTAACGTCCGTCACTGAACAGCGCTCAAAGGCAACAGGTGTAAAAACAATTTAAAACAAAAAAATACCACAGCACTCTCCAAAAAAAAAAACAATTTAAAAAAACTGCAGAAAAAAAATATCAACCCTGTGCCAAAAATGTTGTTCAGTGATGTATGTCACTGATCAGCGGCCACAGGACACCCACAAAAGCACCCACAAAAGCAACGTGGGTGTAAAAACAAAACCCCACTGCAATCCCCCCCCCCCCAAAAAAAAACTGCAGATCAGTGATGCAGTGATGCGACACTGATTAGCAGTGAGGGGCAGCAGGCAGACAACTGTGGGTGCAACCTGACAGGGTATATATAAAAAAAAAAAACCTGGACCCCCAAAAAGTTGCTGATCAGTTAATTAATTTAAACTGATCAGCACAAAAGGGGGGGCAGCAGTCAGTTGCACAGGCAGCACAACCTTTGGTGCAACTGACAGGTATATATAAAAAAAAAAAACCCAAAAAAGTTGCTGATCAGCACAGATATACTGATCAGCACAAAAGGGGTGCAGCAGACACAAAATATAGCACTCTCTATCACTCTCTATCACTCTCTGTCACTATCTCTCACGATCTGTGACTCTATGACACTGCAGCAGCAGGACACAGGAAGTCACAAGATCCAGGAAGCATCCAACTGCTGGCAGCACGCTACCAGCGGTGATCAGCGGTGATCAGGTAAGTATCAGGCAAGGTTCAGGTATGTATATCACGAGAGAGTGGCGGGTGACCGCTCTGCACGCAATTCCAGACCGGAATGGCGTCTGCAGCGCAGTCACCGTTAGTTTAAATGGCGCGCCTTGGCTGTGATTGGTCCGTCGGTCCGACGGACCAATCACAGCCTTGGGGGCAGGTGGGGTGAGGTGTCGTCGTCACCGATGACCCCCTCATGCCCCCTCACACCCGGCGGTGATTGACACCTGTGTTACCGAGCGTCTGATTCGCCGGTAACACAGGAAAACGCTGCGAATGGCTGTTCACATTGAACAGCCAATCACAGCGATCGCCGATGGGGGGGCGGCATCGCCGCCCCCCCTGGGCATGCAGGGACATGTCTGCTGTCAGGGACAGCAGACATCGTCCCTCTGTCACTGCGTCTCGAGACGCAGTGGCACTTTGAAGTCATGACGTATATATACGTCATGTGTCGGGAAGTACATCCCGGCCATGACGTATATATACGTCAAATGTCGGGAAGGGGTTAATAAGATGCTATCTCTCCAGTTAGATAGGTGGAGTAAAGGGCCCTACATACGCAGAGATTTGTGTCAGAGATACATAACGGGAGATTCAGCACGGGAGATTTCACTCTCAGATAATGATCCACATACAGAGAGATTTGTTTCAGAGATTCATAACGGGAGATTCAGCATGGGAGATTTCAAATCTGTCACAACTGTCACAGAAAGTGATGTAAAAAACGGCACTTCATCACAAAAATAATGTTATATGGTATAGACAGTAATTTCCTGTTGCGGTTACAAGGCCTTCAATTATATGTATATGAAATACACTTCAGTCTAATATCCATTAGCTAAACAAAAAAAAAATTCTATACTAATTGTGCAGTAGCATTCCAATTCATTTACCACACTGCAGCTTGCAGTAAACACATGTACAAAATGAACAACAAACACATGGGGTGACATTTAATGAGATGCGAAAATATTGAGATGCGATATTTTCGACAAAAACGTCCGAAATCGCATTTTTCCCGAATTCGCATATTTAATGAGATGCGAAAAACGGCAAAAATGTGTTTTTTGCCGCAAAATCGCACTTTCTGAAAGTGCGATTTTTATTTGCGCCGGAACTCGCATCCAGATGTTTTCCCATTGAAAAGTATACAATTCGGAAAAATGTGTCTAAAAATCGCCAAAAAAAATCAGACCAGTTTCTGATATGTGAATTGGCCAGAACCCTGCACAGATCATTGAGATCTGTGCATGGTCCAGTGTAAAAAAGCATAGGGATCCCCCGTATTTCTGAAACCAGCCCCGGACTCTTGGACCGGTCCTGGTTCCAAAAACACGGGGGACAAAATATCTGGGGGCCCCCCGTATTTATTGGGGACCCCCCAATAAAGGGGTCCCCCCCAGGCTTCACCTCTCCATTTCGTTATTACGCCAAGTGGGCATACCTCTCAGTTTCGTTATTACACCAAGTGGGCATACCTCTCAGTTTCGTTATTACACCAAGTGGGCATACCTCTCAGTTTCGTTATTACGCCAAGTGGGCATCTTTCTCAGTTTCATTAATACGCCAAGTGGGCATACCTTTCAGTTTTGTAGTAAACCTCCAGCTACGTACCACTCCCTGGTTCAGTTACTCGCTCAACAAGCAGTAGCAGTATTCCCGCCGTTCACCCATGGGGTCTGCTACCCCTCTGACTACAGAGGCACAAACTTCCTTGCGGTCACTGGTGAAAACCGCCACAAAGTTAGACTCCGCACCTCAGTCTGGAAGTTAAGCCAATGCTTCGGTAGTTTAGTCCTATGCAAAGGCAGTACATTCGTCCAGCTACTTTCACTCCTGTCGAAACCCCTGTGTCGCTCTGACCACCCAGAGTGGCTCCACAAACCCAGTCTGTGACAGAAAGCTTGTGACTTAGAAGTGCACATGATCCACCTGGAAACTGTATATGTAATAAATAAGCTACAGTAGAATCAGATAGGAATGAATTGCAAAAGTCCCAGGCAGAATGGTTAGTATATTTGCAGGACGTGAATAGCCGCAGGCTTCTTACAAGCTCACATCGGTGGTAGCTCTGATAAAGTGGGTACATTTCTGGCCTATCTGCTAAGGCAGAACAGACCGTCTAATGTTATCTCCAAAATCAGGCTAGACTCAGGGGATATCGTGACCTCCACCCCCAGAATAGTGGATGAATTGGTTAACCACTTTAGTAAAGTGTATCAATCACAACTGGAAGTAGGGCAAGAAGAAATTGGTGAATATTTGGGTTCAATAGACCTTCTGAGACTCTCCTTAGAAGCCCAGGATTTTCTAGATGCTTCTATTAAACTTGATGAGGTAGAAAAGGTAATTAGATATCTCCCATATGGAATGGCCCCAGGGCTAGAAGGATTACCATGAGAAGTGTGCCAGAAATTTGATAAAATATTGGCCCCTCGGTTAGTAGTTGCGCTTTTTCAAGATATGGTGGCAGAAGATAATTTGCCCTCCTCAATGTCTGAAGCTTCCAATAATGGTAAAGATCTGACCAGGGAGGACTTGTATAGGTCACTCTCTTTAATTCAAACTGATGCGAATATATAAAGTTTTGGCCAATAGACTGAATAAAGTGATCCAAGATATCATCCACCCAGATCAAACAGGTTTTATGAGTGGGAAATCTACTATGATCAACCTAAGAAGTGTTTTTAGTATATTCAAAATGCTAACTTGCGGTGGTTAAATGCGGCAATCGATGTGAATAAAGCATTTAACTCGGTCGAGTGGAACTATTTGTTGGTACTCTTCGTGCATTTGGATTCCGGCCCAGTTTTATCAATGGATGACTTTGCTATATAAGAATCTATAGCCTGTTTATTAAGATCAAGGCTGGTGGGTGGGGGGATGGGGAGGATTCAAGATATAATTTGGTATCCTTATATGCAGATGACTTGTTGGTAGGATTGGCTGATCCCAGAGTCAGAGGCGTAGGGAGGGCGGAGCCACCGGAGCTCCTGCTCCGGGCGCCGATTGGTTGGCTGGCGCCGCCGGCCCGCCCCCCCCTCCGCAAATGATCCCTGCTACTAGTGTCGGACTCGTACGCCCGGGCAGCGCCGGCGGCTGCCTGCTGCTGCTTGGGGGAGCGGGGGCTGCATGGGCGCCGTGTGCCACTGCCGGACAAGTGAGTGTGACAGACAGTGAGTCTGTCACACTACACTATAGAGATGCGGCTGCTGCTTATTGTGCACGGCCGCCGCCCGCGCTTATCGGCGCGGGCGCGGCCATGACAGCAGGGTATCTGTCAGAAAAAAAAAAAAATTGATGTGCAGGTGGGTTGCCCAATGGGAGGGAGGGTGCGGGCGAGATATCCAATGGGGGGATGGGTGGGCGGCTGGAGGCGCGGCCTTGGATGGAGACTGTTCCGCTATTGCCACCCCCCTTGCATCAGGTGGTAGCCGGTGCGTGATATCACGTTGGGAGCACAGTGACAGTCGGGCTTGGGTAATTGAGACATGATCTCAATTGCAGGAGCCCTCTATAACCCCCGCCAGCCATTAGCGCATCCCATCCAGCATTACATGTGGGAGCCGCCCGCCCTGATATTCTCCTTGGGCTGTGAGAGCCAGTGCTCCCCGAAGCTGCTGGCCTGATCACTGGAAGGCAGGGGTGTTGAAAGCTGCAGCCAGTCACCACAGACTGGCTGCAACCCCGGACCAGGCCGCCGTTGCCTGCACTGTGTCCCGGACCAGGGGTGGATTTGTGCCACCAGGGGATGGAGTCAGCCTGCTGCTACCACTGCCAGAAGGAGAAGGTGGGCGGAGCTGCTGCTACTCTGCTGCCGGGAGGAGGACGGATGATGAATCTGCGAGGTGCTGGGGACATAACTGCTGGATGCCAGGGCTGCGGAGAGGGGAAGAAACTGCCGGATGGAGGAGTGGAAGCCTTTGCCGGGTTCTGGAGGTTCAAGGAGGTATGAGTTGAGGCTGCGCCAGGAGCATTTTTTTCTGGATCCACCCCTGCCCAGTACTGCACTGCTGCAACAGCCGACCCTTTTCCCCCCTCCCCATGTCACCACTGCCACCATGTCCCCCTTTCCATCGATAACAGCCCCTGGCTCGCTCTGGGTCCCTCCCTTTGCTGTCCACAGCTTGCTTTGTCCCCCTTATTGCCTTGCTGTGCTTACAGTACTGCTCCCCCAAACACTGTCCCTACTACCTTCAGCTTACTTTTGTTGTGTGGAGTTTGTATGTTCTCCCTTTTGCCAGAGTTAATAAAGGGGTTTTTGGGCTTTGAAATGTAAGTTGACTGCTGCACATTTTTTAATTCAGGCATTTGTAAAGATCTGCTGAGTGCTTTACTACTTCTTGCTGTGTGTGTGTTTGTGTGTATATATATATATATATATATATATATATATATATATATATATATGCATACTATGTGGGGAGGGGGGGCACCACAAAATCTTAGCAGGGGGGAGCAAAATTTATAGTTACGCCACTGCCCAGCCTGCTCGCCCGGTCCCCGCCGCCAAGCGTCACGGGCGGTGAGGCCGGGCGGCGGGCTGACAGTCACGCCGAGTCATGTCCTCCTCCTGCGGGCCGCAGCTGCCTCTGAATTGCTGCTGCTGCTGCTCGGTCCGGCTTCCGGGCAGCGCAGGCAGCCAGCGTAGCAGCACTAGTGAGTGACAACAATGTACACTGTCACTGTGTGTCACACTCCTCCCAGCGGCACTGCGGCAGCCAGAGTGTCACCTGTCTCTGACCCCCTCCCTCCTCCCTGGCTACAGCAGCGTCATCAGCCTTCCCAAGCGCTGGCTGTAGCCTGGAGGAGAAGGTGTGTTGCTGGCTGCCGCCCGTGCCTTATTCAGTTATTCAAGGTGGATTGATTTTTTTTTTTTTTACAGCTAAAGAATGTTCCTAAAATAAACATAGTAAGCTTGTTTTTTTGTTGGATTCGTGGAGCCCGAGGAGGGGGGAGGGGGGGGGATAAATATATCTTTATTTATGCTGTATATATATATATATATATATATATATATATATATATATATATATATATATATCCTTATTTATTTATCTTTATTTACAGCTGTCAGCATGTTATATATATAGAGCAGCAGCTTCCTTTACAGTGTCTTATATAGTGCAGCAGATTCCGTTACAGTGTCTTATACAGCGCAGCAGATTCCGTTACAGTGTCTTATATAGCGCAGCAGATTCTGTTACAGCGTCTTATATAGCGCAGCAGATTCCGTTACAGTGTCTTATATAGCGCAGCAGATTCCGTTACAGTGTCTTATATAGCGCAGCAGATTCCGTTACAGTGTCTTACATAGCGCAGCAGATTCCGTTACAGTGTCTTATATAGCGCAGCAGATTCCGTTACAGCGTCTTATATAGCGCAGCAGATTCCGTTACAGTGTCTTATACAGCGCAGCAGATTCCGTTACAGTGTCTTATATAGCGCAGCAGATTCCATTACAGTGTCTTATATAGCGCAGCAGATTCTGTTACAGCACCTTATATAGCGCAGCAGATTCCGTTACAGTGTCTTATACAGCGCAGCAGATTCCGTTACAGTGTCTTATATAGCGCAGCAGATTCCGTTACAGTGTCTTATACAGCGCAGCAGATTCCGTTACAGCGTCTTATATAGCGCAGCAGATTCCATTACAGCATCTTATATAGCGCAGCAGATTCCGTTACAGCGTCTTATATAGCGCAGCAGATTCCGTTACAGCGTCTTATATAGCGCAGCAGATTCCGTTACAGCGTCTTATATAGCGCAGCAGATTCCGTTACAGTGTCTTAAATAGTGTCTTATTTTTTAAGTTTTTTCTTTTGAAATGTAACATGCCAACACATGTTAGCCACGCCCCCAATTCATTACCGGGGGGGGGGGGGGGGGGGGCGCAAAGTATGTCCTTGCTCCGGGCACCATGGCACCTAGCTACACCGCTGCCCAGAGTGGACCTTTTGATAGTAATTGAAATACTACAGCAATTTAGGGGCCTCTTGGGGCTTACAATAAATTGGAGTAAATCCCACTTGTTGTTGGTAGGTAAAGATGATGTTAGCAACTCTATGGGTAATAATTCCCTTGGAGAGGGCCGCCAGGTTTAAATACCTGGGGATTTCAGTTATGAAAAATGCCACAGATTATATGCAGAATAACATTATTCCTGCATTTAAGGAGTTGAGGACCAATTGTAGGTGTTGGTCTAAGCTTCCCCTGTCCATAATCGGTCAGGATCTGGTAAACTTGGTCAAGATAGTTATATTACCAAAATATATATCACCAACATACATTAAAGATTATTTTTTTTAGGAATTTAAATAGTATAATTTCCTCATTCTTCTGGTGTAACAAACGTTCCAGAATTAAATCTGTAAACTGAATATATTTGAGGGAGTTGACCCAGATACAACTATCCCATCTCTGGTAACAGTACAAGAAATTAGAAATTATGGACACAATATGGAGTGTACCAGTATAGAACATTTAAATCCTTTGTACAACTCCAGGCTGAATTTACATTAACTAGATCAATGTTTTATAGATTCTTGCAGCTAAGGAGTGCCCTAACGCAGTATTGGAGAATTATGGATAGGTCTATAATTGAGGCTCCAATTAAGCAATTTATTAATAAATTAGGTCCAGGAAAACGTATCTCAAACGTGTACGTTTATCTTTCTGCAAGTATACACGATGAGGGGCTATTGCAGCTTATGTATAAATGGGCTGTGGATATTCCTGATATTGATGAAGGAAACTAGCGGTTAGCTCTGGCAAAACCAAATGGGGCATTGAACTCTATACGTATTCAACAGGTCCAATTTAAAATACTACCCCGGTGAGGTTAAAGAAAATGGCAAGGTCAGGTTCAGATACATGTCCAAAATGTGGGGAAAATGGAGACATCATTCTGGCACCCTATTTGGACACGTAGAACGATCGTTATTTTTGGGACAGGATATTCTGGGTTTTTGTGGGCATGGGGACGCCTCGGGATGCCCTTAATGGGCTTAATTTAATTCTGGGAGTTTAGCAAAATGAGGACATCCCATGAGAAATTAGATCCTTACTCCTGAATCTGTAAGCATTGGCCAAAGTGATTATTGCACATTATTGAATGGCACAGAATGGACCTACATTTTTGGAATGGGTAAACTTATTGAAAAGTACATATGAGCATGAAAAATGTACTTTCGCCTCTGAAAGCTCTATTTCAAATAAAAAATTTGAATTTTATAGTTATGCTCTCACAGTAGTTATGCTCTCACAGTATAAATGCTGAGTACATTTCTCCCTCTTCCTTTTTTTTCCTTTTCACTTTTGATACATGGATATCATATGATACATGGGTATCAGTGTCTTTTTTTGTAGGATGGTTGTTTGTTATGTTGTGTATTTGTGCTATAAAAGTGCTATGTGTTATTAAAATAAAGACTAATTAAAAAAAAAAAATAATCCAGGAAATCAGTAATTTTAAAATGGTTGGATTTCTGCAGCAGTTTATGAATTATATAATATATTGTTATTGAAATTATATAATATACTCTACTGCTTATATTATATATATGAATATTATCTTACATGACCAAAACAAACATGTGCCTGGTCAGAGTTTACGAATCAATGAATGCTGGAAAATTTTGAAACCATGTTTGTGGCCAAAGACCCAGAGCCACATGAACAAAATGGCCGCTACAATAATGAATGGTTTATCCCCCTGTGCTGCGTTGTCATTTTTAAAAGGACAATGGCCACTAGGTGCCAGTTTCATACGTACTGATTGATCTGATTTGCAGGGTGCGTTCCAGTAGTGAAAAAGTGGGTGCTACACCAGGAGCCACCCAAGTTAAAGATGGCTGCCCAGCTAGCTGACAAATATGTGGCAATTTGACCACACAGACAGAAGCGCCAGACCAGCAGTCAACCCCAAAGGACTGTTCCACCAGGATCATCCCTCTTTTGCTCACTGCGTCCCAAAACAGGCATCTTCCAAACCGGGTGCTTTTGGCCGGCAACAACCTAGCCCTGTCCCTACAAGTAATCAGGGATCAATGGAGCCCTGAATGGGCAAGAAGTGCTATACCGGTGTAAAAATCTTACATCTGAGGATGAACTGTTTCACACTGCAAGTGCCCTAAACTCATGCCACAAATCCAAGTGCTGGAAATCGGCTTGCTTGTCTTTCATGGGGAGGTGAGCCAGCAGAGACTGTACCCACTCCAGTAAGTCTGATGGAGTGTGGTGGGGAGCAGGCAGATTCTGCGGATAAAGTTACCTGCATGGCTGGAAGCTGGTGGGGCCTCTGTAGGGAGTAGGCCTAAGAGACACTGAGGCCTTAATGACTGTAGTGAATCCCCACCTTACTGACCCAGCTGCAGTTTTGCAGAACCAACAGATGAACTGGAGTGAGAGATACCCATGGCAAGGGTCTACCTCGATGGGGAGCTGGACAAGAGTTGCAAGATGTTGTCGTCATGAATGGCATCCCAACCGATGTAGTCCAGGGGAATGATCTTGGTGGTGAATTTGTTCCCACTTTTGCTAAAGCCAAGCAACCAGACTACATCCATCATCATCAATGGTACACAGCCCAGACCAGCAGAAAAGACCACAGTGGCTACACAACTGCCAGCACAGCCAGCCACAGTATTTACCAGCCCAGACAAAAGGATTAGAGCGGCTAGATCGGCATATCTACCCAGCATACTTTATTCCTCTGGTATGCCTACATCCCCTAGCAACACAAAGGATATTTGTGCAAGCTTTTGGGTCCTGTGGGGTGCCCAGTGATGCTAGAAATTGAGGGCCCCAAGCAAGAGGTTAGGAAGGCACAACTCTCTGAACTATCCCTGGAAGGCATGAGTTGCCATACTGGCAGCGGCTTTGATGGGATGGGGGTAGGGAGTGTGACCTGACGGGAAGGGTTAAAGTACAGGGTACTATAGTCAGGAAGGCAGAAGGGGATAGACCAGACAGGTCATTTGTCGACCCGGTGCCCCCAGGGAGCTTTCCTGTGTAGATGGTGCCCATGGACAATAGCCCAGTGAGGGACCATACATTGAAGTGTAGACACCAGGGGACACCGTGGATGTCAGGGGACCACCGGGGCACTGACAGGGGATTAGGTGAGTATGAAAAAAAAATATTCCGAAGCCCGCAATAATCCTTATTAAAAATGCTCGTGGTCTCGAGCATTTCGGATAAAAGATACTCAATCTGGAAATATATTTCTATATATATATATATACATACAATCCAGAGATCCGGTAATTCTTCATAAATGTGAAAGTGCTCCGGTGCCTTCTTAGAATCATGTAGATCCACAATACTTTCTGGAATAAGCGGCACTCACAAGGCTTTACTTCAAAAGGTTTATTTTCAGGTATACAATGATAACTCTTCTTTGTCAGCATAACACATAGTTAATTAGCATATCTTTAATTCCTAGCAATGTTTACTACAGAAATACTACAGCAAGGGGGCACTTTTGTATAATGCAAAATACATACATTAAGCAATTAAATGAATTCAGACTTCTGCTGTGAAATGACCTTCAGTGGCAACAAGTTGCAGTGCCTACCAGAATCTGTACAATGGGCTTACAGAGAACAGACAATACTTTGTCTCATAATGACTGAAACATGTATGATTATCAGTAAGAAATTCTTACTGTTCCATTGTATATTCTTTATTATAAAAAGTACATTCCAACAACAGCTTTTTCAGAAATGTTGAAATCCGAGTGTGTGTCAAGATGATCCTGCATACAATAAAATGGCTTCTAAATGGTTCTAACAGTTTTTATATAAAATTATGAAGGGGCACAAACTTTGTTATAGTTAGCCAAGCCTCTGTTGTCGATAGCAGGACCAGTAACCATTTCATGCCTTTCATACCCCAGTCCAATAATTATTTTTTATTATGGTTTGTTTATATGACGCCACAAGGGTTCCGCAGCGCCTGACAATACATATATGAGCAAAAGAACAAAACCAAGAAAAAAGTGATTTACAGTACAAATGCAAATTAGGACAAGTACATGGTAAATAACAGACAGTTGCAGCAGCAGACACTGTTGCAATTATAACAGTGGCAGAGATATATTCTAAGAAAAGAACAAGAAAAGCACATGAGGAGAGAGGGCCCTGCTCATTAGAGCTTACATTCTAAAGGGAAGGGGCAAACAAGCTGGAGTGACACAGCAGGGATAGAAGTGAGCATAAACATAGGGTTAGGATGAGAAATGGTTAGATTTAATGAAGAAGTGAGTCTTGAGAGTTTGAGAGCCCATTTAAAGTTTTGTAGGGAGGTGACAAGTCTGATAGGGAGAGGTAGAGAATTCCAGAGATATGGAGCACGAGTCAAGGCAGTGTACTTGGTGGCTAGAGGAGATCGTTGTTCCATTAATAGAAAGTGAAATTGTGGAAGGTGAGGTCATGTGGGAGGGCGGGAAGATGATCAGCTCAACCTTAATGAGTCCATACATGCTCCGTTGTGGTCCGGCTCCGTACTGTACTATGCGATGCGCGCTCCCGCGCATCACATTGTACGGTACAAAAAGTATGTGCCTCTGTTCCTAACAGTAAGCCCGGACTTACTTTTCAGATGAACAGTATTTTGCAAATTGGGAGTGGTTGCTGACGTCATCCGCTCACCCAGAGTAGGCAGGGGCATGTCTGAGTTCGCTGGGGTCCTCCCAACATTTCTATGGGAGCATCCACTGTTTTTGTGGGCACGTCCATGAAACGCTGTGTGCCCACCCCAGTCCCCC